>NW_026061786.1:5906465-6225581 GCF_023897955.1 Schistocerca gregaria
TTCTTAATCGAAACCCCTAGTAAGAGGCATTGGCTACCTTAAGAGAGTCATAGTTACTCGTCCCAATTGCTCACCCAGGCTGCCACTTTTTCTTACTGCGGCCAGTCTGCCAGAAGCGATATGTCACACGTTGTGTATCTTAAGAGATTCATCGTTTCTCCTTCCTTTAGGTTACTGGTATTCTCTGATTCAATACCTCTCGTGACGAAAAATTGGCTATCTTAATTGTGCAATACATCTTCCTCCCAGTTGGTCACACAGTTTACTACTTTTTTCTGCCAGATGCGATAATTCACTAGTTGTGTATCATAAAAGAGTCATCGTTTCTCCTCCTAGGGGTTATTCGAGATTTCTTAATCCAAACACCTAGTAACGAGGCATTGGCTACCTTAAGAGAGTCATAGTTACTCGTCCTAATTGCTCAACCAGTCTGCCACTTTTTCTTACTGCGGCCAGTTTGCCAGAAGCGATATGTCACTCGTTGTGTATCTTAAGAGATTCATCGTTACTCCTTCCATAGGTTACTGGTGGTCTCTGATCCAATACTGTTCGTGACGAAACATTGGCTTTCTTAATAGTGCCCTATCTCACCCTCCCTGTTGCTCACACAGTTTACTACGTTTTTTTATGTACTTCTCCAGTTTGCCAGAAGCGATATGTCACTCGTTGTGTATCTTAAGAGATTCATCGTTACTCCTTCCATAGGTTACTGGTGGTCTCTGATCCAATACTGTTCGTGACGAAACATTGGCTTTCTTAATAGTGCCCTATCTCACCCTCCCTGTTGCTCACACAGTTTACTACGTTTTTTTGTGTACTTGTCCAGTCTGCCAGAAGCGTTATGTCACTTGTTGTGCATCATAATAGACTCATCGTTTATCCTCCTATAGGTTATTCGAGATTTCTTAAATCAAATTCCTAGTAACGAGGCATTGGCTACCTTAAGAGAGTCATAGTTACTTGTCCCAATTGCTCACCCAGTCTGCCATTTTTTCTTACTGCGGCCAGTCTGCCAGAAGCGATATGTCACTCGTTGTGTATCTTAAGAGATTCATCGTTACTCCTTCCTTTAGGTTACTGGTATTCTCTGATTCAATACCTCTCGTGACGAAAAATTGGTTATATTAATAGTGCAATACTTCTTCCTACCAGTTGGTCACACAGTTTACTACTTTTTTCTGCCAGATGCGATAATTCACTAGTTGTGTATCATAAAAGAGTCATCGTTTCTCCTCCTAGGGGTTATTCGAGATTTCTTAATCCAAACACCTAGTAACGAGGCATTGGCTACCTTAAGAGAGTCATAGTTACTCGTCCTAATTGCTCAACCAGTCTGCCACTTTTTCTTACTGCGGCCAGTTTGCCAGAAGCGATATGTCACTCGTTGTGTATCTTAAGAGATTCATCGTTACTCCTTCCATAGGTTACTGGTGGTCTCTGATCCAATACTGTTCGTGACGAAACATTGGCTTTCTTAATAGTGCCCTATCTCACCCTCCCTGTTGCTCACACAGTTTACTACGTTTTTTTATGTACTTCTCCAGTTTGCCAGAAGCGATATGTCACTCGTTGTGTATCTTAAGAGATTCATCGTTACTCCTTCCATAGGTTACTGGTGGTCTCTGATCCAATACTGTTCGTGACGAAACATTGGCTTTCTTAATAGTGCCCTATCTCACCCTCCCTGTTGCTCACACAGTTTACTACGTTTTTTTGTGTACTTGTCCAGTCTGCCAGAAGCGTTATGTCACTTGTTGTGCATCATAATAGACTCATCGTTTATCCTCCTATAGGTTATTCGAGATTTCTTAAATCAAATTCCTAGTAACGAGGCATTGGCTACCTTAAGAGAGTCATAGTTACTTGTCCCAATTGCTCACCCAGTCTGCCATTTTTTCTTACTGCGGCCAGTCTGCCAGAAGCGATATGTCACTCGTTGTGTATCTTAAGAGATTCATCGTTACTCCTTCCTTTAGGTTACTGGTATTCTCTGATTCAATACCTCTCGTGACGAAAAATTGGTTATATTAATAGTGCAATACTTCTTCCTACCAGTTGCTCACACAGTTTACTACTTTTTGTGTACTTTTTGTCTGCCAGAAGCGATATGTCACCTGTTTTGTATCATAAAAGAGTCATCTTTTCTCCTCCTAGGGGTTATTCGAGATTTCTTAATCCAAAGCCCTAGTAAGAGGCATTGGCTACCTTAAGAGAGTCATAGTTACTCGTCCCAATTGCTCACCCAGGCTGCCACTTTTTCTTACTGCGGCCAGTCTGCCAGAAGCGATATGTCACTCGTTGTGTATCTTAAGAGATTCATCGTTTCTCCTTCCTTTAGGTTACTGGTATTCTCTGATTCAATACCTCTCGTGACGAAAAATTGGCTATCTTAATTGTGCAATACATCTTCCTCCCAGTTGGTCACACAGTTTACTACTTTTTTCTGCCAGATGCGATAATTCACTAGTTGTGTATCATAAAAGAGTCATCGTTTCTCCTCCTAGGGGTTATTCGAGATTTCTTAATCCAAACACCTAGTAACGAGGCATTGGCTACCTTAAGATAGTCATAGTTACTCGTCCCAATTGCTCAACCAGTCTGCCACTTTTTCTTACTGCGGCCAGTTTGCCAGAAGCGATATGTCACTCGTTGTGTATCTTAAGAGATTCATCGTTACTCCTTCCATAGGTTACTGGTGGTCTCTGATCCAATACTGTTCGTGACGAAACATTGGCTTTCTTAATAGTGCCCCATCTCACCCTCCCTGTTGCTCACACAGTTTACTACGTTTTTTTGTGTACTTCTCCAGTTTGCCAGAAGCGATATGTCACTCGTTGTGTATCTTAAGAGATTCATCGTTTCTCCTTCCTTTAGGTTACTGGTATTCTCTGATTCAATACCTCTCGTGACGGAAAATTGGCTATCTTAATTGTGCAATACATCTTCCTCCCAGTTGGTCACACAGTTTACTACTTTTTTCTGCCAGATGCGATAATTCACTAGTTGTGTATCATAAAAGAGTCATCGTTTCTCCTCCTAGGGGTTATTCGAGATTTCTTAATCCAAACACCTTGTAACGAGGCATTGGCTACCTTAAGAGAGTCATAGTTACTCGTCCCAATTGCTCAACCAGTCTGCCACTTTTTCTTACTGCGGCCAGTTTGCCAGAAGCGATATGTCACTCGTTGTGTATCTTAAGAGATTCATCGTTACTCCTTCCATAGGTTACTGGTGGTCTCTGATCCAATACTGTTCGTGACGAAACATTGGCTTTCTTAATAGTGCCCTATTTCACCCTCCCTGTTGCTCACACAGTTTACTACGTTTTTTTGTGTACTTCTCCAGTTTGCCAGAAGCGATATGTCACTCGTTGTGTATCTTAAGAGATTCATCGTTACTCCTTCCATAGGTTACTGGTGGTCTCTGATCCAATACTGTTCGTGACGAAACATTGGCTTTCTTAATAGTGCCCTATCTCACCCTCCCTGTTGCTCACACAGTTTACTACGTTTTTTTGTGTACTTGTCCAGTCTGCCAGAAGCATTATGTCACTAGTTGTGCATCATAATAGAGTCATCGTTTATCCTCCTATAGGTTATTCGAGATTTCTTAAATCAAATTCCTAGTAACGAGGCATTGGCTACCTTAAGAGAGTCATAGTTACTTGTCCCAATTGCTCACCCAGTCTGCCATTTTTTCTTACTGCGGCCAGTCTGCCAGAAGCGATATGTCACTCGTTGTGTATCTTAAGAGATTCATCGTTACTCCTTCCTTTAGGTTACTGGTATTCTCTGATTCAATACCTCTCGTGACGAAAAATTGGTTATATGAATAGTGCAATACTTCTTCCTACCAGTTGCTCACACAGTTTACTACTTTTTGTGTACTTTTTGTCTGCCAGAAGCGATATGTCACCTGTTTTGTATCATAAAAGAGTCATCTTTTCTCCTCCTAGGGGTTATTCGAGATTTCTTAATCGAAACCCCTAGTAAGAGGCATTGGCTACCTTAAGAGAGTCATAGTTACTCGTCCCAATTGCTCACCCAGGCTGCCACTTTTTCTTACTGCGGCCAGTCTGCCAGAAGCGATATGTCACACGTTGTGTATCTTAAGAGATTCATCGTTTCTCCTTCCTTTAGGTTACTGGTATTCTCTGATTCAATACCTCTCGTGACGAAAAATTGGCTGTCTTAATTGTGCAATACATCTTCCTCCCAGTTGGTCACACAGTTTACTACTTTTTTCTGCCAGATGCGATAATTCACTAGTTGTGTATCATAAAAGAGTCATCGTTTCTCCTCCTAGGGGTTATTCGAGATTTCTTAATCCAAACACCTAGTAACGAGGCATTGGCTACCTTAAGAGAGTCATAGTTACTCGTCCTAATTGCTCAACCAGTCTGCCACTTTTTCTTACTGCGGCCAGTTTGCCAGAAGCGATATGTCACTCGTTGTGTATCTTAAGAGATTCATCGTTACTCCTTCCATAGGTTACTGGTGGTCTCTGATCCAATACTGTTCGTGACGAAACATTGGCTTTCTTAATAGTGCCCTATCTCACCCTCCCTGTTGCTCACACAGTTTACTACGTTTTTTTGTGTACTTCTCCAGTTTGCCAGAAGCGATATGTCACTCGTTGTGTATCTTAAGAGATTCATCGTTACTCCTTTCATAGGTTACTGGTGGTCTCTGATCCAATACTGTTCGTGACGAAACATTGGCTTTCTTAATAGTGCCCTATCTCACCCTCCCTGTTGCTCACACAGTTTACTACGTTTTTTTGTGTACTTGTCCAGTCTGCCAGAAGCGTTATGTCACTTGTTGTGCATCATAATAGAGTCATCGTTTATCCTCCTATAGGTTATTCGAGATTTCTTAAATCAAATTCCTAGTAACGAGGCATTGGCTACCTTAAGAGAGTCATAGTTACTTGTCCCAATTGCTCACCCAGTCTGCCATTTTTTCTTACTGCGGCCAGTCTGCCAGAAGCGATATGTCACTCGTTGTGTATCTTAAGAGATTCATCGTTACTCCTTCCTTTAGGTTACTGGTATTCTCTGATTCAATACCTCTCGTGACGAAAAATTGGTTATATTAATAGTGCAATACTTCTTGCTACCAGTTGCTCACACAGTTTACTACTTTTTGTGTACTTTTTGTCTGCCAGAAGCGATATGTCACCTGTTTTGTATCATAAAAGAGTCATCTTTTCTCCTCCTAGGGGTTATTCGAGATTTCTTAATCGAAACCCCTAGTAAGAGGCATTGGCTACTTTAAGAGAGTCATAGTTACTCGTCCTAATTGCTCAACCAGTCTGCCACTTTTTCTTACTGCGGCCAGTTTGCCAGAAGCGATATGTCACTCGTTGTGTATCTTAAGAGATTCATCGTTTCTCCTTCCTTTAGGTTACTGGTATTCTCTGATTCAATACCTCTCGTGACGAAAAATTGGCTCTCTTAATTGTGCAATACATCTTCCTCCCAGTTGGTCACACAGTTTACTACTTTTTTCTGCCAGATGCGATAATTCACTAGTTGTGTATCATAAAAGAGTCATCGTTTCTCCTCCTAGGGGTTATTCGAGATTTCTTAATCCAAACACCTAGTAACGAGGCATTGGCTACCTTAAGAGAGTCATAGTTACTCGTCCCAATTGCTCAACCAGTCTGCCACTTTTTCTTACTGCGGCCAGTTTGCCAGAAGCGATATGTCACTCGTTGTGTATCTTAAGAGATTCATCGTTACTCCTTCCATAGGTTACTGGTGGTCTCTGATCCAATACTGTTCGTGACGAAACATTGGCTTTCTTAATAGTGCCCTATCTCACCCTCCCTGTTGCTCACACAGTATACTACGTTTTTTTGTGTACTTCTCCAGTTTGCCAGAAGCAATATGTCACTCGTTGTGTATCTTAAGAGATTCATCGTTACTCCTTCCTTTAGGTTACTGGTATTCTCTGACTCAATACCTCACGTGACGAAAAATTGGCTATCTTAATTGTGCAATACATCTTCCTCCCAGTTGGTCACACAGTTTACTACTTTTTTCTGCCAGATGCGATAATTCACTAGTTGTGTATCATAAAAGAGTCATCGTTTCTCCTCCTAGGGGTTATTCGAGATTTCTTAATCCAAACACCTAGTAACGAGGCATTGGCTACCTTAAGAGAGTCATAGTTACTCGTCCCAATTGCTCAACCAGTCTGCCACTTTTTCTTACTGCGGCCAGTTTGCCAGAAGCGATATGTCACTCGTTGTGTATCTTAAGAGATTCATCGTTACTCCTTCCATAGGTTACTTGTGGTCTCTGATCCAATACTGTTCGCGACGAAACATTGGCTTTCTTAATAGTGCCCTATCTCACCCTCCCTGTTGCTCACACAGTTTACTACGTTTTTTTGTGTACTTCTCCAGTCTGCCAGAAGCGTTATGTCACTAGTTGTGCATCATAATAGAGTCATCGTTTATCCTCGTATAGGTTATTCGAGATTTCTTAAATCAAATTCCTAGTAACGAGTCATTGGCTACCTTAAGAGAGTCATAGTTACTTGTCCCAATTGATCACCTAGTCTGCCATTTTTTCTTACTGCGGCCAGTCTGCCAGAAGCGATATGTCACTCGTTGTGTATCTTAAGAGATTCATCGTTACTCCTTCCTTTAGGTTACTGGTATTCTCTGATTCAATACCTCTCGTGACGAAAAATTGGTTACATTAATAGTGCAATACTTCTTCCTACCAGTTGCTCACACAGTTTACTACTTTTTGTGTACTTTTTGCCTGCCAGAAGCGATATGTCACCTGTTTTGTATCATAAAAGAGTCATCTTTTCTCCTCCTAGGGGTTATTCGAGATTTCTTAATCGAAACCCCTAGTAAGAGGCATTGGCTACCTTAAGAGAGTCATAGTTACTCGTCCCAATTGCTCACCCAGGCTGCCACTTTTTCTTACTGCAGCCAGTCTGCCAGAAGCGATATGTCACTCGTTGTGTATCTTAAGAGATTCATCGTTTCTCCTTCCTTTAGATTACTGGTATTCTCTGATTCAATACCTCTCGTGACGAAAAATTGGCTATCTTAAATGTGCAATACATCTTCCTCCCAGTTGGTCACACAGTTTACTACATTTTTCTTCCAGATGCGATAATTCACTAGTTGTGTATCATACAAGAGTCATCGTTTCTCCTCCTAGGGGTTATTCGAGATTTCTTAATCCAAACACCTAGTAACGAGGCATTGGCTACCTTAAGAGAGTCATAGTTACTCGTCCCAATTGCTCAACCAGTCTGCCACTTTTTATTACTGCGGCCAGTTTGCCACAAGCGATATGTCACACGTTGTGTATCTTAAGAGACTCATCGTTACTCCTTCCATAGGTTACTGGTGGTCTCTGATCCAATACTGTTCGTGACGAAACATTGGCTTTCTTAATAGTGCCCTATCTCACCCTCCCTGTTGCTCACACAGTTTACTACGTTTTTTTGTGTACTTCTCCAGTTTGCCAGAAGCGATATGTCACTCGTTGTGTATCTTAAGAGATTCATCGTTACTCCTTCCTTTAGGTTACTGGTATTCTCTGACTCAATACCTCTCGTGACGAAAAATTGGCTATCTTAATTGTGCAATACATCTTCCTCCCAGTTGGTCACACAGTTTACTACTTTTTTCTGCCAGATGCGATAATTCACTAGTTGTGTATCATAAAAGAGTCATCGTTTCTCCTCCTAGGGGTTATTCGAGATTTCTTAATCCAAACACCTAGTAACGAGGCATTGGCTACCTTAAGAGAGTCATAGTTACTCGTCCCAATTGCTCAACCAGTCTGCCACTTTTTCTTACTGCGGCCAGTTTGCCAGAAGCGATATGTCACACGTTGTGTATCTTAAGAGATTCATCGTTACTCCTTCCATAGGTTACTGGTGGTCTCTGATCCAATACTGTTCGTGACGAAACATTGGCTTTCTTAATAGTGCCCTATCTCACCCTCCCTGTTGCTCACACAGTTTACTACGTTTTTTTGTGTACTTCTCCAGTTTGCCAGAAGCGATATGTCACTCGTTGTGTATCTTAAGAGATTCATCGTTACTCCTTCCTTTAGGTTACTGGTATTCTCTGACTCAATACCTCTCGTGACGAAAAATTGGCTATCTTAATTGTGCAATACATCTTCCTCCCAGTTGGTCACACAGTTTACTACTTTTTTCTGCCAGATGCGATAATTCACTAGTTGTGTATCATAAAAGAGTCATCGTTTCTCCTCCTAGGGGTTATTCGAGATTTCTTAATCCAAACACCTAGTAACGAGGCATTGGCTACCTTAAGAGAGTCATAGTTACTCGTCCCAATTGCTCAACCAGTCTGCCACTTTTTCTTACTGCGGCCAGTTTGCCAGAAGCGATATGTCACTCGTTGTGTATCTTAAGAGATTCATCGTTACTCCTTCCATAGGTTACTGGTGGTCTCTGATCCAATACTGTTCGTGACGAAACATTGGCTTTCTTAATAGTGCCCTATCTCACCCTCCCTGTTGCTCACACAGTTTACTACGTTTCTTTGTGTACTTCTCCAGTTTGCCAGAAGCGATATGTCACTCGTTGTGTATCTTAAGAGATTCATCGTTTCTCCTTCCTTTAGGTTACTGGTATTCTCCGATTCAATACCTCTCGTGACGAAAAATTGGCTATCTTAATTGTGCAATACATCTTCCTCCCAGTTGGTCACACAGTTTACTACTTTTTTCTGCCAGATGCGATAATTCACTAGTTGTGTATCATAAAAGAGTCATCGTTTCTCCTCCTAGGGGTTATTCGAGATTTCTTAATCCAAACACCTAGTAACGAGGCATTGGCTACCTTAAGAGAGTCATAGTTACTCGTCCCAATTGCTCAACCAGTCTGCCACTTTTTCTTACTGCGGCCAGTTTGCCAGAAGCGATATGTCACTCGTTGTGTATCTTAAGAGATTCATCGTTACTCCTTCCATAGGTTACTGGTGGTCTCTGATCCAATACTGTTCGTGACGAAACATTGGCTTTCTTAATAGTGCCCTAATTCACCCTCCCTGTTGCTCACACAGTTTACTACGTTTTTTTGTGTACTTCTCCAGTTTGCCAGAAGCGATATGTCACTCGTTGTGTATCTTAAGAGATTCATCGTTACTCCTTCCTTTAGGTTACTGGTATTCTCTGACTCAATACCTCTCGTGACGAAAAATTGGCTATCTTAATTGTGCAATACATCTTCCTCCCAGTTGGTCACACAGTTTACTACTTTTTTCTGCCAGATGCGATAATTCACTAGTTGTGTATCATAAAAGAGTCATCGTTTCTCCTCCTAGGGGTTATTCGAGATTTCTTAATCCAAACACCTAGTAACGAGGCATTGGCTACCTTAAGAGAGTCATAGTTACTCGTCCCAATTGCTCAACCAGTCTGCCACTTTTTCTTACTGCGGCCAGTTTGCCAGAAGCGATATGTCACTCGTTGTGTATCTTAAGAGATTCATCGTTACTCCTTCCATAGGTTACTTGTGGCCTCTGATCCAATACTGTTCGTGACGAAACATTGGCTTTCTTAATAGTGCCCTATCTCACCCTCCCTGTTGCTCACACAGTTTACTACGTTTTTTTGTGTACTTCTCCAGTTTGCCAGAAGCGATATGTCACTCGTTGTGTATCTTAAGAGATTCATCGTTACTCCTTTCATAGGTTACTGGTGGTCTCTGATCCAATACTGTTCGTGACGAAACATTGGCTTTCTTAATAGTGCCCTATCTCACCCTCCCTGTTGCTCACACAGTTTACTACGTTTTTTTGTGTACTTGTCCAGTCTGCCAGAAGCGTTATGTCACTTGTTGTGCATCATAATAGAGTCATCGTTTATCCTCCTAGGGGTTATTCGAGATTTCTTAAATCAAATTCCTAGTAACGAGGCATTGGCTACCTTAAGAGAGTCATAGTTACTTGTCCCAATTGCTCACCCAGTCTGCCATTTTTTCTTACTGCGGCCAGTCTGCCAGAAGCGATATGTCACTCGTTGTGTATCTTAAGAGATTCATCGTTACTCCTTCCTTTAGGTTACTGGTATTCTCTGATTCAATACCTCTCGTGACGAAAAATTGGTTATATTAATAGTGCAATACTTCTTGCTACCAGTTGCTCACACAGTTTACTACTTTTTGTGTACTTTTTGTCTGCCAGAAGCGATATGTCACCTGTTTTGTATCATAAAAGAGTCATCTTTTCTCCTCCTAGGGGTTATTCGAGATTTCTTAATCGAAACCCCTAGTAAGAGGCATTGGCTACCTTAAGAGAGTCATAGTTACTCGTCCTAATTGCTCAACCAGTCTGCCACTTTTTCTTACTGCGGCCAGTTTGCCAGAAGCGATATGTCACTCGTTGTGTATCTTAAGAGATTCATCGTTTCTCCTTCCTTTAGGTTACTGGTATTCTCTGATTCAATACCTCTCGTGACGAAAAATTGGCTCTCTTAATTGTGCAATACATCTTCCTCCCAGTTGGTCACACAGTTTACTACTTTTTTCTGCCAGATGCGATAATTCACTAGTTGTGTATCATAAAAGAGTCATCGTTTCTCCTCCTAGGGGTTATTCGAGATTTCTTAATCCAAACACCTAGTAACGAGGCATTGGCTACCTTAAGAGAGTCATAGTTACTCGTCCCAATTGCTCAACCAGTCTGCCACTTTTTCTTACTGCGGCCAGTTTGCCAGAAGCGATATGTCACTCGTTGTGTATCTTAAGAGATTCATCGTTACTCCTTCCATAGGTTACTGGTGGTGTCTGATCCAATACTGTTCGTGACGAAACATTGGCTTTCTTAATAGTGCCCTATCTCACCCTCCCTGTTGCTCACACAGTATACTACGTTTTTTTGTGTACTTCTCCAGTTTGCCAGAAGCGATATGTCACTCGTTGTGTATCTTAAGAGATTCATCGTTACTCCTTCCATAGGTTACTTGTGGTCTCTGATCCAATACTGTTCGCGACGAAACATTGGCTTTCTTAATAGTGCCCTATCTCACCCTCCCTGTTGCTCACACAGTTTACTACGTTTTTTTGTGTACTTCTCCAGTCTGCCAGAAGCGTTATGTCACTAGTTGTGCATCATAATAGAGTCATCGTTTATCCTCGTATAGGTTATTCGAGATTTCTTAAATCAAATTCCTAGTAACGAGTCATTGGCTACCTTAAGAGAGTCATAGTTACTTGTCCCAATTGATCACCTAGTCTGCCATTTTTTCTTACTGCGGCCAGTCTGCCAGAAGCGATATGTCACTCGTTGTGTATCTTAAGAGATTCATCGTTACTCCTTCCTTTAGGTTACTGGTATTCTCTGATTCAATACCTCTCGTGACGAAAAATTGGTTATATTAATAGTGCAATACTTCTTCCTACCAGTTGCTCACACAGTTTACTACTTTTTGTGTACTTTTTGCCTGCCAGAAGCGATATGTCACCTGTTTTGTATCATAAAAGAGTCATCTTTTCTCCTCCTAGGGGTTATTCGAGATTTCTTAATCGAAACCCCTAGTAAGAGGCATTGGCTACCTTAAGAGAGTCATAGTTACTCGTCCCAATTGCTCACCCAGGCTGCCACTTTTTCTTACTGCAGCCAGTCTGCCAGAAGCGATATGTCACTCGTTGTGTATCTTAAGAGATTCATCGTTTCTCCTTCCTTTAGATTACTGGTATTCTCTGATTCAATACCTCTCGTGACGAAAAATTGGCTATCTTAAATGTGCAATACATCTTCCTCCCAGTTGGTCACACAGTTTACTACATTTTTCTTCCAGATGCGATAATTCACTAGTTGTGTATCATACAAGAGTCATCGTTTCTCCTCCTAGGGGTTATTCGAGATTTCTTAATCCAAACACCTAGTAACGAGGCATTGGCTACCTTAAGAGAGTCATAGTTACTCGTCCCAATTGCTCAACCAGTCTGCCACTTTTTATTACTGCGGCCAGTTTGCCACAAGCGATATGTCACACGTTGTGTATCTTAAGAGATTCATCGTTACTCCTTCCATAGGTTACTGGTGGTCTCTGATCCAATACTGTTCGTGACGAAACATTGGCTTTCTTAATAGTGCCCTATCTCACCCTCCCTGTTGCTCACACAGTTTACTACGTTTTTTTGTGTACTTCTCCAGTTTGCCAGAAGCGATATGTCACTCGTTGTGTATCTTAAGAGATTCATCGTTACTCCTTCCTTTAGGTTACTGGTATTCTCTGACTCAATACCTCTCGTGACGAAAAATTGGCTATCTTAATTGTGCAATACATCTTCCTCCCAGTTGGTCACACAGTTTACTACTTTTTTCTGCCAGATGCGATAATTCACTAGTTGTGTATCATAAAAGAGTCATCGTTTCTCCTCCTAGGGGTTATTCGAGATTTCTTAATCCAAACACCTAGTAACGAGGCATTGGCTACCTTAAGAGAGTCATAGTTACTCGTCCCAATTGCTCAACCAGTCTGCCACTTTTTCTTACTGCGGCCAGTTTGCCAGAAGCGATATGTCACACGTTGTGTATCTTAAGAGATTCATCGTTACTCCTTCCATAGGTTACTGGTGGTCTCTGATCCAATACTGTTCGTGACGAAACATTGGCTTTCTTAATAGTGCCCTATCTCACCCTCCCTGTTGCTCACACAGTTTACTACGTTTTTTTGTGTACTTCTCCAGTTTGCCAGAAGCGATATGTCACTCGTTGTGTATCTTAAGAGATTCATCGTTACTCCTTCCTTTAGGTTACTGGTATTCTCTGACTCAATACCTCTCGTGACGAAAAATTGGCTATCTTAATTGTGCAATACATCTTCCTCCCAGTTGGTCACACAGTTTACTACTTTATTCTGCCAGATGCGATAATTCACTAGTTGTGTATCATAAAAGAGTCATCGTTTCTCCTCCTAGGGGTTATTCGAGATTTCTTAATCCAAACACCTAGTAACGAGGCATTGGCTACCTTAAGAGAGTCATAGTTACTCGTCCCAATTGCTCAACCAGTCTGCCACTTTTTCTTACTGCGGCCAGTTTGCCAGAAGCGATATGTCACTCGTTGTGTATCTTAAGAGATTCATCGTTACTCCTTCCATAGGTTACTGGTGGTCTCTGATCCAATACTGTTCGTGACGAAACATTGGCTTTCTTAATAGTGCCCTATCTCACCCTCCCTGTTGCTCACACAGTTTACTACGTTTCTTTGTGTACTTCTCCAGTTTGCCAGAAGCGATATGTCACTCGTTGTGTATCTTAAGAGATTCATCGTTTCTCCTTCCTTTAGGTTACTGGTATTCTCCGATTCAATACCTCTCGTGACGAAAAATTGGCTATCTTAATTGTGCAATACATCTTCCTCCCAGTTGGTCACACAGTTTACTACTTTTTTCTGCCAGATGCGATAATTCACTAGTTGTGTATCATAAAAGAGTCATCGTTTCTCCTCCTAGGGGTTATTCGAGATTTCTTAATCCAAACACCTAGTAACGAGGCATTGGCTACCTTAAGAGAGTCATAGTTACTCGTCCCAATTGCTCAACCAGTCTGCCACTTTTTCTTACTGCGGCCAGTTTGCCAGAAGCGATATGTCACTCGTTGTGTATCTTAAGAGATTCATCGTTACTCCTTCCATAGGTTACTGGTGGTCTCTGATCCAATACTGTTCGTGACGAAACATTGGCTTTCTTAATAGTGCCCCATCTCACCCTCCCTGTTGCTCACACAGTTTACTACGTTTTTTTGTGTACTTCTCCAGTTTGCCAGAAGCGATATGTCACTCGTTGTGTATCTTAAGAGATTCATCGTTACTCCTTCCTTTAGGTTACTGGTATTCTCTGACTCAATACCTCTCGTGACGAAAAATTGGCTATCTTAATTGTGCAATACATCTTCCTCCCAGTTGGTCACACAGTTTACTACTTTTTTCTGCCAGATGCGATAATTCACTAGTTGTGTATCATAAAAGAGTCATCGTTTCTCCTCCTAGGGGTTATTCGAGATTTCTTAATCCAAACACCTAGTAACGAGGCATTGGCTACCTTAAGAGAGTCATAGTTACTCGTCCCAATTGCTCAACCAGTCTGCCACTTTTTCTTACTGCGGCCAGTTTGCCAGAAGCGATATGTCACTCGTTGTGTATCTTAAGAGATTCATCGTTACTCCTTCCATAGGTTACTGGTGGTCTCTGATCCAATACTGTTCGTGACGAAACATTGGCTTTCTTAATAGTGCCCTATCTCACCCTCCCTGTTGCTCACACAGTTTACTACGTTTTTTTGTGTACTTGTCCAGTCTGCCAGAAGCATTATGTCACTAGTTGTGCATCATAATAGAGTCATCGTTTATCCTCCTATAGGTTATTCGAGATTTCTTAAATCAAATTCCTAGTAACGAGGCATTGGCTACCTTAAGAGAGTCATAGTTACTTGTCCCAATTGCTCACCCAGTCTGCCATTTTTTCTTACTGCGGCCAGTCTGCCAGAAGCGATATGTCACTCGTTGTGTATCTTAAGAGATTCATCGTTACTCCTTCCTTTAGGTTACTGGTATTCTCTGATTCAATACCTCTCGTGACGAAAAATTGGTTATATGAATAGTGCAATACTTCTTCCTACCAGTTGCTCACACAGTTTACTACTTTTTGTGTACTTTTTGTCTGCCAGAAGCGATATGTCACCTGTTTTGTATCATAAAAGAGTCATCTTTTCTCCTCCTAGGGGTTATTCGAGATTTCTTAATCGAAACCCCTAGTAAGAGGCATTGGCTACCTTAAGAGAGTCATAGTTACTCGTCCCAATTGCTCACCCAGGCTGCCACTTTTTCTTACTGCGGCCAGTCTGCCAGAAGCGATATGTCACACGTTGTGTATCTTAAGAGATTCATCGTTTCTCCTTCCTTTAGGTTACTGGTATTCTCTGATTCAATACCTCTCGTGACGAAAAATTGGCTATCTTAATTGTGCAATACATCTTCCTCCCAGTTGGTCACACAGTTTACTACTTTTTTCTGCCAGATGCGATAATTCACTAGTTGTGTATCATAAAAGAGTCATCGTTTCTCCTCCTAGGGGTTATTCGAGATTTCTTAATCCAAACACCTAGTAACGAGGCATTGGCTACCTTAAGAGAGTCATAGTTACTCGTCCTAATTGCTCAACCAGTCTGCCACTTTTTCTTACTGCGGCCAGTTTGCCAGAAGCGATATGTCACTCGTTGTGTATCTTAAGAGATTCATCGTTACTCCTTCCATAGGTTACTGGTGGTCTCTGATCCAATACTGTTCGTGACGAAACATTGGCTTTCTTAATAGTGCCCTATCTCACCCTCCCTGTTGCTCACACAGTTTACTACGTTTTTTTATGTACTTCTCCAGTTTGCCAGAAGCGATATGTCACTCGTTGTGTATCTTAAGAGATTCATCGTTACTCCTTCCATAGGTTACTGGTGGTCTCTGATCCAATACTGTTCGTGACGAAACATTGGCTTTCTTAATAGTGCCCTATCTCACCCTCCCTGTTGCTCACACAGTTTACTACGTTTTTTTATGTACTTCTCCAGTTTGCCAGAAGCGATATGTCACTCGTTGTGTATCTTAAGAGATTCATCGTTACTCCTTCCATAGGTTACTGGTGGTCTCTGATCCAATACTGTTCGTGACGAAACATTGGCTTTCTTAATAGTGCCCTATCTCACCCTCCCTGTTGCTCACACAGTTTACTACGTTTTTTTGTGTACTTGTCCAGTCTGCCAGAAGCGTTATGTCACTTGTTGTGCATCATAATAGACTCATCGTTTATCCTCCTATAGGTTATTCGAGATTTCTTAAATCAAATTCCTAGTAACGAGGCATTGGCTACCTTAAGAGAGTCATAGTTACTTGTCCCAATTGCTCACCCAGTCTGCCATTTTTTCTTACTGCGGCCAGTCTGCCAGAAGCGATATGTCACTCGTTGTGTATCTTAAGAGATTCATCGTTACTCCTTCCTTTAGGTTACTGGTATTCTCTGATTCAATACCTCTCGTGACGAAAAATTGGTTATATTAATAGTGCAATACTTCTTCCTACCAGTTGCTCACACAGTTTACTACTTTTTGTGTACTTTTTGTCTGCCAGAAGCGATATGTCACCTGTTTTGTATCATAAAAGAGTCATCTTTTCTCCTCCTAGGGGTTATTCGAGATTTCTTAATCCAAAGCCCTAGTAAGAGGCATTGGCTACCTTAAGAGAGTCATAGTTACTCGTCCCAATTGCTCACCCAGGCTGCCACTTTTTCTTACTGCGGCCAGTCTGCCAGAAGCGATATGTCACTCGTTGTGTATCTTAAGAGATTCATCGTTTCTCCTTCCTTTAGGTTACTGGTATTCTCTGATTCAATACCTCTCGTGACGAAAAATTGGCTATCTTAATTGTGCAATACATCTTCCTCCCAGTTGGTCACACAGTTTACTACTTTTTTCTGCCAGATGCGATAATTCACTAGTTGTGTATCATAAAAGAGTCATCGTTTCTCCTCCTAGGGGTTATTCGAGATTTCTTAATCCAAACACCTAGTAACGAGGCATTGGCTACCTTAAGATAGTCATAGTTACTCGTCCCAATTGCTCAACCAGTCTGCCACTTTTTCTTACTGCGGCCAGTTTGCCAGAAGCGATATGTTACTCGTTGTGTATCTTAAGAGATTCATCGTTACTCCTTCCATAGGTTACTGGTGGTCTCTGATCCAATACTGTTCGTGACGAAACATTGGCTTTCTTAATAGTGCCCCATCTCACCCTCCCTGTTGCTCACACAGTTTACTACGTTTTTTTGTGTACTTCTCCAGTTTGCCAGAAGCGATATGTCACTCGTTGTGTATCTTAAGAGATTCATCGTTTCTCCTTCCTTTAGGTTACTGGTATTCTCTGATTCAATACCTCTCGTGACGAAAAATTGGCTATCTTAATTGTGCAATACATCTTCCTCCCAGTTGGTCACACAGTTTACTACTTTTTTCTGCCAGATGCGATAATTCACTAGTTGTGTATCATAAAAGAGTCATCGTTTCTCCTCCTAGGGGTTATTCGAGATTTCTTAATCCAAACACCTAGTAACGAGGCATTGGCTACCTTAAGATAGTCATAGTTACTCGTCCCAATTGCTCAACCAGTCTGCCACTTTTTCTTACTGCGGCCAGTTTGCCAGAAGCGATATGTCACTCGTTGTGTATCTTAAGAGATTCATCGTTACTCCTTCCATAGGTTACTGGTGGTCTCTGATCCAATACTGTTCGTGACGAAACATTGGCTTTCTTAATAGTGCCCTATCTCACCCTCCCTGTTGCTCACACAGTTTACTACGTTTTTTTATGTACTTCTCCAGTTTGCCAGAAGCGATATGTCACTCGTTGTGTATCTTAAGAGATTCATCGTTACTCCTTCCATAGGTTACTGGTGGTCTCTGATCCAATACTGTTCGTGACGAAACATTGGCTTTCTTAATAGTGCCCTATCTCACCCTCCCTGTTGCTCACACAGTTTACTACGTTTTTTTGTGTACTTGTCCAGTCTGCCAGAAGCGTTATGTCACTTGTTGTGCATCATAATAGACTCATCGTTTATCCTCCTATAGGTTATTCGAGATTTCTTAAATCAAATTCCTAGTAACGAGGCATTGGCTACCTTAAGAGAGTCATAGTTACTTGTCCCAATTGCTCACCCAGTCTGCCATTTTTTCTTACTGCGGCCAGTCTGCCAGAAGCGATATGTCACTCGTTGTGTATCTTAAGAGATTCATCGTTACTCCTTCCTTTAGGTTACTGGTATTCTCTGATTCAATACCTCTCGTGACGAAAAATTGGTTATATTAATAGTGCAATACTTCTTCCTACCAGTTGCTCACACAGTTTACTACTTTTTGTGTACTTTTTGTCTGCCAGAAGCGATATGTCACCTGTTTTGTATCATAAAAGAGTCATCTTTTCTCCTCCTAGGGGTTATTCGAGATTTCTTAATCCAAAGCCCTAGTAAGAGGCATTGGCTACCTTAAGAGAGTCATAGTTACTCGTCCCAATTGCTCACCCAGGCTGCCACTTTTTCTTACTGCGGCCAGTCTGCCAGAAGCGATATGTCACTCGTTGTGTATCTTAAGAGATTCATCGTTTCTCCTTCCTTTAGGTTACTGGTATTCTCTGATTCAATACCTCTCGTGACGAAAAATTGGCTATCTTAATTGTGCAATACATCTTCCTCCCAGTTGGTCACACAGTTTACTACTTTTTTCTGCCAGATGCGATAATTCACTAGTTGTGTATCATAAAAGAGTCATCGTTTCTCCTCCTAGGGGTTATTCGAGATTTCTTAATCCAAACACCTAGTAACGAGGCATTGGCTACCTTAAGATAGTCATAGTTACTCGTCCCAATTGCTCAACCAGTCTGCCACTTTTTCTTACTGCGGCCAGTTTGCCAGAAGCGATATGTCACTCGTTGTGTATCTTAAGAGATTCATCGTTACTCCTTCCATAGGTTACTGGTGGTCTCTGATCCAATACTGTTCGTGACGAAACATTGGCTTTCTTAATAGTGCCCCATCTCACCCTCCCTGTTGCTCACACAGTTTACTACGTTTTTTTGTGTACTTCTCCAGTTTGCCAGAAGCGATATGTCACTCGTTGTGTATCTTAAGAGATTCATCGTTTCTCCTTCCTTTAGGTTACTGGTATTCTCTGATTCAATACCTCTCGTGACGAAAAATTGGCTATCTTAATTGTGCAATACATCTTCCTCCCAGTTGGTCACACAGTTTACTACTTTTTTCTGCCAGATGCGATAATTCACTAGTTGTGTATCATAAAAGAGTCATCGTTTCTCCTCCTAGGGGTTATTCGAGATTTCTTAATCCAAACACCTTGTAACGAGGCATTGGCTACCTTAAGAGAGTCATAGTTACTCGTCCCAATTGCTCAACCAGTCTGCCACTTTTTCTTACTGCGGCCAGTTTGCCAGAAGCGATATGTCACTCGTTGTGTATCTTAAGAGATTCATCGTTACTCCTTCCATAGGTTACTGGTGGTCTCTGATCCAATACTGTTCGTGACGAAACATTGGCTTTCTTAATAGTGCCCTATCTCACCCTCCCTGTTGCTCACACAGTTTACTACGTTTTTTTATGTACTTCTCCAGTTTGCCAGAAGCGATATGTCACTCGTTGTGTATCTTAAGAGATTCATCGTTACTCCTTCCATAGGTTACTGGTGGTCTCTGATCCAATACTGTTCGTGACGAAACATTGGCTTTCTTAATAGTGCCCTATCTCACCCTCCCTGTTGCTCACACAGTTTACTACGTTTTTTTGTGTACTTGTCCAGTCTGCCAGAAGCGTTATGTCACTTGTTGTGCATCATAATAGACTCATCGTTTATCCTCCTATAGGTTATTCGAGATTTCTTAAATCAAATTCCTAGTAACGAGGCATTGGCTACCTTAAGAGAGTCATAGTTACTTGTCCCAATTGCTCACCCAGTCTGCCATTTTTTCTTACTGCGGCCAGTCTGCCAGAAGCGATATGTCACTCGTTGTGTATCTTAAGAGATTCATCGTTACTCCTTCCTTTAGGTTACTGGTATTCTCTGATTCAATACCTCTCGTGACGAAAAATTGGTTATATTAATAGTGCAATACTTCTTCCTACCAGTTGCTCACACAGTTTACTACTTTTTGTGTACTTTTTGTCTGCCAGAAGCGATATGTCACCTGTTTTGTATCATAAAAGAGTCATCTTTTCTCCTCCTAGGGGTTATTCGAGATTTCTTAATCCAAAGCCCTAGTAAGAGGCATTGGCTACCTTAAGAGAGTCATAGTTACTCGTCCCAATTGCTCACCCAGGCTGCCACTTTTTCTTACTGCGGCCAGTCTGCCAGAAGCGATATGTCACTCGTTGTGTATCTTAAGAGATTCATCGTTTCTCCTTCCTTTAGGTTACTGGTATTCTCTGATTCAATACCTCTCGTGACGAAAAATTGGCTATCTTAATTGTGCAATACATCTTCCTCCCAGTTGGTCACACAGTTTACTACTTTTTTCTGCCAGATGCGATAATTCACTAGTTGTGTATCATAAAAGAGTCATCGTTTCTCCTCCTAGGGGTTATTCGAGATTTCTTAATCCAAACACCTAGTAACGAGGCATTGGCTACCTTAAGATAGTCATAGTTACTCGTCCCAATTGCTCAACCAGTCTGCCACTTTTTCTTACTGCGGCCAGTTTGCCAGAAGCGATATGTCACTCGTTGTGTATCTTAAGAGATTCATCGTTACTCCTTCCATAGGTTACTGGTGGTCTCTGATCCAATACTGTTCGTGACGAAACATTGGCTTTCTTAATAGTGCCCCATCTCACCCTCCCTGTTGCTCACACAGTTTACTACGTTTTTTTGTGTACTTCTCCAGTTTGCCAGAAGCGATATGTCACTCGTTGTGTATCTTAAGAGATTCATCGTTTCTCCTTCCTTTAGGTTACTGGTATTCTCTGATTCAATACCTCTCGTGACGAAAAATTGGCTATCTTAATTGTGCAATACATCTTCCTCCCAGTTGGTCACACAGTTTACTACTTTTTTCTGCCAGATGCGATAATTCACTAGTTGTGTATCATAAAAGAGTCATCGTTTCTCCTCCTAGGAGTTATTCGAGATTTCTTAATCCAAACACCTTGTAACGAGGCATTGGCTACCTTAAGAGAGTCATAGTTACTCGTCCCAATTGCTCAACCAGTCTGCCACTTTTTCTTACTGCGGCCAGTTTGCCAGAAGCGATATGTCACTCGTTGTGTATCTTAAGAGATTCATCGTTACTCCTTCCATAGGTTACTGGTGGTCTCTGATCCAATACTGTTCGTGACGAAACATTGGCTTTCTTAATAGTGCCCTATTTCACCCTCCCTGTTGCTCACACAGTTTACTACGTTTTTTTGTGTACTTCTCCAGTTTGCCAGAAGCGATATGTCACTCGTTGTGTATCTTAAGAGATTCATCGTTACTCCTTCCATAGGTTACTGGTGGTCTCTGATCCAATACTGTTCGTGACGAAACATTGGCTTTCTTAATAGTGCCCTATCTCACCCTCCCTGTTGCTCACACAGTTTACTACGTTTTTTTGTGTACTTGTCCAGTCTGCCAGAAGCATTATGTCACTAGTTGTGCATCATAATAGAGTCATCGTTTATCCTCCTATAGGTTATTCGAGATTTCTTAAATCAAATTCCTAGTAACGAGGCATTGGCTACCTTAAGAGAGTCATAGTTACTTGTCCCAATTGCTCACCCAGTCTGCCATTTTTTCTTACTGCGGCCAGTCTGCCAGAAGCGATATGTCACTCGTTGTGTATCTTAAGAGATTCATCGTTACTCCTTCCTTTAGGTTACTGGTATTCTCTGATTCAATACCTCTCGTGACGAAAAATTGGTTATATGAATAGTGCAATACTTCTTCCTACCAGTTGCTCACACAGTTTACTACTTTTTGTGTACTTTTTGTCTGCCAGAAGCGATATGTCACCTGTTTTGTATCATAAAAGAGTCATCTTTTCTCCTCCTAGGGGTTATTCGAGATTTCTTAATCGAAACCCCTAGTAAGAGGCATTGGCTACCTTAAGAGAGTCATAGTTACTCGTCCCAATTGCTCACCCAGGCTGCCACTTTTTCTTACTGCGGCCAGTCTGCCAGAAGCGATATGTCACACGTTGTGTATCTTAAGAGATTCATCGTTTCTCCTTCCTTTAGGTTACTGGTATTCTCTGATTCAATACCTCTCGTGACGAAAAATTGGCTGTCTTAATTGTGCAATACATCTTCCTCCCAGTTGGTCACACAGTTTACTACTTTTTTCTGCCAGATGCGATAATTCACTAGTTGTGTATCATAAAAGAGTCATCGTTTCTCCTCCTAGGGGTTATTCGAGATTTCTTAATCCAAACACCTAGTAACGAGGCATTGGCTACCTTAAGAGAGTCATAGTTACTCGTCCTAATTGCTCAACCAGTCTGCCACTTTTTCTTACTGCGGCCAGTTTGCCAGAAGCGATATGTCACTCGTTGTGTATCTTAAGAGATTCATCGTTACTCCTTCCATAGGTTACTGGTGGTCTCTGATCCAATACTGTTCGTGACGAAACATTGGCTTTCTTAATAGTGCCCTATCTCACCCTCCCTGTTGCTCACACAGTTTACTACGTTTTTTTGTGTACTTGTCCAGTCTGCCAGAAGCGTTATGTCACTTGTTGTGCATCATAATAGACTCATCGTTTATCCTCCTATAGGTTATTCGAGATTTCTTAAATCAAATTCCTAGTAACGAGGCATTGGCTACCTTAAGAGAGTCATAGTTACTTGTCCCAATTGCTCACCCAGTCTGCCATTTTTTCTTACTGCGGCCAGTCTGCCAGAAGCGATATGTCACTCGTTGTGTATCTTAAGAGATTCATCGTTACTCCTTCCTTTAGGTTACTGGTATTCTCTGATTCAATACCTCTCGTGACGAAAAATTGGTTATATGAATAGTGCAATACTTCTTCCTACCAGTTGCTCACACAGTTTACTACTTTTTGTGTACTTTTTGTCTGCCAGAAGCGATATGTCACCTGTTTTGTATCATAAAAGAGTCATCTTTTCTCCTCCTAGGGGTTATTCGAGATTTCTTAATCGAAACCCCTAGTAAGAGGCATTGGCTACCTTAAGAGAGTCATAGTTACTCGTCCCAATTGCTCACCCAGGCTGCCACTTTTTCTTACTGCGGCCAGTCTGCCAGAAGCGATATGTCACACGTTGTGTATCTTAAGAGATTCATCGTTTCTCCTTCCTTTAGGTTACTGGTATTCTCTGATTCAATACCTCTCGTGACGAAAAATTGGCTATCTTAATTGTGCAATACATCTTCCTCCCAGTTGGTCACACAGTTTACTACTTTTTTCTGCCAGATGCGATAATTCACTAATTGTGTATCATACAAGAGTCATCGTTTCTCCTCCTAGGGGTTATTCGAGATTTCTTAATCCAAACACCTAGTAACGAGGCATTGGCTACCTTAAGAGAGTCATAGTTACTCGTCCTAATTGCTCAACCAGTCTGCCACTTTTTCTTACTGCGGCCAGTTTGCCAGAAGCGATATGTCACTCGTTGTGTATCTTAAGAGATTCATCGTTACTCCTTCCATAGGTTACTGGTGGTCTCTGATCCAATACTGTTCGTGACGAAACATTGGCTTTCTTAATAGTGCCCTATCTCACCCTCCCTGTTGCTCACACAGTTTACTACGTTTTTTTATGTACTTCTCCAGTTTGCCAGAAGCGATATGTCACTCGTTGTGTATCTTAAGAGATTCATCGTTACTCCTTCCATAGGTTACTGGTGGTCTCTGATCCAATACTGTTCGTGACGAAACATTGGCTTTCTTAATAGTGCCCTATCTCACCCTCCCTGTTGCTCACACAGTATACTACGTTTTTTTGTGTACTTGTCCAGTCTGCCAGAAGCGTTATGTCACTTGTTGTGCATCATAATAGACTCATCGTTTATCCTCCTATAGGTTATTCGAGATTTCTTAAATCTAATTCCTAGTAACGAGGCATTGGCTACCTTAAGAGAGTCATAGTTACTTGTCCCAATTGCTCACCCAGTCTGCCATTTTTTCTTACTGCGGCCAGTCTGCCAGAAGCGATATGTCACTCGTTGTGTATCTTAAGAGATTCATCGTTACTCCTTCCTTTAGGTTACTGGTATTCTCTGATTCAATACCTCTCGTGACGAAAAATTGGTTATATTAATAGCGCAATACTTCTTCCTACCAGTTGCTCACACAGTTTACTACTTTTTGTGTACTTTTTGTCTGCCAGAAGCGATATGTCACCTGTTTTGTATCATAAAAGAGTCATCTTTTCTCCTCCTAGGGGTTATTCGAGATTTCTTAATCCAAAGCCCTAGTAAGAGGCATTGGCTACCTTAAGAGAGTCATAGTTACTCGTCCCAATTGCTCACCCAGGCTGCCACTTTTTCTTACTGCGGCCAGTCTGCCAGAAGCGATATGTCACTCGTTGTGTATCTTAAGAGATTCATCGTTTCTCCTTCCTTTAGGTTACTGGTATTCTCTGATTCAATACCTCTCGTGACGAAAAATTGGCTATCTTAATTGTGCAATACATCTTCCTCCCAGTTGGTCACACAGTTTACTACTTTTTTCTGCCAGATGCGATAATTCACTAGTTGTGTATCATAAAAGAGTCATCGTTTCTCCTCCTAGGGGTTATTCGAGATTTCTTAATCCAAACACCTAGTAACGAGGCATTGGCTACCTTAAGAGAGTCATAGTTACTCGTCCCAATTGCTCAACCAGTCTGCCACTTTTTCTTACTGCGGCCAGTTTGCCAGAAGCGATATGTCACTCGTTGTGTATCTTAAGAGATTCATCGTTACTCCTTCCATAGGTTACTGGTGGTCTCTGATCCAATACTGTTCGTGACGAAACATTGGCTTTCTTAATAGTGCCCTATCTCACCCTCCCTGTTGCTCACACAGTTTACTACGTTTTTTTGTGTAGTTCTCCAGTTTGCCAGAAGCGATATGTCACTCGTTGTGTATCTTAAGAGATTCATCGTTTCTCCTTCCTTTAGGTTACTGGTATTCTCTGATTCAATACCTCTCGTGACGAAAAATTGGCTATCTTAATTGTGCAATACATCTTCCTCCCAGTTGGTCACACAGTTTACTACTTTTTTCTGCCAGATGCGATAATTCACTAGTTGTGTATCATAAAAGAGTCATCGTTTCTCCTCCTAGGGGTTATTCGAGATTTCTTAATCCAAACACCTAGTAACGAGGCATTGGCAACCTTAAGAGAGTCATAGTTACTCGTCCCAATTGCTCAACCAGTCTGCCACTTTTTCTTACTGCGGCCAGTTTGCCAGAAGCGATATGTCACTCGTTGTGTATCTTAAGAGATTCATCGTTACTCCTTCCATAGGTTACTGGTGGTCTCTGATCCAATACTGTTCGTGACGAAACATTGGCTTTCTTAATAGTGCCCTATCTCACCCTCCCTGTTGCTCACACAGTTTACTACGTTTTTTTGTGTACTTCTCCAGTTTGCCAGAAGCGATATGTCACTCGTTGTGTATCTTAAGAGATTCATCGTTACTCCTTCCTTTAGGTTACTGGTATTCTCTGACTCAATACCTCACGTGACGAAAAATTGGCTATCTTAATTGTGCAATACATCTTCCTCCCAGTTGGTCACACAGTTTACTACTTTTTTCTGCCTGATGCGATAATTCACTAGTTGTGTATCATAAAAGAGTCATCGTTTCTCCTCCTAGGGGTTATTCGAGATTTCTTAATCCAAACACCTAGTAACGAGGCATTGGCTACCTTAAGAGAGTCATAGTTACTCGTCCCAATTGCTCAACCAGTCTGCCACTTTTTCTTACTGCGGCCAGTTTGCCAGAAGCGATATGTCACTCGTTGTGTATCTTAAGAGATTCATCGTTACTCCTTCCATAGGTTACTTGTGGTCTCTGATCCAATACTGTTCGTGACGAAACATTGGCTTTCTTAATAGTGCCCTATCTCACCCTCCCTGTTGCTCACACAGTTTACTACGTTTTTTTGTGTACTTCTCCAGTTTGCCAGAAGCGATATGTCACTCGTTGTGTATCTTAAGAGATTCATCGTTACTCCTTCCTTTAGGTTACTGGTATTCTCTGACTCAATACCTCACGTGACGAAAAATTGGCTATCTTAATTGTGCAATACATCTTCCTCCCAGTTGGTCACACAGTTTACTACTTTTTTCTGCCAGATGCGATAATTCACTAGTTGTGTATCATAAAAGAGTCATCGTTTCTCCTCCTAGGGGTTATTCGAGATTTCTTAATCCAAACACCTAGTAACGAGGCATTGGCTACCTTAAGAGAGTCATAGTTACTCGTCCCAATTGCTCAACCAGTCTGCCACTTTTTCTTACTGCGGCCAGTTTGCCAGAAGCGATATGTCACTCGTTGTGTATCTTAAGAGATTCATCGTTACTCCTTCCTTTAGGTTACTGGTATTCTCTGATTCAATACCTCTCGTGACGAAAAATTGGTTATATTAATAGTGCAATACTTCTTCCTACCAGTTGCTCACACAGTTTACTACTTTTTGTGTACTTTTTGCCTGCCAGAAGCGATATGTCACCTGTTTTGTATCATAAAAGAGTCATCTTTTCTCCTCCTAGGGGTTATTCGAGATTTCTTAATCGAAACCCTAGTAAGAGGCATTGGCTACCTTAAGAGAGTCATAGTTACTCGTCCCAATTGCTCACCCAGGCTGCCACTTTTTCTTACTGCGGCCAGTCTGCCAGAAGCGATATGTCACTCGTTGTGTATCTTAAGAGATTCATCGTTACTCCTTCCATAGGTTACTGGTGGTCTCTGATCCAATACTGTTCGTGACGAAACATTGGCTTTCTTAATAGTGCCCTATCTCACCCTCCCTGTTGCTCACACAGTTTACTACGTTTTTTTGTGTACTTCTCCAGTTTGCCAGAAGCGATATGTCACTCGTTGTGTATCTTAAGAGATTCATCGTTACTCCTTCCTTTAGGTTACTGGTATTCCCTGACTCAATACCTCACGTGACGAAAAATTGGCTATCTTAATTGTGCAATACATCTTCCTCCCAGTTGGTCACACAGTTTACTACTTTTTTCTGCCAGATGCGATAATTCACTAGTTGTGTATCATAAAAGAGTCATCGTTTCTCCTCCTAGGGGTTATTCGAGATTTCTTAATCCAAACACCTAGTAACGAGGCATTGGCTACCTTAAGAGAGTCATAGTTACTCGTCCCAATTGCTCAACAAGTCTGCCACTTTTTCTTACTGCTGCCAGTTTGCCAGAAGCGATATGTCACTCGTTGTGTATCTTAAGAGATTCATCGTTACTCCTTCCTTTAGGTTACTGGTATTCTCTGATTCAATACCTCTCGTGACGAAAAATTGGTTATATTAATAGTGCAATACTTCTTCCTACCAGTTGCTCACACAGTTTACTACTTTTTGTGTACTTTTTGCCTGCGAGAAGCGATATGTCACCTGTTTTGTATCATAAAAGAGTCATCTTTCCTCCTCCTAGGGGTTATTCGAGATTTCTTAATCGAAACCCTAGTAAGAGGCATTGGCTACCTTAAGAGAGTCATAGTTACTCGTCCCAATTGCTCACCCAGGCTGCCACTTTTTCTTACTGCGGCCAGTCTGCCAGAAGCGATATGTCACTCGTTGTGTATCTTAAGAGATTCATCGTTTCTCCTTCCTTTAGATTACTGGTATTCTCTGATTCAATACCTCTCGTGACGAAAAATTGGCTATCTTAAATGTGCAATACATCTTCCTCCCAGTTGGTCACACAGTTTACTACATTTTTCTTCCAGATGCGATAATTCACTAGTTGTGTATCATACAAGAGTCATCGTTTCTCCTCCTAGGGGTTATTCGAGATTTCTTAATCCAAACACCTAGTAACGAGGCATTGGCTACCTTAAGAGAGTCATAGTTACTCGTCCCAATTGCTCAACCAGTCTGCCACTTTTTCTTACTGCGGCCAGTTTGCCAGAAGCGATATGTCACTCGTTGTGTATCTTAAGAGATTCATCGTTACTCCTTCCATAGGTTACTGGTGGTCTCTGATCCAATACTGTTCGTGACGAAACATTGGCTTTCTTAATAGTGCCCTATCTCACCCTCCCTGTTGCTCACACAGTTTACTACGTTTTTTTATGTACTTCTCCAGTTTGCCAGAAGCGATATGTCACTCGTTGTGTATCTTAAGAGATTCATCGTTACTCCTTCCATAGGTTACTGGTGGTCTCTGATCCAATACTGTTCGTGACGAAACATTGGCTTTCTTAATAGTGCCCTATCTCACCCTCCCTGTTGCTCACACAGTTTACTACGTTTTTTTGTGTACTTGTCCAGTCTGCCAGAAGCGTTATGTCACTTGTTGTGCATCATAATAGACTCATCGTTTATCCTCCTATAGGTTATTCGAGATTTCTTAAATCAAATTCCTAGTAACGAGGCATTGGCTACCTTAAGAGAGTCATAGTTACTTGTCCCAATTGCTCACCCAGTCTGCCATTTTTTCTTACTGCGGCCAGTCTGCCAGAAGCGATATGTCACTCGTTGTGTATCTTAAGAGATTCATCGTTACTCCTTCCTTTAGGTTACTGGTATTCTCTGATTCAATACCTCTCGTGACGAAAAATTGGTTATATTAATAGTGCAATACTTCTTCCTACCAGTTGCTCACACAGTTTACTACTTTTTGTGTACTTTTTGTCTGCCAGAAGCGATATGTCACCTGTTTTGTATCATAAAAGAGTCATCTTTTCTCCTCCTAGGGGTTATTCGAGATTTCTTAATCCAAAGCCCTAGTAAGAGGCATTGGCTACCTTAAGAGAGTCATAGTTACTCGTCCCAATTGCTCACCCAGGCTGCAACTTTTTCTTACTGCGGCCAGTCTGCCAGAAGCGATATGTCACTCGTTGTGTATCTTAAGAGATTCATCGTTTCTCCTTCCTTTAGGTTACTGGTATTCTCTGATTCAATACCTCTCGTGACGAAAAATTGGCTATCTTAATTGTGCAATACATCTTCCTCCCAGTTGGTCACACAGTTTACTACTTTTTTCTGCCAGATGCGATAATTCACTAGTTGTGTATCATAAAAGAGTCATCGTTTCTCCTCCTAGGGGTTATTCGAGATTTCTTAATCCAAACACCTAGTAACGAGGCATTGGCTACCTTAAGAGAGTCATAGTTACTCGTCCCAATTGCTCAACCAGTCTGCCACTTTTTCTTACTGCGGCCAGTTTGCCAGAAGCGATATGTCACTCGTTGTGTATCTTAAGAGATTCATCGTTACTCCTTCCATAGGTTACTGGTGGTCTCTGATCCAATACTGTTCGTGACGAAACATTGGCTTTCTTAATAGTGCCCTATCTCACCCTCCCTGTTGCTCACACAGTTTACTACGTTTTTTTGTGTACTTCTCCAGTTTGCCAGAAGCGATATGTCACTCGTTGTGTATCTTAAGAGATTCATCGTTTCTCCTTCCTTTAGGTTACTGGTATTCTCTGATTCAATACCTCTCGTGACGAAAAATTGGCTATCTTAATTGTGCAATACATCTTCCTCCCAGTTGGTCACACAGTTTACTACTTTTTTCTGCCAGATGCGATAATTCACTAGTTGTGTATCATAAAAGAGTCATCGTTTCTCCTCCTAGGGGTTATTCGAGATTTCTTAATCCAAACACCTAGTAACGAGGCATTGGCTACCTTAAGAGAGTCATAGTTACTCGTCCCAATTGCTCAACCAGTCTGCCACTTTTTCTTACTGCGGCCAGTTTGCCAGAAGCGATATGTCACTCGTTGTGTATCTTAAGAGATTCATCGTTACTCCTTCCATAGGTTACTGGTGGTCTCTGATCCAATACTGTTCGTGACGAAACATTGGCTTTCTTAATAGTGCCCTATCTCACCCTCCCTGTTGCTCACACAGTTTACTACGTTTTTTTGTGTACTTCTCCAGTTTGCCAGAAGCGATATGTCACTCGTTGTGTATCTTAAGAGATTCATCGTTTCTCCTTCCTTTAGGTTACTGGTATTCTCTGATTCAATACCTCTCGTGACGAAAAATTGGCTATCTTAATTGTGCAATACATCTTCCTCCCAGTTGGTCACACAGTTTACTACTTTTTTCTGCCAGATGCGATAATTCACTAGTTGTGTATCATAAAAGAGTCATCGTTTCTCCTCCTAGGGGTTATTCGAGATTTCTTAATCCAAACACCTAGTAACGAGGCATTGGCTACCTTAAGAGAGTCATAGTTACTCGTCCCAATTGCTCAACCAGTCTGCCACTTTTTCTTACTGCGGCCAGTTTGCCAGAAGCGATATGTCACTCGTTGTGTATCTTAAGAGATTCATCGTTACTCCTTCCATAGGTTACTGGTGGTCTCTGATCCAATACTGTTCGTGACGAAACATTGGCTTTCTTAATAGTGCCCTATCTCACCCTCCCTGTTGCTCACACAGTTTACTACGTTTTTTTGTGTACTTCTCCAGTTTGCCAGAAGCGATATGTCACTCGTTGTGTATCTTAAGAGATTCATCGTTACTCCTTCCTTTAGGTTATTGGTATTCTCTGACTCAATACCTCACGTGACGAAAAATTGGCTATCTTAATTGTGCAATACATCTTCCTCCCAGTTGGTCACACAGTTTACTACTTTTTTCTGCCTGATGCGATAATTCACTAGTTGTGTATCATAAAAGAGTCATCGTTTCTCCTCCTAGGGGTTATTCGAGATTTCTTAATCCAAACACCTAGTAACGAGGCATTGGCTACCTTAAGAGAGTCATAGTTACTCGTCCCAATTGCTCAACCAGTCTGCCACTTTTTCTTACTGCGGCCAGTTTGCCAGAAGCGATATGTCACTCGTTGTGTATCTTAAGAGATTCATCGTTACTCCTTCCATAGGTTACTTGTGGTCTCTGATCCAATACTGTTCGTGACGAAACATTGGCTTTCTTAATAGTGCCCTATCTCACCCTCCCTGTTGCTCACACAGTTTACTACGTTTTTTTGTGTACTTCTCCAGTTTGCCAGAAGCGATATGTCACTCGTTGTGTATCTTAAGAGATTCATCGTTACTCCTTCCTTTAGGTTACTGGTATTCTCTGACTCAATACCTCACGTGACGAAAAATTGGCTATCTTAATTGTGCAATACATCTTCCTCCCAGTTGGTCACACAGTTTACTACTTTTTTCTGCCAGATGCGATAATTCACTAGTTGTGTATCATAAAAGAGTCATCGTTTCTCCTACTAGGGGTTATTCGAGATTTCTTAATCCAAACACCTAGTAACGAGGCATTGGCTACCTTAAGAGAGTCATAGTTACTCGTCCCAATTGCTCAACCAGTCTGCCACTTTTTCTTACTGCGGCCAGTTTGCCAGAAGCGATATGTCACTCGTTGTGTATCTTAAGAGATTCATCGTTACTCCTTCCTTTAGGTTACTGGTATTCTCTGATTCAATACCTCTCGTGACGAAAAATTGGTTATATTAATAGTGCAATACTTCTTCCTACCAGTTGCTCACACAGTTTACTACTTTTTGTGTACTTTTTGCCTGCCAGAAGCGATATGTCACCTGTTTTGTATCATAAAAGAGTCATCTTTTCTCCTCCTAGGGGTTATTCGAGATTTCTTAATCGAAACCCTAGTAAGAGGCATTGGCTACCTTAAGAGAGTCATAGTTACTCGTCCCAATTGCTCACCCAGGCTGCCACTTTTTCTTACTGCGGCCAGTCTGCCAGAAGCGATATGTCACTCGTTGTGTATCTTAAGAGATTCATCGTTACTCCTTCCATAGGTTACTGGTGGTCTCTGATCCAATACTGTTCGTGACGAAACATTGGCTTTCTTAATAGTGCCCTATCTCACCCTCCCTGTTGCTCACACAGTTTACTACGTTTTTTTGTGTACTTCTCCAGTTTGCCAGAAGCGATATGTCACTCGTTGTGTATCTTAAGAGATTCATCGTTACTCCTTCCTTTAGGTTACTGGTATTCTCTGACTCAATACCTCACGTGATGAAAAATTGGCTATCTTAATTGTGCAATACATCTTCCTCCCAGTTGGTCACACAGTTTACTACTTTTTTCTGCCAGATGCGATAATTCACTAGTTGTGTATCATAAAAGAGTCATCGTTTCTCCTCCTAGGGGTTATTCGAGATTTCTTAATCCAAACACCTAGAAACGAGGCATTGGCTACCTTAAGAGAGTCATAGTTACTCGTCCCAATTGCTCAACCAGTCTGCCACTTTTTCTTACTGCGGCCAGTTTGCCAGAAGCGATATGTCACTCGTTGTGTATCTTAAGAGATTCATCGTTACTCCTTCCTTTAGGTTACTGGTATTCTCTGATTCAATACCTCTCGTGACGAAAAATTGGTTATATTAATAGTGCAATACTTCTTCCTACCAGTTGCTCACACAGTTTACTACTTTTTGTGTACTTTTTGCCTGCCAGAAGCGATATGTCACCTGTTTTGTATCATAAAAGAGTCATCTTTTCTCCTCCTAGGGGTTATTCGAGATTTCTTAATCGAAACCCTAGTAAGAGGCATTGGCTACCTTAAGAGAGTCATAGTTACTCGTCCCAATTGCTCACCCAGGCTGCCACTTTTTCTTACTGCGGCCAGTCTGCCAGAAGCGATATGTCACTCGTTGTGTATCTTAAGAGATTCATCGTTTCTCCTTCCTTTAGATTACTGGTATTCTCTGATTCAATACCTCTCGTGACGAAAAATTGGCTATCTTAAATGTGCAATACATCTTCCTCCCAGTTGGTCACACAGTTTACTACATTTTTCTTCCAGATGCGATAATTCACTAGTTGTGTATCATACAAGAGTCATCGTTTCTCCTCCTAGGGGTTATTCGAGATTTCTTAATCCAAACACCTAGTAACGAGGCATTGGCTACCTTAAGAGAGTCATAGTTACTCGTCCCAATTGCTCAACCAGTCTGCCACTTTTTCTTACTGCGGCCAGTTTGCCAGAAGCGATATGTCACTCGTTGTGTATCTTAAGAGATTCATCGTTACTCCTTCCATAGGTTACTGGTGGTCTCTGATCCAATACTGTTCGTGACGAAACATTGGCTTTCTTAATAGTGCCCTATCTCACCCTCCCTGTTGCTCACACAGTTTACTACGTTTTTTTGTGTACTTCTCCAGTTTGCCAGAAGCGATATGTCACTCGTTGTGTATCTTAAGAGATTCATCGTTACTCCTTCCTTTAGGTTACTGGTATTCTCTGACTCAATACCTCACGTGACGAAAAATTGGCTATCTTAATTGTGCAATACATCTTCCTCCCAGTTGGTCACACAGTTTACTACTTTTTTCTGCCAGATGCGATAATTCACTAGTTGTGTATCATAAAAGAGTCATCGTTTCTCCTCCTAGGGGTTATTCGAGATTTCTTAATCCAAACACCTAGTAACGAGGCATTGGCTACCTTAAGAGAGTCATAGTTACTCGTCCCAATTGCTCAACCAGTCTGCCACTTTTTCTTACTGCGGCCAGTTTGCTAGAAGCGATATGTCACTCGTTGTGTATCTTAAGAGATTCATCGTTACTCCTTCCTTTAGGTTACTGGTATTCTCTGATTCAATACCTCTCGTGACGAAAAATTGGTTATATTAATAGTGCAATACTTCTTCCTACCAGTTGCTCACACAGTTTACTACTTTTTGTGTACTTTTTGCCTGCCAGAAGCGATATGTCACCTGTTTTGTATCATAAAAGAGTCATCTTTTCTCCTCCTAGGGGTTATTCGAGATTTCTTAATCGAAACCCTAGTAAGAGGCATTGGCTACCTTAAGAGAGTCATAGTTACTCGTCCCAATTGCTCACCCAGGCTGCCACTTTTTCTTACTGCGGCCAGTCTGCCAGAAGCGATATGTCACTCGTTGTGTATCTTAAGAGATTCATCGTTACTCCTTCCATAGGTTACTGGTGGTCTCTGATCCAATACTGTTCGTGACGAAACATTGGCTTTCTTAATAGTGCCCTATCTCACCCTCCCTGTTGCTCACACAGTTTACTACGTTTTTTTGTGTACTTCTCCAGTTTGCCAGAAGCGATATGTCACTCGTTGTGTATCTTAAGAGATTCATCGTTACTCCTTCCTTTAGGTTACTGGTATTCTCTGACTCAATACCTCACGTGACGAAAAATTGGCTATCTTAATTGTGCAATACATCTTCCTCCCAGTTGGTCACACAGTTTACTACTTTTTTCTGCCAGATGCGATAATTCACTAGTTGTGTATCATAAAAGAGTCATCGTTTCTCCTCCTAGGGGTTATTCGAGATTTCTTAATCCAAACACCTAGTAACGAGGCATTGGCTACCTTAAGAGAGTCATAGTTACTCGTCCCAATTGCTCAACCAGTCTGCCACTTTTTCTTACTGCGGCCAGTTTGCCAGAAGCGATATGTCACTCGTTGTGTATCTTAAGAGATTCATCGTCACTCCTTCCTTTAGGTTACTGGTATTCTCTGATTCAATACCTCTCGTGACGAAAAATTGGTTATATTAATAGTGCAATACTTCTTCCTACCAGTTGCTCACACAGTTTACTACTTTTTGTGTACTTTTTGCCTGCCAGAAGCGATATGTCACCTGTTTTGTATCATAAAAGAGTCATCTTTTCTCCTCCTAGGGGTTATTCGAGATTTCTTAATCGAAACCCTAGTAAGAGGCATTGGCTACCTTAAGAGAGTCATAGTTACTCGTCCCAATTGCTCACCCAGGCTGCCACTTTTTCTTACTGCGGCCAGTCTGCCAGAAGCGATATGTCACTCGTTGTGTATCTTAAGAGATTCATCGTTTCTCCTTCCTTTAGATTACTGGTATTCTCTGATTCAATACCTCTCGTGACGAAAAATTGGCTATCTTAAATGTGCAATACATCTTCCTCCCAGTTGGTCACACAGTTTACTACATTTTTCTTCCAGATGCGATAATTCACTAGTTGTGTATCATACAAGAGTCATCGTTTCTCCTCCTAGGGGTTATTCGAGATTTCTTAATCCAAACACCTAGTAACGAGGCATTGGCTACCTTAAGAGAGTCATAGTTACTCGTCCCAATTGCTCAACCAGTCTGCCACTTTTTCTTACTGCGGCCAGTTTGCCAGAAGCGATATGTCACTCGTTGTGTATCTTAAGAGATTCATCGTTACTCCTTCCATAGGTTACTGGTGGTCTCTGATCCAATACTGTTCGTGACGAAACATTGGCTTTCTTAATAGTGCCCTATCTCACCCTCCCTGTTGCTCACACAGTTTACTACGTTTTCTTATGTACTTCTCCAGTTTGCCAGAAGCGATATGTCACTCGTTGTGTATCTTAAGAGATTCATCGTTACTCCTTCCTTTAGGTTACTGGTATTCTCTGACTCAATACCTCTCGTGACGAAAAATTGGCTATCTTAATTGTGCAATACATCTTCCTCCCAGTTGGTCACACAGTTTACTACTTTTTTCTGCCAGATGCGATAATTCACTAGTTGTGTATCATAAAAGAGTCATCGTTTCTCCTCCTAGGGGTTATTCGAGATTTCTTAATCCAAACACCTAGTAACGAGGCATTGGCTACCTTAAGAGAGTCATAGTTACTCGTCCCAATTGCTCTACCAGTCTGCCACTTTTTCTTACTGCGGCCAGTTTGCCAGAAGCGATATGTCACTCGTTGTGTATCTTAAGAGATTCATCGTTACTCCTTCCATAGGTTACTGGTGGTCTCTGATCCAATACTGTTCGTAACGAAACATTGGCTTTCTTAATAGTGCCCTATCTCACCCTCCCTGTTGCTCACACAGTTTACTACGTTTTTTTGTGTACTTCTCCAGTTTGCCAGAAGCGATATGTCACTCGTTGTGTATCTTAAGAGATTCATCGTTACTCCTTCCTTTAGGTTACTGGTATTCTCTGACTCAATACCTCTCGTGACGAAAAATTGGCTATCTTAATTGTGCAATACATCTTCCTCCCAGTTGGTCACACAGTTTACTACTTTTTTCTGCCAGATGCGATAATTCACTAGTTGTGTATCATAAAAGAGTCATCGTTTCTCCTCCTAGGGGTTATTCGAGATTTCTTAATCCAAACACCTAGTAACGAGGCATTGGCTACCTTAAGAGAGTCATAGTTACTCGTCCCAATTGCTCAACCAGTCTGCCACTTTTTCTTACTGCGGCCAGTTTGCCAGAAGCGATATGTCACTCGTTGTGTATCTTAAGACATTCACCGTTACTCCTTCCATAGGTTACTGGTGGTCTCTGATCCAATACTGTTCGTGACGAAACATTGGCTTTCTTAATAGTGCCCTATCTCACCCTCCCTGTTGCTCACACAGTTTACTACGTTTTTTTGTGTACTTGTCCAGTCTGCCAGAAGCGTTATGTCACTTGTTGTGCATCATAATAGACTCATCGTTTATCCTCCTATAGGTTATTCGAGATTTCTTAAATCAAATTCCTAGTAACGAGGCATTGGCTACCTTAAGAGAGTCATAGTTACTTGTCCCAATTGCTCACCCAGTCTGCCATTTTTTCTTACTGCGGCCAGTCTGCCAGAAGCGATATGTCACTCGTTGTGTATCTTAAGAGATTCATCGTTACTCCTTCCTTTAGGTTACTGGTATTCTCTGATTCAATACCTCTCGTGACGAAAAATTGGTTATATGAATAGTGCAATACTTCTTCCTACCAGTTGCTCACACATTTTACTACTTTTTGTGTACTTTTTGTCTGCCAGAAGCGATATGTCACCTGTTTTGTATCATAAAAGAGTCATCTTTTCTCCTCCTAGGGGTTATTCGAGATTTCTTAATCGAAACCCCTAGTAAGAGGCATTGGCTACCTTAAGAGAGTCATAGTTACTCGTCCCAATTGCTCACCCAGGCTGCCACTTTTTCTTACTGCGGCCAGTCTGCCAGAAGCGATATGTCACACGTTGTGTATCTTAAGAGATTCATCGTTTCTCCTTCCTTTAGGTTACTGGTATTCTCTGATTCAATACCTCTCGTGACGAAAAATTGGCTATCTTAATTGTGCAATACATCTTCCTCCCAGTTGGTCACACAGTTTACTACTTTTTTCTGCCAGATGCGATAATTCACTAGTTGTGTATCATAAAAGAGTCATCGTTTCTCCTCCTAGGGGTTATTCGAGATTTCTTAATCCAAACACCTAGTAACGAGGCATTGGCTACCTTAAGAGAGACATAGTTACTCGTCCTAATTGCTCATCCAGTCTGCCACTTTTTCTTACTGCGGCCAGTTTGCCAGAAGCGATATGTCACTCGTTGTGTATCTTAAGAGATTCATCGTTACTCCTTCCATAGGTTACTGGTGGTCTCTGATCCAATACTGTTCGTGACGAAACATTGGCTTTCTTAATAGTGCCCTATCTCACCCTCCCTGTTGCTCACACAGTTTACTACGTTTTTTTGTGTACTTCTCCAGTTTGCCAGAAGCGATATGTCACTCGTTGTGTATCTTAAGAGATTCATCGTTACTCCTTCCATAGGTTACTGGTGGTCTCTGATCCAATACTGTTCGTGACGAAACATTGGCTTTCTTAATAGTGCCCTATCTCACCCTCCCTGTTGCTCACACAGTTTACTACGTTTTTTTGGGTACTTGTCCAGTCTGCCAGAAGCGTTATGTCACTTGTTGTGCATCATAATAGAGTCATCGTTTATCCTCCTATAGGTTATTCGAGATTTCTTAAATCAAATTCCTAGTAACGAGGCATTGGCTACCTTAAGAGAGTCATAGTTACTTGTCCCAATTGCTCACCCAGTCTGCCATTTTTTCTTACTGCGGCCAGTCTGCCAGAAGCGATATGTCACTCGTTGTGTATCTTAAGAGATTCATCGTTACTCCTTCCTTTAGGTTACTGGTATTCTCTGATTCAATACCTCTCGTGACGAAAAATTGGTTATATTAATAGTGCAATACTTCTTCCTACCAGTTGCTCACACAGTTTACTACTTTTTGTGTACTTTTTGTCTGCCAGAAGCGATATGTCACCTGTTTTGTACCATAAAAGAGTCATCTTTTCTCCTCCTAGGGGTTATTCGAGATTTCTTAATCCAAAGCCCTACTAAGAGGCATTGGCTACCTTAAGAGAGTCATAGTTACTCGTCCCAATTGCTCACCCAGGCTGCCACTTTTTCTTACTGCGGCCAGTCTGCCAGAAGCGATATGTCACTCGTTGTGTATCTTAAGAGATTCATCGTTTCTCCTTCCTTTAGGTTACTGGTATTCTCTGATTCAATACCTCTCGTGACGAAAAATTGGCTATCTTAATTGTGCAATACATCTTCCTCCCAGTTGGTCACACAGTTTACTACTTTTTTCTGCCAGATGCGATAATTCACTAGTTGTGTATCATAAAAGAGTCATCGTTTCTCCTCCTAGGGGTTATTCGAGATTTCTTAATCCAAACACCTAGTAACGAGGCATTGGCTACCTTAAGAGAGTCATAGTTACTCGTCCCAATTGCTCAACCAGTCTGCCACTTTTTCTTACTGCGGCCAGTTTGCCAGAAGCGATATGTCACTCGTTGTGTATCTTAAGAGATTCATCGTTACTCCTTCCATAGGTTACTGGTGGTCTCTGATCCAATACTGTTCGTGACGAAACATTGGCTTTCTTAATAGCGCCCTATCTCACCCTCCCTGTTGCTCACACAGTTTACTACGTTTTTTTGTGTACTTCCTCAGTTTGCCAGAAGCGATATGTCACTCGTTGTGTATCTTAAGAGATTCATCGTTACTCCTTCCATAGGTTACTGGTGGTCTCTGATCCAATACTGTTCGTGACGAAACATTGGCTTTCTTAATAGTGCCCTATCTCACCCTCCCTGTTGCTCACACAGTTTACTACGTTTTTTTGTGTACTTCTCCAGTCTGCCAGAAGCGTTATGTCACTAGTTGTGCATCATAATAGAGTCATCGTTTATCCTCGTATAGGTTATTCGAGATTTCTTAAATCAAATTCCTAGTAACGAGGCATTGGCTACCTTAAGAGAGTCATAGTTACTTGTCCCAATTGATCACCCAGTCTGCCATTTTTTCTTACTGCGGCCAGTCTGCCAGAAGCGATATGTCACTCGTTGTGTATCTTAAGAGATTCATCGTTACTCCTTCCTTTAGCTTACTGGTATTCTCTGATTCAATACCTCTCGTGACGAAAAATTGGTTATATTAATAGTGCAATACTTCTTCCTACCAGTTGCTCACACAGTTTACTACTTTTTGTGTACTTTTTGCCTGCCAGAAGCGATATGTCACCTGTTTTGTATCATAAAAGAGTCATCTTTTCTCCTCCTAGGGGTTATTCGAGATTTCTTAATCGAAACCCCTAGTAAGAGGCATTGGCTACCTTAAGAGAGTCATAGTTACTCGTCCCAATTGCTCACCCAGGCTGCCACTTTTTCTTACTGCGGCCAGTCTGCCAGAAGCGATATGTCACTCGTTGTGTATCTTAAGAGATTCATCGTTTCTCCTTCCTTTAGATTACTGGTATTCTCTGATTCAATACCTCTCGTGACGAAAAATTGGCTATCTTAAATGTGCAATACATCTTCCTCCCAGTTGGTCACACAGTTTACTACATTTTTCTTCCAGATGCGATAATTCACTAGTTGTGTATCATACAAGAGTCATCGTTTCTCCTCCTAGGGGTTATTCGAGATTTCTTAATCCAAACACCTAGTAACGAGGCATTGGCTACCTTAAGAGAGTCATAGTTACTCGTCCCAATTGCTCAACCAGTCTGCCACTTTTTCTTACTGCGGCCAGTTTGCCAGAAGCGATATGTCACTCGTTGTGTATCTTAAGAGATTCATCGTTACTCCTTCCATAGGTTACTGGTGGTCTCTGATCCAATACTGTTCGTGACGAAACATTGGCTTTCTTAATAGTGCCCTATCTCACCCTCCCTGTTGCTCACACAGTTTACTACGTTTTTTTGTGTACTTCTCCAGTTTGCCAGAAGCGATATGTCACTCGTTGTGTATCTTAAGAGATTCATCGTTACTCCTTCCTTTAGGTTACTGGTATTCTCTGACTCAATACCTCTCGTGACGAAAAATTGGCTATCTTAATTGTGCAATACATCTTCCTCCCAGTTGGTCACACAGTTTACTACTTTTTTCTGCCAGATGCGATAATTCACTAGTTGTGTATCATAAAAGAGTCATCGTTTCTCCTCCTAGGGGTTATTCGAGATTTCTTAATCCAAACACCTAGTAACGAGGCATTGGCTACCTTAAGAGAGTCATAGTTACTCGTCCCAATTGCTCAACCAATCTGCCACTTTTTCTTACTGCGGCCAGTTTGCCAGAAGCGATATGTCACTCGTTGTGTATCTTAAGAGATTCATCGTTACTCCTTCCATAGGTTTCTGGTGGTCTCTGATCCAATACTGTTCGTGACGAAACATTGGCTTTCTTAATAGTGCCCTATCTCACCCTCCCTGTTGCTCACACAGTTTACTACGTTTCTTTGTGTACTTCTCCAGTTTGTCAGAAGCGATATGTCACTCGTTGTGTATCTTAAGAGATTCATCGTTTCTCCTTCCTTTAGGTTACTGGTATTCTCCGATTCAATACCTCTCGTGACGAAAAATTGGCTATCTTAATTGTGCAATACATCTTCCTCCCAGTTGGTCACACAGTTTACTACTTTTTTCTGCCAGATGCGATAATTCACTAGTTGTGTATCATAAAAGAGTCATCGTTTCTCCTGCTAGGGGTTATTCGAGATTTCTTAATCCAAACACCTAGTAACGAGGCATTGGCTACCTTAAGAGAGTCATAGTTACTCGTCCCAATTGCTCAACCAGTCTGCCACTTTTTCTTACTGCGGCCAGTTTGCCAGAAGCGATATGTCACTCGTTGTGTATCTTAAGAGATTCATCGTTACTCCTTCCATAGGTTACTGGTGGTCTCTGATCCAATACTGTTCGTGACGAAACATTGGCTTTCTTAATAGTGCCCTATCTCACCCTCCCTGTTGCTCACACAGTTTACTACGTTTTTTTGTGTACTTCTCCAGTTTGCCAGAAGCGATATGTCACTCGTTGTGTATCTTAAGAGATTCATCGTTACTCCTTCCATAGGTTACTGGTGGTCTCTGATCCAATACTGTTCGTGACGAAACATTGGCTTTCTTAATAGTGCCCTATCTCACCCTCCCTGTTGCTCTCACAGTTTACTACGTTTTTTTGTGTACTTCTCCAGTTTGCCAGAAGCGATATGTCACTCGTTGTGTATCTTAAGAGATTCATCGTTACTCCTTCCATAGGTTACTGGTGGTCTCTGATCCAATACTGTTCGTGACGAAACATTGGCTTTCTTAATAGTGCCCTATCTCACCCTCCCTGTTGCGCACACAGTTTACTACGTTGTTTTGTGTACTTCTCCAGTTTGCCAGAAGCGATATGTCACTCGTTGTGTATCTTAAGAGATTCATCGTTACTCCTTCCATAGGTTACTGGTGGTCTCTGATCCAATACTGTTCGTGACGAAACATTGGCTTTCTTAATAGTGCCCTATCTCACCCTCCCTGTTGCTCACACAGTTTACTACGTTTTCTTATGTACTTCTCCAGTTTGCCAGAAGCGATATGTCACTCGTTGTGTATCTTAAGAGATTCATCGTTACTCCTTCCTTTAGGTTACTGGTATTCTCTGACTCAATACCTCTCGTGACGAAAAATTGGCTATCTTAATTGTGCAATACATCTTCCTCCCAGTTGGTCACACAGTTTACTACTTTTTTCTGCCAGATGCGATAATTCACTAGTTGTGTATCATAAAAGAGTCATCGTTTCTCCTCCTAGGGGTTATTCGAGATTTCTTAATCCAAACACCTAGTAACGAGGCATTGGCTACCTTAAGAGAGTCATAGTTACTCGTCCCAATTGCTCAACCAGTCTGCCACTTTTTCTTACTGCGGCCAGTTTGCCAGAAGCGATATGTCACTCGTTGTGTATCTTAAGAGATTCATCGTTACTCCTTCCATAGGTTACTGGTGGTCTCTGATCCAATACTGTTCGTGACGAAACATTGGCTTTCTTAATAGTGCCCTATCTCACCCTCCCTGTTGCTCACACAGTTTACTACGTTTTTTTGTGTACTTCTCCAGTTTGCCAGAAGCGATATGTCACTCGTTGTGTATCTTAAGAGATTCATCGTTACTCCTTCCTTTAGGTTACTGGTATTCTCTGACTCAATACCTCTCGTGACGAAAAATTGGCTATCTTAATTGTGCAATACATCTTCCTCCCAGTTGGTCACACAGTTTACTACTTTTTTCTGCCAGATGCGATAATTCACTAGTTGTGTATCATAAAAGAGTCATCGTTTCTCCTCCTAGGGGTTATTCGAGATTTCTTAATCCAAACACCTAGTAACGAGGCATTGGCTACCTTAAGAGAGTCATAGTTACTCGTCCCAATTGCTCAACCAGTCTGCCACTTTTTCTTACTGCGGCCAGTTTGCCAGAAGCGATATGTCACTCGTTGTGTATCTTAAGACATTCACCGTTACTCCTTCCATAGGTTACTGGTGGTCTCTGATCCAATACTGTTCGTGACGAAACATTGGCTTTCTTAATAGTGCCCTATCTCACCCTCCCTGTTGCTCACACAGTTTACTACGTTTTTTTGGGTACTTGTCCAGTCTGCCAGAAGCGTTATGTCACTTGTTGTGCATCATAATAGACTCATCGTTTATCCTCCTATAGGTTATTCGAGATTTCTTAAATCAAATTCCTAGTAACGAGGCATTGGCTACCTTAAGAGAGTCATAGTTACTTGTCCCAATTGCTCACCCAGTCTGCCATTTTTTCTTACTGCGGCCAGTCTGCCAGAAGCGATATGTCACTCGTTGTGTATCTTAAGAGATTCATCGTTACTCCTTCCTTTAGGTTACTGGTATTCTCTGATTCAATACCTCTCGTGACGAAAAATTGGTTATATGAATAGTGCAATACTTCTTCCTACCAGTTGCTCACACATTTTACTACTTTTTGTGTACTTTTTGTCTGCCAGAAGCGATATGTCACCTGTTTTGTATCATAAAAGAGTCATCTTTTCTCCTCCTAGGGGTTATTCGAGATTTCTTAATCGAAACCCCTAGTAAGAGGCATTGGCTACCTTAAGAGAGTCATAGTTACTCGTCCCAATTGCTCACCCAGGCTGCCACTTTTTCTTACTGCGGCCAGTCTGCCAGAAGCGATATGTCACACGTTGTGTATCTTAAGAGATTCATCGTTTCTCCTTCCTTTAGGTTACTGGTATTCTCTGATTCAATACCTCTCGTGACGAAAAATTGGCTATCTTAATTGTGCAATACATCTTCCTCCCAGTTGGTCACACAGTTTACTACTTTTTTCTGCCAGATGCGATAATTCACTAGTTGTGTATCATAAAAGAGTCATCGTTTCTCCTCCTAGGGGTTATTCGAGATTTCTTAATCCAAACACCTAGTAACGAGGCATTGGCTACCTTAAGAGAGACATAGTTACTCGTCCTAATTGCTCAACCAGTCTGCCACTTTTTCTTACTGCGGCCAGTTTGCCAGAAGCGATATGTCACTCGTTGTGTATCTTAAGAGATTCATCGTTACTCCTTCCATAGGTTACTGGTGGTCTCTGATCCAATACTGTTCGTGACGAAACATTGGCTTTCTTAATAGTGCCCTATCTCACCCTCCCTGTTGCTCACACAGTTTACTACGTTTTTTTGTGTACTTCTCCAGTTTGCCAGAAGCGATATGTCACTCGTTGTGTATCTTAAGAGATTCATCGTTACTCCTTCCATAGGTTACTGGTGGTCTCTGATCCAATACTGTTCGTGACGAAACATTGGCTTTCTTAATAGTGCCCTATCTCACCCTCCCTGTTGCTCACACAGTTTACTACGTTTTTTTGGGTACTTGTCCAGTCTGCCAGAAGCGTTATGTCACTTGTTGTGCATCATAATAGAGTCATCGTTTATCCTCCTATAGGTTATTCGAGATTTCTTAAATCAAATTCCTAGTAACGAGGCATTGGCTACCTTAAGAGAGTCATAGTTACTTGTCCCAATTGCTCACCCAGTCTGCCATTTTTTCTTACTGCGGCCAGTCTGCCAGAAGCGATATGTCACTCGTTGTGTATCTTAAGAGATTCATCGTTACTCCTTCCTTTAGGTTACTGGTATTCTCTGATTCAATACCTCTCGTGACGAAAAATTGGTTATATTAATAGTGCAATACTTCTTCCTACCAGTTGCTCACACAGTTTACTACTTTTTGTGTACTTTTTGTCTGCCAGAAGCGATATGTCACCTGTTTTGTACCATAAAAGAGTCATCTTTTCTCCTCCTAGGGGTTATTCGAGATTTCTTAATCCAAAGCCCTACTAAGAGGCATTGGCTACCTTAAGAGAGTCATAGTTACTCGTCCCAATTGCTCACCCAGGCTGCCACTTTTTCTTACTGCGGCCAGTCTGCCAGAAGCGATATGTCACTCGTTGTGTATCTTAAGAGATTCATCGTTACTCCTTCCATAGGTTACTGGTGGTCTCTGATCCAATACTGTTCGTGACGAAACATTGGCTTTCTTAATAGTGCCCTATCTCACCCTCCCTGTTGCTCACACAGTTTACTACGTTTTTTTGTGTACTTCTCCAGTTTGCCAGAAGCGATATGTCACTCGTTGTGTATCTTAAGAGATTCATCGTTACTCCTTCCTTTAGGTTACTGGTATTCTCTGACTCAATACCTCTCGTGACGAAAAATTGGCTATCTTAATTGTGCAATACATCTTCCTCCCAGTTGGTCACACAGTTTACTACTTTTTTCTGCCAGATGCGATAATTCACTAGTTGTGTATCATAAAAGAGTCATCGTTTCTCCTCCTAGGGGTTATTCGAGATTTCTTAATCCAAACACCTAGTAACGAGGCATTGGCTACCTTAAGAGAGTCATAGTTACTCGTCCCAATTGCTCAACCAATCTGCCACTTTTTCTTACTGCGGCCAGTTTGCCAGAAGCGATATGTCACTCGTTGTGTATCTTAAGAGATTCATCGTTACTCCTTCCATAGGTTTCTGGTGGTCTCTGATCCAATACTGTTCGTGACGAAACATTGGCTTTCTTAATAGTGCCCTATCTCACCCTCCCTGTTGCTCACACAGTTTACTACGTTTCTTTGTGTACTTCTCCAGTTTGTCAGAAGCGATATGTCACTCGTTGTGTATCTTAAGAGATTCATCGTTTCTCCTTCCTTTAGGTTACTGGTATTCTCCGATTCAATACCTCTCGTGACGAAAAATTGGCTATCTTAATTGTGCAATACATCTTCCTCCCAGTTGGTCACACAGTTTACTACTTTTTTCTGCCAGATGCGATAATTCACTAGTTGTGTATCATAAAAGAGTCATCGTTTCTCCTGCTAGGGGTTATTCGAGATTTCTTAATCCAAACACCTAGTAACGAGGCATTGGCTACCTTAAGAGAGTCATAGTTACTCGTCCCAATTGCTCAACCAGTCTGCCACTTTTTCTTACTGCGGCCAGTTTGCCAGAAGCGATATGTCACTCGTTGTGTATCTTAAGAGATTCATCGTTACTCCTTCCATAGGTTACTGGTGGTCTCTGATCCAATACTGTTCGTGACGAAACATTGGCTTTCTTAATAGTGCCCTATCTCACCCTCCCTGTTGCTCACACAGTTTACTACGTTTTTTTGTGTACTTCTCCAGTTTGCCAGAAGCGATATGTCACTCGTTGTGTATCTTAAGAGATTCATCGTTACTCCTTCCATAGGTTACTGGTGGTCTCTGATCCAATACTGTTCGTGACGAAACATTGGCTTTCTTAATAGTGCCCTATCTCACCCTCCCTGTTGCTCTCACAGTTTACTACGTTTTTTTGTGTACTTCTCCAGTTTGCCAGAAGCGATATGTCACTCGTTGTGTATCTTAAGAGATTCATCGTTACTCCTTCCATAGGTTACTGGTGGTCTCTGATCCAATACTGTTCGTGACGAAACATTGGCTTTCTTAATAGTGCCCTATCTCACCCTCCCTGTTGCGCACACAGTTTACTACGTTGTTTTGTGTACTTCTCCAGTTTGCCAGAAGCGATATGTCACTCGTTGTGTATCTTAAGAGATTCATCGTTACTCCTTCCTTTAGGTTACTGGTATTCTCTGATTCAATACCTCTCGTGACGAAAAATTGGCTATCTTAATTGTGCAATACATCTTCCTCCCAGTTGGTCACACAGTTTACTACTTTTGTCTGCCAGATGCGATAATTCACTAGTTGTGTATCATAAAAGAGTCATCGTTTCTCCTCCTAGGGGTTATTCGAGATTTCTTAATCCAAACACCTAGTAACGAGGCATTGGCTACCTTAAGAGAGTCATAGTTACTCGTCCCAATTGCTCACCCAGGCTGCCACTTTTTCTTACTGCGGCCAGTTTGCCAGAAGCGATATGTCACTCGTTGTGTATCTTAAGAGATTCATCGTTACTCCTTCCTTTAGGTTACTGGTATTCTCTGACTCAATACCTCACGTGACGAAAAATTGGCTATCTTAATTGTGCAATACATCTTCCTCCCAGTTGGTCACACAGTTTACTACTTTTTTCTGCCAGATGCGATAATTCACTAGTTGTGTATCATAAAAGAGTCATCGTTTCTCCTCCTAGGGGTTATTCGAGATTTCTTAATCCAAACACCTAGTAACGAGGCATTGGCTACCTTAAGAGAGTCATAGTTACTCGTCCCAATTGCTCAACCAGTCTGCCACTTTTTCTTACTGCGGCCAGTTTGCCAGAAGCGATATGTCACTCGTTGTGTATCTTAAGAGATTCATCGTTACTCCTTCCATAGGTTACTTGTGGTCTCTGATCCAATACTGTTCGTGACGAAACATTGGCTTTCTTAATAGTGCCCTATCTCACCCTCCCTGTTGCTCACACAGTTTACTACGTTTTTTTGTGTACTTCTCCAGTTTGCCAGAAGCGATATGTCACTCGTTGTGTATCTTAAGAGATTCATCGTTACTCCTTCCATAGGTTACTGGTGGTCTCTGATCCAATACTGTTCGTGACGAAACATTGGCTTTCTTAATAGTGCCCTATCTCACCCTCCCTGTTGCTCACACAGTTTACTACGTTTTTTTGTGTACTTCTCCAGTCTGCCAGAAGCGTTATGTCACTAGTTGTGCATCATAATAGAGTCATCGTTTATCCTCGTATAGGTTATTCGAGATTTCTTAAATCAAATTCCTAGTAACGAGGCATTGGCTACCTTAAGAGAGTCATAGTTACTTGTCCCAATTGATCACCCAGTCTGCCATTTTTTCTTACTGCGGCCAGTCTGCCAGAAGCGATATGTCACTCGTTGTGTATCTTAAGAGATTCATCGTTACTCCTTCCATAGGTTACTGGTGGTCTCTGATCCAATACTGTTCGTGACGAAACATTGGCTTTCTTAATAGTGCCCTATCTCACCCTCCCTGTTGCTCTCACAGTTTACTACGTTTTTTTTGTGTACTTCTCCAGTTTGCCAGAAGCGATATGTCACTCGTTGTGTATCTTAAGAGATTCATCGTTACTCCTTCCATAGGTTACTGGTGGTCTCTGATCCAATACTGTTCGTGACGAAACATTGGCTTTCTTAATAGTGCCCTATCTCACCCTCCCTGTTGCTCACACAGTTTACTACGTTGTTTTGTGTACTTCTCCAGTTTGCCAGAAGCGATATGTCACTCGTTGTGTATCTTAAGAGATTCATCGTTACTCCTTCCTTTAGGTTACTGGTATTCTCTGATTCAATACCTCTCGTGACGAAAAATTGGCTATCTTAATTGTGCAATACATCTTCCTCCCAGTTGGTCACACAGTTTACTACTTTTTTCTGCCAGATGCGATAATTCACTAGTTGTGTATCATAAAAGAGTCATCGTTTCTCCTCCTAGGGGTTATTCGAGATTTCTTAATCCAAACACCTAGTAACGAGGCATTGGCTACCTTAAGAGAGTCATAGTTACTCGTCCCAATTGCTCAACCAGTCTGCCACTTTTTCTTACTGCGGCTTGTTTGCCAGAAGCGATATGTCACTCGTTGTGTATCTTAAGAGATTCATCGTTACTCCTTCCATAGGTTACTGGTGGTCTCTGATCCAATACTGTTCGTGACGAAACATTGGCTTTCTTAATAGCGCCCTATCTCACCCTCCCTGTTGCTCACACAGTTTACTACGTTTTTTTGTGTACTTCTCCAGTTTGCCAGAAGCGATATGTCACTCGTTGTGTATCTTAAGAGATTCATCGTTACTCCTTCCTTTAGGTTACTGGTATTCTCTGACTCAATACCTCACGTGACGAAAAATTGGCTATCTTAATTGTGCAATACATCTTCCTCCCAGTTGGTCACACAGTTTACTACTTTTTTCTGCCAGATGCGATAATTCACTAGTTGTGTATCATAAAAGAGTCATCGTTTCTCCTCCTAGGGGTTATTCGAGATTTCTTAATCCAAACACCTAGTAACGAGGCATTGGCTACCTTAAGAGAGTCATAGTTACTCGTCCCAATTGCTCAACCAGTCTGCCACTTTTTCTTACTGCGGCCAGTTTGCCAGAAGCGATATGTCACTCGTTGTGTATCTTAAGAGATTCATCGTTACTCCTTCCATAGGTTACTGGTGGTCTCTGATCCAATACTGTTCGTGACGAAACATTGGCTTTCTTAATAGTGCCCTATCTCACCCTCCCTGTTGCTCACACAGTTTACTACGTTTTTTTGTGTACTTCTCCAGTTTGCCAGAAGCGATATGTCACTCGTTGTGTATCTTAAGAGATTCATCGTTACTCCTTCCATAGGTTACTGGTGGTCTCTGATCCAATACTGTTCGTGACGAAACATTGGCTTTCTTAATAGTGCCCTATCTCACCCTCCCTGTTGCTCTCACAGTTTACTACGTTTTTTTGTGTACTTCTCCAGTTTGCCAGAAGCGATATGTCACTCGTTGTGTATCTTAAGAGATTCATCGTTACTCCTTCCTTTAGGTTACTGGTATTCTCTGATTCAATACCTCTCGTGACGAAAAATTGGCTATCTTAATTGTGCAATACATCTTCCTCCCAGTTGGTCACACAGTTTACTACTTTTGTCTGCCAGATGCGATAATTCACTAGTTGTGTATCATAAAAGAGTCATCGTTTCTCCTCCTAGGGGTTATTCGAGATTTCTTAATCCAAACACCTAGTAACGAGGCATTGGCTACCTTAAGAGAGTCATAGTTACTCGTCCCAATTGCTCACCCAGGCTGCCACTTTTTCTTACTGCGGCCAGTTTGCCAGAAGCGATATGTCACTCGTTGTGTATCTTAAGAGATTCATCGTTACTCCTTCCTTTAGGTTACTGGTATTCTCTGACTCAATACCTCACGTGACGAAAAATTGGCTATCTTAATTGTGCAATACATCTTCCTCCCAGTTGGTCACACAGTTTACTACTTTTTTCTGCCAGATGCGATAATTCACTAGTTGTGTATCATAAAAGAGTCATCGTTTCTCCTCCTAGGGGTTATTCGAGATTTCTTAATCCAAACACCTAGTAACGAGGCATTGGCTACCTTAAGAGAGTCATAGTTACTCGTCCCAATTGCTCAACCAGTCTGCCACTTTTTCTTACTGCGGCCAGTTTGCCAGAAGCGATATGTCACTCGTTGTGTATCTTAAGAGATTCATCGTTACTCCTTCCATAGGTTACTTGTGGTCTCTGATCCAATACTGTTCGTGACGAAACATTGGCTTTCTTAATAGTGCCCTATCTCACCCTCCCTGTTGCTCACACAGTTTACTACGTTTTTTTGTGTACTTCTCCAGTTTGCCAGAAGCGATATGTCACTCGTTGTGTATCTTAAGAGATTCATCGTTACTCCTTCCATAGGTTACTGGTGGTCTCTGATCCAATACTGTTCGTGACGAAACATTGGCTTTCTTAATAGTGCCCTATCTCACCCTCCCTGTTGCTCACACAGTTTACTACGTTTTTTTGTGTACTTCTCCAGTCTGCCAGAAGCGTTATGTCACTAGTTGTGCATCATAATAGAGTCATCGTTTATCCTCGTATAGGTTATTCGAGATTTCTTAAATCAAATTCCTAGTAACGAGGCATTGGCTACCTTAAGAGAGTCATAGTTACTTGTCCCAATTGATCACCCAGTCTGCCATTTTTTCTTACTGCGGCCAGTCTGCCAGAAGCGATATGTCACTCGTTGTGTATCTTAAGAGATTCATCGTTACTCCTTCCATAGGTTACTGGTGGTCTCTGATCCAATACTGTTCGTGACGAAACATTGGCTTTCTTAATAGTGCCCTATCTCACCCTCCCTGTTGCTCTCACAGTTTACTACGTTTTTTTTGTGTACTTCTCCAGTTTGCCAGAAGCGATATGTCACTCGTTGTGTATCTTAAGAGATTCATCGTTACTCCTTCCATAGGTTACTGGTGGTCTCTGATCCAATACTGTTCGTGACGAAACATTGGCTTTCTTAATAGTGCCCTATCTCACCCTCCCTGTTGCTCACACAGTTTACTACGTTGTTTTGTGTACTTCTCCAGTTTGCCAGAAGCGATATGTCACTCGTTGTGTATCTTAAGAGATTCATCGTTACTCCTTCCTTTAGGTTACTGGTATTCTCTGATTCAATACCTCTCGTGACGAAAAATTGGCTATCTTAATTGTGCAATACATCTTCCTCCCAGTTGGTCACACAGTTTACTACTTTTTTCTGCCAGATGCGATAATTCACTAGTTGTGTATCATAAAAGAGTCATCGTTTCTCCTCCTAGGGGTTATTCGAGATTTCTTAATCCAAACACCTAGTAACGAGGCATTGGCTACCTTAAGAGAGTCATAGTTACTCGTCCCAATTGCTCAACCAGTCTGCCACTTTTTCTTACTGCGGCTTGTTTGCCAGAAGCGATATGTCACTCGTTGTGTATCTTAAGAGATTCATCGTTACTCCTTCCATAGGTTACTGGTGGTCTCTGATCCAATACTGTTCGTGACGAAACATTGGCTTTCTTAATAGCGCCCTATCTCACCCTCCCTGTTGCTCACACAGTTTACTACGTTTTTTTGTGTACTTCTCCAGTTTGCCAGAAGCGATATGTCACTCGTTGTGTATCTTAAGAGATTCATCGTTACTCCTTCCTTTAGGTTACTGGTATTCTCTGACTCAATACCTCACGTGACGAAAAATTGGCTATCTTAATTGTGCAATACATCTTCCTCCCAGTTGGTCACACAGTTTACTACTTTTTTCTGCCAGATGCGATAATTCACTAGTTGTGTATCATAAAAGAGTCATCGTTTCTCCTCCTAGGGGTTATTCGAGATTTCTTAATCCAAACACCTAGTAACGAGGCATTGGCTACCTTAAGAGAGTCATAGTTACTCGTCCCAATTGCTCAACCAGTCTGCCACTTTTTCTTACTGCGGCCAGTTTGCCAGAAGCGATATGTCACTCGTTGTGTATCTTAAGAGATTCATCGTTACTCCTTCCATAGGTTACTTGTGGTCTCTGATCCAATACTGTTCGTGACGAAACATTGGCTTTCTTAATAGTGCCCTATCTCACCCTCCCTGTTGCTCACACAGTTTACTACGTTTTTTTGTGTACTTCTCCAGTTTGCCAGAAGCGATATGTCACTCGTTGTGTATCTTAAGAGATTCATCGTTACTCCTTCCATAGGTTACTGGTGGTCTCTAATCCAATACTGTTCGTGACGAAACATTGGCTTTCTTAATAGTGCCCTATCTCACCCTCCCTGTTGCTCACACAGTTTACTACGTTTTTTTGTGTACTTCTCCAGTCTGCCAGAAGCGTTATGTCACTAGTTGTGCATCATAATAGAGTCATCGTTTATCCTCCTATAGGTTATTCGAGATTTCTTAAATCAAATTCCTAGTAACGAGGCATTGGCTACCTTAAGAGAGTCATAGTTACTTGTCCCAATTGATCACCCAGTCTGCCATTTTTTCTTACTGCGGCCAGTCTGCCAGAAGCGATATGTCACTCGTTGTGTATCTTAAGAGATTCATCGTTACTCCTTCCTTTAGGTTACTGGTATTCTCTGATTCAATACCTCTCGTGACGAAAAATTGGTTATATTAATAGTGCAATACTTCTTCCTACCAGTTGCTCACACAGTTTACTACTTTTTGTGTACTTTTTGCCTGCCAGAAGCGATATGTCACCTGTTTTGTATCATAAAAGAGTCATCTTTTCTCCTCCTAGGGGTTATTCGAGATTTCTTAATCGAAACCCCTAGTAAGAGGCATTGGCTACCTTAAGAGAGTCATAGTTACTCGTCCCAATTGCTCACCCAGGCTGCCACTTTTTCTTACTGCGGCCAAGTCTGCCAGAAGCGATATGTCACTCGTTGTGTATCTTAAGAGATTCATCGTTTCTCCTTCCTTTAGATTACTGGTATTCTCTGATTCAATACCTCTCGTGACGAAAAATTGGCTATCTTAAATGTGCAATACATCTTCCACCCAGTTGGTCACACAGTTTACTACATTTTTCTTCCAGATGCGATAATTCACTAGTTGTGTATCATACAAGAGTCATCGTTTCTCCTCCTAGGGGTTATTCGAGATTTCTTAATCCAAACACCTAGTAACGAGGCATTGGCTACCTTAAGAGAGTCATAGTTACTCGTCCCAATTGCTCAACCAGTCTGCCACTTTTTCTTACTGCGGCCAGTTTGCCAGAAGCGATATGTCACTCGTTGTGTATCTTAAGAGATTCATCGTTACTCCTTCCATAGGTTACTGGTGGTCTCTGATCCAATACTGTTCGTGACGAAACATTGGCTTTCTTAATAGTGCCCTATCTCACCCTCCCTGTTGCTCACAGAGTTTACTACGTTTTTTTGTGTACTTCTCCAGTTTGCCAGAAGCGATATGTCACTCGTTGTGTATCTTAAGAGATTCATCGTTACTCCTTCCATAGGTTACTGGTGGTCTCTAATCCAATACTGTTCGTGACGAAACATTGGCTTTCTTAATAGTGCCCTATCTCACCCTCCCTGTTGCTCACACAGTTTACTACGTTTTTTTGTGTACTTGTCCAGTCTGCCAGAAGCGTTATGTCACTAGTTGTGCATCATAATAGAGTCATCGTTTATCCTCGTATAGGTTATTCGAGATTTCTTAAATCAAATTCCTAGTAACGAGGCATTGGCTACCTTAAGAGAGTCATAGTTACTTGTCCCAATTGATCACCCAGTCTGCCATTTTTTCTTACTGCGGCCAGTCTGCCAGAAGCGATATGTCACTCGTTGTGTATCTTAAGAGATTCATCGTTACTCCTTCCTTTAGGTTACTGGTATTCTCTGATTCAATACCTCTCGTGACGAAAAATTGGTTATATTAATAGTGCAATACTTCTTCCTACCAGTTGCTCACACAGTTTACTACTTTTTGTGTACTTTTTGCCTGCCAGAAGCGATATGTCACCTGTTTTGTATCATAAAAGAGTCATCTTTTCTCCTCCTAGGGGTTATTCGAGATTTCTTAATCGAAACCCCTAGTAAGAGGCATTGGCTACCTTAAGAGAGTCATAGTTACTCGTCCCAATTGCTCACCCAGGCTGCCACTTTTTCTTACTGCGGCCAAGTCTGCCAGAAGCGATATGTCACTCGTTGTGTATCTTAAGAGATTCATCGTTTCTCCTTCCTTTAGATTACTGGTATTCTCTGATTCAATACCTCTCGTGACGAAAAATTGGCTATCTTAAATGTGCAATACATCTTCCACCCAGTTGGTCACACAGTTTACTACATTTTTCTTCCAGATGCGATAATTCACTAGTTGTGTATCATACAAGAGTCATCGTTTCTCCTCCTAGGGGTTATTCGAGATTTCTTAATCCAAACACCTAGTAACGAGGCATTGGCTACCTTAAGAGAGTCATAGTTACTCGTCCCAATTGCTCAACCAGTCTGCCACTTTTTCTTACTGCGGCCAGTTTGCCAGAAGCGATATGTCACTCGTTGTGTATCTTAAGAGATTCATCGTTACTCCTTCCATAGGTTACTGGTGGTCTCTGATCCAATACTGTTCGTGACGAAACATTGGCTTTCTTAATAGTGCCCTATCTCACCCTCCCTGTTGCTCACAGAGTTTACTACGTTTTTTTGTGTACTTCTCCAGTTTGCCAGAAGCGATATGTCACTCGTTGTGTATCTTAAGAGATTCATCGTTACTCCTTCCTTTAGGTTACTGGTATTCTCTGACTCAATACCTCTCGTGACGAAAAATTGGCTATCTTAATTGTGCAATACATCTTCCTCCCAGTTGGTCACACAGTTTACTACTTTTTTCTGCCAGATGCGATAATTCACTAGTTGTGTATCATAAAAGAGTCATCGTTTCTCCTCCTAGGGGTTATTCGAGATTTCTTAATCCAAACACCTAGTAACGAGGCATTGGCTACCCTAAGAGAGTCATAGTTACTCGTCCCAATTGCTCAACCAGTCTGCCACTTTTTCTTACTGCGGCCAGTTTGCCAGAAGCGATATGTCACTCGTTGTGTATCTTAAGAGATTCATCGTTACTCCTTCCATAGGTTACTGGTGGTCTCTGATCCAATACTGTTCGTGACGAAACATTGGCTTTCTTAATAGTGCCCTATCTCACCCTCCCTGTTGCTCACACAGTTTACTACGTTTCTTTGTGTACTTCTCCAGTTTGCCAGAAGCGATATGTCACTCGTTGTGTATCTTAAGAGATTCATCGTTTCTCCTTCCTTTAGGTTACTGGTATTCTCCGATTCAATACCTCTCGTGACGAAAAATTGGCTATCTTAATTGTGCAATACATCTTCCTCCCAGTTGGTCACACAGTTTACTACTTTTTTCTGCCAGATGCGATAATTCACTAGTTGTGTATCATAAAAGAGTCATCGTTTCTCCTCCTAGGGGTTATTCGAGATTTCTTAATCCAAACACCTAGTAACGAGGCATTGGCTACCTTAAGAGAGTCATAGTTACTCGTCCCAATTGCTCAACCAGTCTGCCACTTTTTCTTACTGCGGCCAGTTTGCCAGAAGCGATATGTCACTCGTTGTGTATCTTAAGAGATTCATCGTTACTCCTTCCATAGGTTACTGGTGGTCTCTGATCCAATACTGTTCGTGACGAAACATTGGCTTTCTTAATAGTGCCCTATCTCACCCTCCCTGTTGCTCACACAGTTTACTACGTTTTTTTGTGTACTTCTCCAGTTTGCCAGAAGCGATATGTCACTCGTTGTGTATCTTAAGAGATTCATCGTTACTCCTTCCATAGGTTACTGGTGGTCTCTGATCCAATACTGTTCGTGACGAAACATTGGCTTTCTTAATAGTGCCCTATCTCACCCTCCCTGTTGCTCTCACAGTTTACTACGTTTTTTTGTGTACTTCTCCAGTTTGCCAGAAGCGATATGTCACTCGTTGTGTATCTTAAGAGATTCATCGTTACTCCTTCCATAGGTTACTGGTGGTCTCTGATCCAATACTGTTCGTGACGAAACATTGGCTTTCTTAATAGTGCCCTATCTCACCCTCCCTGTTGCTCACACAGTTTACTACGTTGTTTTGTGTACTTCTCCAGTTTGCCAGAAGCGATATGTGACTAGTTGTGTATCTTAAGAGATTCATCGTTACTCCTTCCTTTAGGTTACTGGTATTCTCTGATTCAATACCTCTCGTGACGAAAAATTGGCTATCTTAATTGTGCAATACATCTTCCTCCCAGTTGGTCACACAGTTTACTACTTTTTTCTGCCAGATGCGATAATTCACTAGTTGTGTATCATAAAAGAGTCATCGTTTCTCCTCCTAGGGGTTATTCGAGATTTCTTAATCCAAACACCTAGTAACGAGGCATTGGCTACCTTAAGAGAGTCATAGGTACTCGTCCCAATTGCTCAACCAGTCTGCCACTTTTTCTTACTGCGGCCAGTTTGCCAGATGCGATATGTCACTCGTTGTATATCTTAAGAGATTCATCGTTACTCCTTCCATAGGTTACTGGTGGTCTCTGATCCAATACTGTTCGTGACGAAACATTGGCTTTCTTAATAGTGCCCTATCTCACCCTCCCTGTTGCTCACACAGTTTACTACGTTTTTTTTGTGTACTTCTCCAGTTTGCCAGAAGCGATATGTCACTCGTTGTGTATCTTAAGAGATTCATCGTTACTCCTTCCATAGGTTACTGGTGGTCTCTGATCCAATACTGTTCGTGACGAAACATTGGCTTTCTTAATAGTGCCCTATCTCACCCTCCCTGTTGCTCACACAGTTTACTACGTTTTTTTGTGTACTTGTCCAGTCTGCCAGAAGCGTTATGTCACTAGTTGTGCATCATAATAGAGTCATCGTTTATCCTCCTATAGGTTATTCGAGATTTCTTAAATCAAATTCCTAGTAACGAGGCATTGGCTACCTTAAGAGAGTCATAGTTACTTGTCCCAATTGCTCACCCAGTCTGCCATTTTTTCTTACTGCGGCCAGTCTGCCAGAAGCGATATGTCACTCGTTGTGTATCTTAAGAGATTCATCGGTACTCCTTCCTTTAGGTTACTGGTATTCTCTGATTCAATACCTCTCGTGACGAAAAATTGCTTATATTAATAGTGCAATACTTCTTCCTACCAGTTGCTCACACAGTTTACTACTTCTTGTGTACTTTTTGTCTGCCAGAACCGATATGTCACCTGTTTTGTATCATAAAAGAGTCATCTTTTCTCCTCCTAGGGGTTATTCGAGATTTTTTAATCCAAAGCCCTAGTAAGAGGCATTGGCTACCTTAAGAGAGTCATAGTTACTCGTCCCAATTGCTCACCCAGGCTGCCACTTTTTCTTACTGCGGCCAGTCTGCCAGAAGCGATATGTCACTCGTTGTGTATCTTAAGAGATTCATCGTTTCTCCTTCCTTTAGGTTACTGGTATTCTCTGATTCAATACCTCTCGTGACGAAAAATTGGCTATCTTAATTGTGCAATACATCTTCCTCCCAGTTGGTCACACAGTTTACTACTTTTTTCTGCCAGATGCGATAATTCACTAGTTGTGTATCATAAAAGAGTCATCGTTTCTCCTCCTAGGGGTTATTCGAGATTTCTTAATCCAAACACCTAGTAATGAGGCATTGGCTACCTTAAGAGAGTCATAGTTACTCGTCCCAATTGCTCAACCAGTCTGCCACTTTTTCTTACTGCGGCCAGTTTGCCAGAAGCGATATGTCACTCGTTGTGTATCTTAAGAGATTCATCGTTACTCCTTCCATAGGTTACTGGTGGTCTCTGATCCAATACTGTTCGTGACGAAACATTGGCTTTCTTAATAGCGCCCTATCTCACCCTCCCTGTTGCTCACACAGTTTACTACGTTTTTTTGTGTACTTCTCCAGTTTGCCAGAAGCGATATGTCACTCGTTGTGTATCTTAAGAGATTCATCGTTACTCCTTCCTTTAGGTTACTGGTATTCTCTGACTCAATACCTCACGTGACGAAAAATTGGCTATCTTAATTGTGCAATACATCTTCCTCCCAGTTGGTCACACAGTTTACTACTTTTTTCTGCCAGATGCGATAATTCACTAGTTGTGTATCATAAAAGAGTCATCGTTTCTCCTCCTAGGTGTTATTCGAGATTTCTTAATCCAAACACCTAGTAACGAGGCATTGGCTACCTTAAGAGAGTCATAGTTACTCGTCCCAATTGCTCAACCAGTCTGCCACTTTTTCTTACTGCGGCCAGTTTGCCAGAAGCGATATGTCACTCGTTGTGTATCTTAAGAGATTCATCGTTACTCCTTCCATAGGTTACTGGTGGTCTCTGATCCAATACTGTTTGTGACGAAACATTGGCTTTCTTAATAGTGCCCTATCTCACCCTCCCTGTTGCTCACACAGTTTACTACGTTTTTTTGTGTACTTCTCCAGTTTGCCAGAAGCGATATGTCACTCGTTGTGTATCTTAAGAGATTCATCGTTACTCCTTCCTTTAGGTTACTGGTATTCTCTGATTCAATACCTCTCGTGACGAAAAATTGGCTATCTTAATAGTGCAATACATCTTCCTCCCAGTTGGTCACACAGTTTACTACTTTTTTCTGCCAGATGCGATAATTCACTAGTTGTGTACCATAAAAGAGTCATCGTTTCTCCTCCTAGGTTTTATTCGAGATTTCTTAATCCAAACACCTAGTAACGAGGCATTGGCTACCTTAAGAGAGTCATAGTTACTCGTCCCAATTGCTCAACCAGTCTGCCACTTTTTCTTACTGCGGCCAGTTTGCCAGAAGCGATATGTCACTCGTTGTGTATCTTAAGAGATTCCTCGTTACTCCTTCCATAGGTTACTGGTGGTCTCTGATCCAATACTGTTCGTGACGAAACATTGGCTTTCTTAATAGTGCCCTATCTCACCCTCCCTGTTGCTCACACAGTTTACTACGTTTTTTTGTGTACTTCTCCAGTTTGCCAGAAGCGATATGTCACTCGTTGTGTATCTTAAGAGATTCATCGTTACTCCTTCCATAGGTTACTGGTGGTCTCTGATCCAATACTGTTCGTGACGAAACATTGGCTTTCTTAATAGTGCCCTATCTCACCCTCCCTGTTGCTCACACAGTTTACTACGTTTTTTGTGTACTTGTCCAGTCTGCCAGAAGCGTTATGTCACTAGTTGTGCATCATAATAGAGTCATCGTTTATCCTCCTATAGGTTATTCGAGATTTCTTAAATCAAATTCCTAGTAACGAGGCATTGGCTACCTTAAGAGAGTCATAGTTACTTGTCCCAATTGCTCACCCAGTCTGCCATTTTTTCTTACTGCGGCCAGTCTGCCAGAAGCGATATGTCACTCGTTGTGTATCTTAAGAGATTCATCGTTACTCCTTCCTTTAGGTTACTGGTATTCTCTGATTCAATACCTCTCGTGACGAAAAATTGGTTATATGAATAGTGCAATACTTCTTCCTACCAGTTGCTCACACAGTTTACTACTTCTTGTGTACTTTTTGTCTGCCAGAAGCGATATGTCACCTGTTTTGTATCATAAAAGAGTCATCTTTTCTCCTCCTAGGGGTTATTCGAGATTTCTTAATCGAAACCCCTAGTAAGAGACATTGGCTACCTTAAGAGAGTCATAGTTACTCGTCCCAATTGCTCACCCAGGCTGCCACTTTTTCTTACTGCGGCCAGTCTGCCAGAAGCGATATGTCACTCGTTGTGTATCTTAAGAGATTCATCGTTACTCCTTCCATAGGTTACTGGTGGTCTCTGATCCAATACTGTTCGTGACGAAACATTGGCTTTCTTAATAGTGCCCTCTCACACCCTCCCTGTTGCTCACACAGTTTACTACGTTTTTTTGTGTACTTGTCCAGTCTGCCAGAAGCGTTATGTCACTAGTTGTGCATCATAATAGAGTCATCGTTTATCCTCCTATAGGTTATTCGAGATTTCTTAAATCAAATTCCTAGTAACGAGGCATTGGCTACCTTAAGAGAGTCATAGTTACTTGTCCCAATTGCTCACCCAGTCTGCCATTTTTTCTTACTGCGCCCAGTCTGCCAGAAGCGATATGTCACTCGTTGTGTATCTTAAGAGATTCATCGTTACTCCTTCCTTTAGGTTACTGTTATTCTCTGATTCAATGCCTCTCGTGACGAAAAATTGGTTATATTAAAAGTGCAATACTTCTTCCTCCCAGTTGCTCACACAGTTTACTACTTTTTGTGTACTTTTTGTCTGCCAGAAGCGATATGTCACCTGTTTTGTATCATAAAAGAGTCATCTTTTCTCCTCCTAGGGGTTATTCGAGATTTCTTAATCGAAACCCCTAGTAAGAGGCATTGGCTACCTTAAGAGAGTCATAGTTACTCGTCCCAATTGCTCACCCAGGCTGCCACTTTTTCATACTGCGGCCAGTCTGCCAGAAGCGATATGTCACTCGTTGTGTATCTTAAGAGATTCATCGTTTCTCCTTCCTTTAGGTTACTGGTATTCTCTGATTCAATACCTCTCGTGACGAAAAATTGGCTATCTTAATTGTGCAATACATCTTCCTCCCAGTTGGTCACACAGTTTACTACTTTTTTCTGCCAGATGCGATAATTCACTAGTTGTGTATCATAAAAGAGTCATCGTTTCTCCTCCTAGGGGTTATTCGAGATTTCTTAATCCAAACACCTAGTAACGAGGCATTGGCTACCTTAAGAGAGTCATAGTTACTCGTCCCAATTGCTCAACCAGTCTGCCACTTTTTCTTACTGCGGCCAGTTTGGCAGAAGCGATATGTCACTCGTTGTGTATCTTAAGAGATTCATCGTTACTCCTTCCATAGGTTACTGGTGGTCTCTGATCCAATACTGTTCGTGACGAAACATTGGCTTTCTTAATAGTGCCCTCTCACACCCTCCCTGTTGCTCACACAGTTTACTACGTTTTTTTGTGTACTTGTCCAGTCTGCCAGAAGCGTTATGTCACTAGTTGTGCATCATAATAGAGTCATCGTTTATCCTCCTATAGGTTATTCGAGATTTCTTAAATCAAATTCCTAGTAACGAGGCATTGGCTACCTTAAGAGAGTCATAGTTACTTGTCCCAATTGCTCACCCAGTCTGCCATTTTTTCTTACTGCGCCCAGTCTGCCAGAAGCGATATGTCACTCGTTGTGTATCTTAAGAGATTCATCGTTACTCCTTCCTTTAGGTTACTGGTATTCTCTGATTCAATACCTCTCGTGACGAAAAATTGGTTATATTAAAAGTGCAATACTTCTTCCTCCCAGTTGCTCACACAGTTTACTACTTTTTGTGTACTTTTTGTCTGCCAGAAGCGATATGTCACCTGTTTTGTATCATAAAAGAGTCATCTTTTCTCCTCCTAGGGGTTATTCGAGATTTCTTAATCGAAACCCCTAGTAAGAGGCATTGGCTACCTTAAGAGAGTCATAGTTACTCGTCCCAATTGCTCACCCAGGCTGCCACTTTTTCTTACTGCGGCCAGTCTGCCAGAAGCGATATGTCACTCGTTGTGTATCTTAAGAGATTCATAGTTTCTCCTTCCTTTAGGTTACTGGTATTCTCTGATTCAATACCTCTCGTGACGAAAAATTGGCTATCTTAATTGTGCAATACATCTTCCTCCCAGTTGGTCACACAGTTTACTACTTTTTTCTGCCAGATGCGATATGTCACTAGTTGTGTATCATAAAAGAGTCATCGTTTCTCCTCCTAGGGGTTATTCGAGATTTCTTAATCCAAACACCTAGTAACGAGGCATTGGCTACCTTAAGAGAGTCATAGTTACTCGTCCCAATTGCTCAACCAGTCTGCCACTTTTTCTTACTGCGGCCAGTTTGCCAGAAGCGATATGTCACTCGTTGTGTATCTTAAGAGATTCATCGTTACTCCTTCCATAGGTTACTGGTGGTCTCTGATCCAATACTGTTTGTGACGAAACATTGGCTTTCTTAATAGTGCCCTATCTCACCCTCCCTGTTGCTCACACAGTTTACTACGTTTTTTTGTGTACTTCTCCAGTTTGCCAGAAGCGATATGTCACTCGTTGTGTATCTTAAGAGATTCATCTTTACTCCTTCCATAGGTTACTGGTGGTCTCTGATCCAATACTGTTCGTGACGAAACATTGGCTTTCTTAATAGTGCCCTATCTCACCCTCCCTGTTGCTCACACAGTTTACTACGTTTTTTTGTGTACTTGTCCAGTCCGCCAGAAGCGTTATGTCACTAGTTGTGCATCATAATAGAGTCATCGTTTATCCTCCCATAGGTTATTCGAGATTTCTTAAATCAAATTCCTAGTAACGAGGCATTGGCTACCTTAAGAGAGTCATAGTTACTTGTCCCAATTGCTCACCCAGTCTGCCATTTTTTCTTACTGCGGCCAGTCTGCCAGAAGCGATATGTCACTCGTTGTGTATCTTAAGAGATTCATCGTTACTCCTTCCTTTAGGTTACTGGTATTCTCTGATTCAATACCTCTCGTGACGAAAAATTGGTTATATTAATAGTGCAATACTTCTTCCTACCAGTTGCTCACACAGTTTACTACTTTTTGTGTACTTTTTGTCTGCCAGAAGCGATATGTCACCTGTTTTGTATCATAAAAGAGTCATCTTTTCTCCTTCTAGGGGTTATTCGAGATTTCTTAATCGAAACCCCTAGTAAGAATCATTGGCTACCTTAAGAGAGTCATAGTTACTCGTCCCAATTGCTCACCCAGGCTGCCACTTTTTCTTACTGCGGCCAGTCTGCCAGAAGCGATATGTCACTCGTTGTGTATCTTAAGAGATTCATCGTTTCTCCTTCCTTTAGGTTACTGGTATTCTCTGATTCAATACCTCTCGTGACGAAAAATTGGCTATCTTAATTGTGCAATACATCTTCCTCCCAGTTGGTCACACAGTTTACTACTTTTTTCTGCCAGATGCGATAATTCACTAGTTGTGTATCATAAAAGAGTCATCGTTTCTCCTCCTAGGGGTTATTCGAGATATCTTAATCCAAACACCTAGTAACGAGGCATTGGCTACCTTAAGAGAGTCATAGTTACTCGTCCCAATTGCTCAACCAGTCTGCCACTTTTTCTTACTGCGGCCAGTTTGCCAGAAGCGATATGTCACTCGTTGTGTATCTTAAGAGATTCATCGTTACTCCTTCCATAGGTTACTGGTGGTCTCTGATCCAATACTGTTCGTGACGAAACATTGGCTTTCTTAATAGTGCCCTATCTCACCCTCCCTGTTGCTCACACAGTTTACTACGTTTTTTTGTGTACTTCTCCAGTTTGCCAGAAGCGATATGTCACTCGTTGTGTATCTTAAGAGATTCATCGTTACTCCTTCCATAGGTTACTGGTGGTCTCTGATCCAATACTGTTCGTGACGAAACATTGGCTTTCTTAATAGTGCCCTATCTCACCCTCCCTGTTGCTCACACAGTTTACTACGTTTTTTTTGTGTACTTGTCCAGTCTGCCAGAAGCGTTATGTCACTAGTTGTGCATCATAATAGAGTCATCGTTTATCCTCCTATAGGTTATTCGAGATTTCTTAAATCAAATTCCTAGTAACGAGGCATTGGCTACCTTAAGAGAGTCATAGTTACTTGTCCCAATTGCTCACCCAGTCTGCCATTTTCTCTTACTGCGGCCAGTCTGCCAGAAGCGATATGTCACTCGTTGTGTATCTTAAGAGATTCATCGTTACTCCTTCCTTTAGGTTACTGGTATTCTCTGATTCAATACCTCTCGTGACGAAAAATTGGTTATATGAATAGTGCAATACTTCTTCCTACCAGTTGCTCACACAGTTTACTACTTCTTGTGTACTTTTTGTCTGCCAGAACCGATATGTCACCTGTTTTGTATCATAAAAGAGTCATCTTTTCTCCTCCTAGGGGTTATTCGAGATTTCTTAATCGAAACCCCTAGTAAGAGGCATTGGCTACCTTAAGAGAGTCATAGTTACTCGTCCCAATTGCTCACCCAGGCTGCCACTTTTTCTTACTGCGGCCAAGTCTGCCAGAAGCGATATGTCACTCGTTGTGTATCTTAAGAGATTCATCGTTTCTCCTTCCTTTAGGTTACTGGTATTCTCTGATTCAATACCTCTCGTGACGAAAAATTGGCTATCTTAATTGTGCAATACATCTTCCTCCCAGTTGGTCACACAGTTTACTACTTTTTTCTGCCAGATGCGATAATTCACTAGTTGTGTATCATAAAAGAGTCATCGTTTCTCCTCCTAGGGGTTATTCGAGATTTCTTAATCCAAACACCTAGTAACGAGGCATTGGCTACCTTAAGAGAGTCATAGTTACTCGTCCCAATTGCTCAACCAGTCTGCCACTTTTTCTTACTGCGGCCAGTTTGCCAGAAGCGATATGTCACTCGTTGTGTATCTTAAGAGATTCATCGTTACTCCTTCCATAGGTTACTAGTGGTCTCTGATCCAATACTGTTCGTGACGAAACATTGGCTTTCTTAATAGTGCCCTATCTCACCCTCCCTGTTGCTCACACAGTTTACTACGTTTTTTTGTGTACTTCTCCAGTTTGCCAGAAGCGATATGTCACTCGTTGTGTATCTTAAGAGATTCATCGTTACTCCTTCCTTTAGGTTACTGGTATTCTCTGATTCAATACCTCTCGTGACGAAAAATTGGCTATCTTAATTGTGCAATACATCTTCCTCCCAGTTGGTCACACATTTTACTACTTTTTTCTGCCAGATGCGATAATTCACTAGTTGTGTATCATAAAAGAGTCATCGTTTCTCCTCCTAGGGTTTATTCGAGATTTCTTAATCCAAACACCTAGTAACGAGGCATTGGCTACCTTAAGAGAGTCATAGTTACTCGTCCCAATTGCTCAACCAGTCTGCCACTTTTTCTTACTGCGGCCAGTTTGCCAGAAGCGATATGTCACTCGTTGTGTATCTTAAGAGATTCATCGTTACTCCTTCCATAGGTTACTGGTGGTCTCTGATCCAATACTGTTCGTGACGAAACATTGGCTTTCTTAATAGTGCCCTATCTCACCCTCCCTGTTGCTCACACAGTTTACTACGTTTTTTTGTGTACTTCTCCAGTTTGCCAGAAGCGATATGTCACTCGTTGTGTATCTTAAGAGATTCATCGTTACTCCTTCCATAGGTTACTGGTGGTCTCTGATCCAATACTGTTCGTGACGAAACATTGGCTTTCTTAATAGTGCCCTATCTCACCCTCCCTGTTGCTCACACAGTTTACTACGTTTTTTTGTGTACTTCTCCAGTCTGCCAGAAGCGTTATGTCACTAGTTGTGCATCATAATAGAGTCATCGTTTATCCTCCTATAGGTTATTCGAGATTTCTTAAATCAAATTCCTAGTAACGAGGCATTGGCTACCTTAAGAGAGTCATAGTTACTTGTCCCAATTGCTCACCCAGTCTGCCATTTTTTCTTACTGCGCCCAGTCTGCCAGAAGCGATATGTCACTCGTTGTGTATCTTAAGAGATTCATCGTTACTCCTTCCTTTAGGTTACTGGTATTCTCTGATTCAATACCTCTCGTGACGAAAAATTGGTTATATTAAAAGTGCAATACTTCTTCCTCCCAGTTGCTCACACAGTTTACTACTTTTTGTGTACTTTTTGTCTGCCAGAAGCGATATGTCACCTGTTTTGTATCATAAAAGAGTCATCTTTTCTCCTCCTAGGGGTTATTCGAGATTTCTTAATCGAAACCCCTAGTAAGAGGCATTGGCTACCTTAAGAGAGTCATAGTTACTCGTCCCAATTGCTCACCCAGGCTGCCACTTTTTCTTACTGCGGCCAGTCTGCCAGAAGCGATATGTCACTCGTTGTGTATCTTAAGAGATTCATAGTTTCTCCTTCCTTTAGGTTACTGGTATTCTCTGATTCAATACCTCTCGTGACGAAAAATTGGCTATCTTAATTGTGCAATACATCTTCCTCCCAGTTGGTCACACAGTTTACTACTTTTTTCTGCCAGATGCGATATGTCACTAGTTGTGTATCATAAAAGAGTCATCGTTTCTCCTCCTAGGGGTTATTCGAGATTTCTTAATCCAAACACCTAGTAACGAGGCATTGGCTACCTTAAGAGAGTCATAGTTACTCGTCCCAATTGCTCAACCAGTCTGCCACTTTTTCTTACTGCGGCCAGTTTGCCAGAAGCGATATGTCACTCGTTGTGTATCTTAAGAGATTCATCGTTACTCCTTCCATAGGTTACTGGTGGTCTCTGATCCAATACTGTTTGTGACGAAACATTGGCTTTCTTAATAGTGCCCTATCTCACCCTCCCTGTTGCTCACACAGTTTACTACGTTTTTTTGTGTACTTCTCCAGTTTGCCAGAAGCGATATGTCACTCGTTGTGTATCTTAAGAGATTCATCTTTACTCCTTCCATAGGTTACTGGTGGTCTCTGATCCAATACTGTTCGTGACGAAACATTGGCTTTCTTAATAGTGCCCTATCTCACCCTCCCTGTTGCTCACACAGTTTACTACGTTTTTTTGTGTACTTGTCCAGTCTGCCAGAAGCGTTATGTCACTAGTTGTGCATCATAATAGAGTCATCGTTTATCCTCCCATAGGTTATTCGAGATTTCTTAAATCAAATTCCTAGTAACGAGGCATTGGCTACCTTAAGAGAGTCATAGTTACTTGTCCCAATTGCTCACCCAGTCTGCCATTTTTTCTTACTGCGGCCAGTCTGCCAGAAGCGATATGTCACTCGTTGTGTATCTTAAGAGATTCATCGTTACTCCTTCCTTTAGGTTACTGGTATTCTCTGATTCAATACCTCTCGTGACGAAAAATTGGTTATATTAATAGTGCAATACTTCTTCCTACCAGTTGCTCACACAGTTTACTACTTTTTGTGTACTTTTTGTCTGCCAGAAGCGATATGTCACCTGTTTTGTATCATAAAAGAGTCATCTTTTCTCCTTCTAGGGGTTATTCGAGATTTCTTAATCGAAACCCCTAGTAAGAATCATTGGCTACCTTAAGAGAGTCATAGTTACTCGTCCCAATTGCTCACCCAGGCTGCCACTTTTTCTTACTGCGGCCAGTCTGCCAGAAGCGATATGTCACTCGTTGTGTATCTTAAGAGATTCATCGTTTCTCCTTCCTTTAGGTTACTGGTATTCTCTGATTCAATACCTCTCGTGACGAAAAATTGGCTATCTTAATTGTGCAATACATCTTCCTCCCAGTTGGTCACACAGTTTACTACTTTTTTCTGCCAGATGCGATAATTCACTAGTTGTGTATCATAAAAGAGTCATCGTTTCTCCTCCTAGGGGTTATTCGAGATATCTTAATCCAAACACCTAGTAACGAGGCATTGGCTACCTTAAGAGAGTCATAGTTACTCGTCCCAATTGCTCAACCAGTCTGCCACTTTTTCTTACTGCGGCCAGTTTGCCAGAAGCGATATGTCACTCGTTGTGTATCTTAAGAGATTCATCGTTACTCCTTCCATAGGTTACTGGTGGTCTCTGATCCAATACTGTTCGTGACGAAACATTGGCTTTCTTAATAGTGCCCTATCTCACCCTCCCTGTTGCTCACACAGTTTACTACGTTTTTTTGTGTACTTCTCCAGTTTGCCAGAAGCGATATGTCACTCGTTGTGTATCTTAAGAGATTCATCGTTACTCCTTCCATAGGTTACTGGTGGTCTCTGATCCAATACTGTTCGTGACGAAACATTGGCTTTCTTAATAGTGCCCTATCTCACCCTCCCTGTTGCTCACACAGTTTACTACGTTTTTTTGTGTACTTGTCCAGTCTGCCAGAAGCGTTATGTCACTAGTTGTGCATCATAATAGAGTCATCGTTTATCCTCCTATAGGTTATTCGAGATTTCTTAAATCAAATTCCTAGTAACGAGGCATTGGCTACCTTAAGAGAGTCATAGTTACTTGTCCCAATTGCTCACCCAGTCTGCCATTTTCTCTTACTGCGGCCAGTCTGCCAGAAGCGATATGTCACTCGTTGTGTATCTTAAGAGATTCATCGTTACTCCTTCCTTTAGGTTACTGGTATTCTCTGATTCAATACCTCTCGTGACGAAAAATTGGTTATATGAATAGTGCAATACTTCTTCCTACCAGTTGCTCACACAGTTTACTACTTCTTGTGTACTTTTTGTCTGCCAGAACCGATATGTCACCTGTTTTGTATCATAAAAGAGTCATCTTTTCTCCTCCTAGGGGTTATTCGAGATTTCTTAATCGAAACCCCTAGTAAGAGGCATTGGCTACCTTAAGAGAGTCATAGTTACTCGTCCCAATTGCTCACCCAGGCTGCCACTTTTTCTTACTGCGGCCAAGTCTGCCAGAAGCGATATGTCACTCGTTGTGTATCTTAAGAGATTCATCGTTTCTCCTTCCTTTAGGTTACTGGTATTCTCTGATTCAATACCTCTCGTGACGAAAAATTGGCTATCTTAATTGTGCAATACATCTTCCTCCCAGTTGGTCACACAGTTTACTACTTTTTTCTGCCAGATGCGATAATTCACTAGTTGTGTATCATAAAAGAGTCATCGTTTCTCCTCCTAGGGGTTATTCGAGATTTCTTAATCCAAACACCTAGTAACGAGGCATTGGCTACCTTAAGAGAGTCATAGTTACTCGTCCCAATTGCTCAACCAGTCTGCCACTTTTTCTTACTGCGGCCAGTTTGCCAGAAGCGATATGTCACTCGTTGTGTATCTTAAGAGATTCATCGTTACTCCTTCCATAGGTTACTAGTGGTCTCTGATCCAATACTGTTCGTGACGAAACATTGGCTTTCTTAATAGTGCCCTATCTCACCCTCCCTGTTGCTCACACAGTTTACTACGTTTTTTTGTGTACTTCTCCAGTTTGCCAGAAGCGATATGTCACTCGTTGTGTATCTTAAGAGATTCATCGTTACTCCTTCCTTTAGGTTACTGGTATTCTCTGATTCAATACCTCTCGTGACGAAAAATTGGCTATCTTAATTGTGCAATACATCTTCCTCCCAGTTGGTCACACATTTTACTACTTTTTTCTGCCAGATGCGATAATTCACTAGTTGTGTATCATAAAAGAGTCATCGTTTCTCCTCCTAGGGTTTATGCGAGATTTCTTAATCCAAACACCTAGTAACGAGGCATTGGCTACCTTAAGAGAGTCATAGTTACTCGTCCCAATTGCTCAACCAGTCTGCCACTTTTTCTTACTGCGGCCAGTTTGCCAGAAGCGATATGTCACTCGTTGTGTATCTTAAGAGATTCATCGTTACTCCTTCCATAGGTTACTGGTGGTCTCTGATCCAATACTGTTCGTGACGAAACATTGGCTTTCTTAATAGTGCCCTATCTCACCCTCCCTGTTGCTCACACAGTTTACTACGTTTTTTTGTGTACTTCTCCAGTTTGCCAGAAGCGATATGTCACTCGTTGTGTATCTTAAGAGATTCATCGTTACTCCTTCCATAGGTTACTGGTGGTCTCTGATCCAATACTGTTCGTGACGAAACATTGGCTTTCTTAATAGTGCCCTATCTCACCCTCCCTGTTGCTCACACAGTTTACTACGTTTTTTTGTGTACTTCTCCAGTCTGCCAGAAGCGTTATGTCACTAGTTGTGCATCATAATAGAGTCATCGTTTATCCTCCTATAGGTTATTCGAGATTTCTTAAATCAAATTCCTAGTAACGAGGCATTGGCTACCTTAAGAGAGTCATAGTTAATTGTCCCAATTGCTCACCCAGTCTGCCATTTTCTCTTACTGCGGCCAGTCTGCCAGAAGCGATATGTCACTCGTTGTGTATCTTAAGAGATTCATCGTTACTCCTTCCTTTAGGTTACTGGTATTCTCTGATTCAATACCTCTCGTGACGAAAAATTGGTTATATGAATAGTGCAATACTTCTTCCTACCAGTTGCTCACACAGTTTACTACTTCTTGTGTACTTTTTGTCTGCCAGAACCGATATGTCACCTGTTTTGTATCATAAAAGAGTCATCTTTTCTCCTCCTAGGGGTTATTCGAGATTTCTTAATCGAAACCCCTAGTAAGAGGCATTGGCTACCTTAAGAGAGTCATAGTTACTCGTCCCAATTGCTCACCCAGGCTGCCACTTTTTCTTACTGCGGCCAGTCTGCCAGAAGCGAAATGTCACTCGTTGTGTATCTTAAGAGATTCATCGTTTCTCCTTCCTTTAGGTTACTGGTATTCTCTGATTCAATACCTCTCGTGACGAAAAATTGGTTATATTAATAGTGCAATACTTCTTCCTACCAGTTGCTCACACAGTTTACTACTTTTTGTGTACTTTTTGTCTGCCAGAAGCGATATGTCACCTGTTTTGTATCATAAAAGAGTCATCTTTTCTCCTCCTAGGGGTTATTCGAGATTTCTTAATCGAAACCCCTAGTAAGAATCATTGGCTACCTTAAGAGTGTCATAGTTACATGTCCCAATTGCTCACCCAGTCTGCCATTTTTTCTTACTGCGGCCAGTCTGCCAGAAGCGATATGTCACTCGTTGTGTATCTTAAGAGATTCATCGTTACTCCTTCCTTTAGGTTACTGGTATTCTCTGATTCAATACCTCTCGTGACGAAAAATTGCTTATATGAATAGTGCAATACTTCTTCCTACCAGTTGCTCACACAGTTTACTACTTCTTGTGTACTTTTTGTCTGCCAGAACCGATATGTCACCTGTTTTGTATCATAAAAGAGTCATCTTTTCTCCTCCTAGGGGTTATTCCAGATTTCTTAATCGAAACCCCTAGTAAGAGGCATTGGCTACCTTAAGAGAGTCATAGTTACTCGTCCCAATTGCTCACCCAGGCTGCCACTTTTTCTTACTGCGGCCAGTCTGCCAGAAGCGATATGTCACTCGTTGTGTATCTTAAGAGATTCATCGTTTCTCCTTCCTTTAGGTTACTGGTATTCTCTGATTCAATACCTCTCGTGACGAAAAATTGGCTATCTTAATTGTGCAATACATCTTCCTCCCAGTTGGTCACACAGTTTACTACTTTTTTCTGCCAGATGCGATAATTCACTAGTTGTGTATCATAAAAGAGTCATCGTTTCTCCTCCTAGGGGTTATTCGAGATTTCTTAATGCAAACACCTAGTAACGAGGCATTGGCTACCTTAAGAGAGTCATAGTTACTCGTCCCAATTGCTCAACCAGTCTGCCACTTTTTCTTACTGCGGCCAGTTTGCCAGAAGCGATATGTCACTCGTTGTGTATCTTAAGAGATTCATCGTTACTCCTTCCATAGGTTACTGGTGGTCTCTGATCCAATACTGTTCGTGACGAAACATTGGCTTTCTTAATAGTGCCCTATCTCACCCTCCCTGTTGCTCACACAGTTTACTACGTTTTTTTGTGTACTTCTCCAGTTTGCCAGAAGCGATATGTCACTCGTTGTGTATCTTAAGAGATTCATCGTTACTCCTTCCATAGGTTACTGGTGGTCTCTGATCCAATACTGTTCGTGACGAAACATTGGCTTTCTTAATAGTACCCTATCTCACCCTCCCTGTTGCTCACACAGTTTACTACGTTTTTTTGTGTACTTGTCCAGTCTGCCAGAAGCGTTATGTCACTAGTTGTGCATCATAATAGAGTCATCGTTTATCCTCCTATAGGTTATTCGAGATTTCTTAAATCAAATTCCTAGTAACGAGGCATTGGCTACCTTAAGAGAGTCATAGTTACTTGTCCCAATTGCTCACCCAGTCTGCCATTTTCTCTTACTGCGGCCAGTCTGCCAGAAGCGATATGTCACTCGTTGTGTATCTTAAGAGATTCATCGTTACTCCTTCCTTTAGGTTACTGGTATTCTCTGATTCAATACCTCTCGTGACGAAAAATTGGTTATATGAATAGTGCAATACTTCTTCCTACCAGTTGCTCACACAGTTTACTACTTCTTGTGTACTTTTTGTCTGCCAGAACCGATATGTCACCTGTTTTGTATCATAAAAGAGTCATCTTTTCTCCTCCTAGGGGTTATTCGAGATTTCTTAATCGAAACCCCTAGTAAGAGGCATTGGCTACCTTAAGAGAGTCATAGTTACTCGTCCCAATTGCTCACCCAGGCTGCCACTTTTTCTTACTGCGGCCAAGTCTGCCAGAAGCGATATGTCACTCGTTGTGTATCTTAAGAGATTCATCGTTTCTCCTTCCTTTAGGTTACTGGTATTCTCTGATTCAATACCTCTCGTGACGAAAAATTGGCTATCTTAATTGTGCAATACATCTTCCTCCCAGTTGGTCACACAGTTTACTACTTTTTTCTGCCAGATGCGATAATTCACTAGTTGTGTATCATAAAAGAGTCATCGTTTCTCCTCCTAGGGGTTATTCGAGATTTCTTAATCCAAACACCTAGTAACGAGGCATTGGCTACCTTAAGAGAGTCATAGTTACTCGTCCCAATTGCTCAACCAGTCTGCCACTTTTTCTTACTGCGGCCAGTTTGCCAGAAGCGATATGTCACTCGTTGTGTATCTTAAGAGATTCATCGTTACTCCTTCCATAGGTTACTAGTGGTCTCTGATCCAATACTGTTCGTGACGAAACATTGGCTTTCTTAATAGTGCCCTATCTCACCCTCCCTGTTGCTCACACAGTTTACTACGTTTTTTTGTGTACTTCTCCAGTTTGCCAGAAGCGATATGTCACTCGTTGTGTATCTTAAGAGATTCATCGTTACTCCTTCCTTTAGGTTACTGGTATTCTCTGATTCAATACCTCTCGTGACGAAAAATTGGCTATCTTAATTGTGCAATACATCTTCCTCCCAGTTGGTCACACAGTTTACTACTTTTTTCTGCCAGATGCGATAATTCACTAGTTGTGTATCATAAAAGAGTCATCGTTTCTCCTCCTAGGGGTTATTCGAGATTTCTTAATGCAAACACCTAGTAACGAGGCATTGGCTACCTTAAGAGAGTCATAGTTACTCGTCCCAATTGCTCAACCAGTCTGCCACTTTTTCTTACTGCGGCCAGTTTGCCAGAAGCGATATGTCACTCGTTGTGTATCTTAAGAGATTCATCGTTACTCCTTCCATAGGTTACTGGTGGTCTCTGATCCAATACTGTTCGTGACGAAACATTGGCTTTCTTAATAGTGCCCTATCTCACCCTCCCTGTTGCTCACACAGTTTACTACGTTTTTTTGTGTACTTCTCCAGTTTGCCAGAAGCGATATGTCACTCGTTGTGTATCTTAAGAGATTCATCGTTACTCCTTCCATAGGTTACTGGTGGTCTCTGATCCAATACTGTTCGTGACGAAACATTGGCTTTCTTAATAGTGCCCTATCTCACCCTCCCTGTTGCTCTCACAGTTTACTACGTTTTTTTGTGTACTTGTCCAGTCTGCCAGAAGCGTTATGTCACTAGTTGTGCATCATAATAGAGTCATCGTTTATCCTCCTAGGGGTTATTCGAGATTTCTTAATCCAAATTCCTAGTAACGAGGCATTGGCTACCTTAAGAGAGTCATAGTTACTCGTCCCAATTGCTCACCCAGTCTGCCATTTTTTCTTACTGCGGCCAGTCTGCCAGAAGCGATATGTCACTCGTTGTGTATCTTAAGAGATTCATCGTTACTCCTTCCATAGGTTACTGGTGGTCTCTGATCCAATACTGTTCGTGACGAAACATTGGCTTTCTTAATAGTGCCCTATCTCACCCTCCCTGTTGCTCACACAGTTTACTACGTTTTTTTGTGTACTTCTCCAGTTTGCCAGAAGCGATATGTCACTCGTTGTGTATCTTAAGAGATTCATCGTTACTCCTTCCATAGGTTACTGGTGGTCTCTGATCCAATACTGTTCGTGACGAAACATTGGCTTTCTTAATAGTGCCCTATCTCACCCTCCCTGTTGCTCACACAGTTTACTACGTTTTTTTGTGTACTTGTCCAGTCTGCCAGAAGCGTTATGTCACTAGTTGTGCATCATAATAGAGTCATCGTTTATCCTCCTATAGGTTATTCGAGATTTCTTAAATCAAATTCCTAGTAACGAGGCATTGGCTACCTTAAGAGAGTCATAGTTACTTGTCCCAATTGCTCACCCAGTCTGCCATTTTCTCTTACTGCGGCCAGTCTGCCAGAAGCGATATGTCACTCGTTGTGTATCTTAAGAGATTCATCGTTACTCCTTCCTTTAGGTTACTGGTATTCTCTGATTCAATACCTCTCGTGACGAAAAATTGGTTATATGAATAGTGCAATACTTCTTCCTACCAGTTGCTCACACAGTTTACTACTTCTTGTGTACTTTTTGTCTGCCAGAACCGATATGTCACCTGTTTTGTATCATAAAAGAGTCATCTTTTCTCCTCCTAGGGGTTATTCGAGATTTCTTAATCGAAACCCCTAGTAAGAGGCATTGGCTACCTTAAGAGAGTCATAGTTACTCGTCCCAATTGCTCACCCAGGCTGCCACTTTTTCTTACTGCGGCCAAGTCTGCCAGAAGCGATATGTCACTCGTTGTGTATCTTAAGAGATTCATCGTTTCTCCTTCCTTTAGGTTACTGGTATTCTCTGATTCAATACCTCTCGTGACGAAAAATTGGCTATCTTAATTGTGCAATACATCTTCCTCCCAGTTGGTCACACAGTTTACTACTTTTTTCTGCCAGATGCGATAATTCACTAGTTGTGTATCATAAAAGAGTCATCGTTTCTCCTCCTAGGGGTTATTCGAGATTTCTTAATCCAAACACCTAGTAACGAGGCATTGGCTACCTTAAGAGAGTCATAGTTACTCGTCCCAATTGCTCAACCAGTCTGCCACTTTTTCTTACTGCGGCCAGTTTGCCAGAAGCGATATGTCACTCGTTGTGTATCTTAAGAGATTCATCGTTACTCCTTCCATAGGTTACTAGTGGTCTCTGATCCAATACTGTTCGTGACGAAACATTGGCTTTCTTAATAGTGCCCTATCTCACCCTCCCTGTTGCTCACACAGTTTACTACGTTTTTTTGTGTACTTCTCCAGTTTGCCAGAAGCGATATGTCACTCGTTGTGTATCTTAAGAGATTCATCGTTACTCCTTCCTTTAGGTTACTGGTATTCTCTGATTCAATACCTCTCGTGACGAAAAATTGGCTATCTTAATTGTGCAATACATCTTCCTCCCAGTTGGTCACACATTTTACTACTTTTTTCTGCCAGATGCGATAATTCACTAGTTGTGTATCATAAAAGAGTCATCGTTTCTCCTCCTAGGGTTTATGCGAGATTTCTTAATCCAAACACCTAGTAACGAGGCATTGGCTACCTTAAGAGAGTCATAGTTACTCGTCCCAATTGCTCAACCAGTCTGCCACTTTTTCTTACTGCGGCCAGTTTGCCAGAAGCGATATGTCACTCGTTGTGTATCTTAAGAGATTCATCGTTACTCCTTCCATAGGTTACTGGTGGTCTCTGATCCAATACTGTTCGTGACGAAACATTGGCTTTCTTAATAGTGCCCTATCTCACCCTCCCTGTTGCTCACACAGTTTACTACGTTTTTTTGTGTACTTCTCCAGTTTGCCAGAAGCGATATGTCACTCGTTGTGTATCTTAAGAGATTCATCGTTACTCCTTCCATAGGTTACTGGTGGTCTCTGATCCAATACTGTTCGTGACGAAACATTGGCTTTCTTAATAGTGCCCTATCTCACCCTCCCTGTTGCTCACACAGTTTACTACGTTTTTTTGTGTACTTCTCCAGTCTGCCAGAAGCGTTATGTCACTAGTTGTGCATCATAATAGAGTCATCGTTTATCCTCCTATAGGTTATTCGAGATTTCTTAAATCAAATTCCTAGTAACGAGGCATTGGCTACCTTAAGAGAGTCATAGTTAATTGTCCCAATTGCTCACCCAGTCTGCCATTTTCTCTTACTGCGGCCAGTCTGCCAGAAGCGATATGTCACTCGTTGTGTATCTTAAGAGATTCATCGTTACTCCTTCCTTTAGGTTACTGGTATTCTCTGATTCAATACCTCTCGTGACGAAAAATTGGTTATATGAATAGTGCAATACTTCTTCCTACCAGTTGCTCACACAGTTTACTACTTCTTGTGTACTTTTTGTCTGCCAGAACCGATATGTCACCTGTTTTGTATCATAAAAGAGTCATCTTTTCTCCTCCTAGGGGTTATTCGAGATTTCTTAATCGAAACCCCTAGTAAGAGGCATTGGCTACCTTAAGAGAGTCATAGTTACTCGTCCCAATTGCTCACCCAGGCTGCCACTTTTTCTTACTGCGGCCAGTCTGCCAGAAGCGAAATGTCACTCGTTGTGTATCTTAAGAGATTCATCGTTTCTCCTTCCTTTAGGTTACTGGTATTCTCTGATTCAATACCTCTCGTGACGAAAAATTGGTTATATTAATAGTGCAATACTTCTTCCTACCAGTTGCTCACACAGTTTACTACTTTTTGTGTACTTTTTGTCTGCCAGAAGCGATATGTCACCTGTTTTGTATCATAAAAGAGTCATCTTTTCTCCTCCTAGGGGTTATTCGAGATTTCTTAATCGAAACCCCTAGTAAGAATCATTGGCTACCTTAAGAGTGTCATAGTTACATGTCCCAATTGCTCACCCAGTCTGCCATTTTTTCTTACTGCGGCCAGTCTGCCAGAAGCGATATGTCACTCGTTGTGTATCTTAAGAGATTCATCGTTACTCCTTCCTTTAGGTTACTGGTATTCTCTGATTCAATACCTCTCGTGACGAAAAATTGCTTATATGAATAGTGCAATACTTCTTCCTACCAGTTGCTCACACAGTTTACTACTTCTTGTGTACTTTTTGTCTGCCAGAACCGATATGTCACCTGTTTTGTATCATAAAAGAGTCATCTTTTCTCCTCCTAGGGGTTATTCCAGATTTCTTAATCGAAACCCCTAGTAAGAGGCATTGGCTACCTTAAGAGAGTCATAGTTACTCGTCCCAATTGCTCACCCAGGCTGCCACTTTTTCTTACTGCGGCCAGTCTGCCAGAAGCGATATGTCACTCGTTGTGTATCTTAAGAGATTCATCGTTTCTCCTTCCTTTAGGTTACTGGTATTCTCTGATTCAATACCTCTCGTGACGAAAAATTGGCTATCTTAATTGTGCAATACATCTTCCTCCCAGTTGGTCACACAGTTTACTACTTTTTTCTGCCAGATGCGATAATTCACTAGTTGTGTATCATAAAAGAGTCATCGTTTCTCCTCCTAGGGGTTATTCGAGATTTCTTAATGCAAACACCTAGTAACGAGGCATTGGCTACCTTAAGAGAGTCATAGTTACTCGTCCCAATTGCTCAACCAGTCTGCCACTTTTTCTTACTGCGGCCAGTTTGCCAGAAGCGATATGTCACTCGTTGTGTATCTTAAGAGATTCATCGTTACTCCTTCCATAGGTTACTGGTGGTCTCTGATCCAATACTGTTCGTGACGAAACATTGGCTTTCTTAATAGTGCCCTATCTCACCCTCCCTGTTGCTCACACAGTTTACTACGTTTTTTTGTGTACTTCTCCAGTTTGCCAGAAGCGATATGTCACTCGTTGTGTATCTTAAGAGATTCATCGTTACTCCTTCCATAGGTTACTGGTGGTCTCTGATCCAATACTGTTCGTGACGAAACATTGGCTTTCTTAATAGTACCCTATCTCACCCTCCCTGTTGCTCACACAGTTTACTACGTTTTTTTGTGTACTTGTCCAGTCTGCCAGAAGCGTTATGTCACTAGTTGTGCATCATAATAGAGTCATCGTTTATCCTCCTATAGGTTATTCGAGATTTCTTAAATCAAATTCCTAGTAACGAGGCATTGGCTACCTTAAGAGAGTCATAGTTACTTGTCCCAATTGCTCACCCAGTCTGCCATTTTCTCTTACTGCGGCCAGTCTGCCAGAAGCGATATGTCACTCGTTGTGTATCTTAAGAGATTCATCGTTACTCCTTCCTTTAGGTTACTGGTATTCTCTGATTCAATACCTCTCGTGACGAAAAATTGGTTATATGAATAGTGCAATACTTCTTCCTACCAGTTGCTCACACAGTTTACTACTTCTTGTGTACTTTTTGTCTGCCAGAACCGATATGTCACCTGTTTTGTATCATAAAAGAGTCATCTTTTCTCCTCCTAGGGGTTATTCGAGATTTCTTAATCGAAACCCCTAGTAAGAGGCATTGGCTACCTTAAGAGAGTCATAGTTACTCGTCCCAATTGCTCACCCAGGCTGCCACTTTTTCTTACTGCGGCCAAGTCTGCCAGAAGCGATATGTCACTCGTTGTGTATCTTAAGAGATTCATCGTTTCTCCTTCCTTTAGGTTACTGGTATTCTCTGATTCAATACCTCTCGTGACGAAAAATTGGCTATCTTAATTGTGCAATACATCTTCCTCCCAGTTGGTCACACAGTTTAGTACTTTTTTCTGCCAGATGCGATAATTCACTAGTTGTGTATCATAAAAGAGTCATCGTTTCTCCTCCTAGGGGTTATTCGAGATTTCTTAATCCAAACACCTAGTAACGAGGCATTGGCTACCTTAAGAGAGTCATAGTTACTCGTCCCAATTGCTCAACCAGTCTGCCACTTTTTCTTACTGCGGCCAGTTTGCCAGAAGCGATATGTCACTCGTTGTGTATCTTAAGAGATTCATCGTTACTCCTTCCATAGGTTACTAGTGGTCTCTGATCCAATACTGTTCGTGACGAAACATTGGCTTTCTTAATAGTGCCCTATCTCACCCTCCCTGTTGCTCACACAGTTTACTACGTTTTTTTGTGTACTTCTTCAGTTTGCCAGAAGCGATATGTCACTCGTTGTGTATCTTAAGAGATTCATCGTTACTCCTTCCTTTAGGTTACTGGTATTCTCTGATTCAATACCTCTCGTGACGAAAAATTGGCTATCTTAATTGTGCAATACATCTTCCTCCCAGTTGGTCACACATTTTACTACTTTTTTCTGCCAGATGCGATAATTCACTAGTTGTGTATCATAAAAGAGTCATCGTTTCTCCTCCTAGGGTTTATTCGAGATTTCTTAATCCAAACACCTAGTAACGAGGCATTGGCTACCTTAAGAGAGTCATAGTTACTCGTCCCAATTGCTCAACCAGTCTGCCACTTTTTCTTACTGCGGCCAGTTTGCCAGAAGCGATATGTCACTCGTTGTGTATCTTAAGAGATTCATCGTTACTCCTTCCATAGGTTACTGGTGGTCTCTGATCCAATACTGTTCGTGACGAAACATTGGCTTTCTTAATAGTGCCCTATCTCACCCTCCCTGTTGCTCACACAGTTTACTACGTTTTTTTGTGTACTTCTCCAGTTTGCCAGAAGCGATATGTCACTCGTTGTGTATCTTAAGAGATTCATCGTTACTCCTTCCATAGGTTACTGGTGGTCTCTGATCCAATACTGTTCGTGACGAAACATTGGCTTTCTTAATAGTGCCCTATCTCACCCTCCCTGTTGCTCACACAGTTTACTACGTTTTTTTGTGTACTTGTCCAGTCTGCCAGAAGCGTTATGTCACTAGTTGTGCATCATAATAGAGTCATCGTTTATCCTCCTATAGGTTATTCGAGATTTCTTAAATCAAATTCCTAGTAACGAGGCATTGGCTACCTTAAGAGAGTCATAGTTACTTGTCCCAATTGCTCACCCAGTCTGCCATTTTCTCTTACTGCGGCCAGTCTGCCAGAAGCGATATGTCACTCGTTGTGTATCTTAAGAGATTCATCGTTACTCCTTCCTTTAGGTTACTGGTATTCTCTGATTCAATACCTCTCGTGACGAAAAATTGGTTATATGAATAGTGCAATACTTCTTCCTACCAGTTGCTCACACAGTTTACTACTTCTTGTGTACTTTTTGTCTGCCAGAACCGATATGTCACCTGTTTTGTATCATAAAAGAGTCATCTTTTCTCCTCCTAGGGGTTATTCGAGATTTCTTAATCGAAACCCCTAGTAAGAGGCATTGGCTACCTTAAGAGAGTCATAGTTACTCGTCCCAATTGCTCACCCAGGCTGCCACTTTTTCTTACTGCGGCCAGTCTGCCAGAAGCGAAATGTCACTCGTTGTGTATCTTAAGAGATTCATCGTTTCTCCTTCCTTTAGGTTACTGGTATTCTCTGATTCAATACCTCTCGTGACGAAAAATTGGCTATCTTAATTGTGCAATACATCTTCCTCCCAGTTGGTCACACAGTTTACTACTTTTTTCTGCCAGATGCGATAATTCACTAGTTGTGTATCATAAAAGAGTCATCGTTTCTCCTCCTAGGGGTTATTCGAGATTTCTTAATGCAAACACCTAGTAACGAGGCATTGGCTACCTTAAGAGAGTCATAGTTACTCGTCCCAATTGCTCAACCAGTCTGCCACTTTTTCTTACTGCGGCCAGTTTGCCAGAAGCGATATGTCACTCGTTGTGTATCTTAAGAGATTCATCGTTACTCCTTCCATAGGTTACTGGTGGTCTCTGATCCAATACTGTTCGTGACGAAACATTGGCTTTCTTAATAGTGCCCTATCTCACCCTCCCTGTTGCTCACACAGTTTACTACGTTTTTTTGTGTACTTCTCCAGTTTGCCAGAAGCGATATGTCACTCGTTGTGTATCTTAAGAGATTCATCGTTACTCCTTCCATAGGTTACTGGTGGTCTCTGATCCAATACTGTTCGTGACGAAACATTGGCTTTCTTAATAGTGCCCTATCTCACCCTCCCTGTTGCTCACACAGTTTACTACGTTTTTTTGTGTACTTGTCCAGTCTGCCAGAAGCGTTATGTCACTAGTTGTGCATCATAATAGAGTCATCGTTTATCCTCCTATAGGTTATTCGAGATTTCTTAAATCAAATTCCTAGTAACGAGGCATTGGCTACCTTAAGAGAGTCATAGTTACTTGTCCCAATTGCTCACCCAGTCTGCCATTTTCTCTTACTGCGGCCAGTCTGCCAGAAGCGATATGTCACTCGTTGTGTATCTTAAGAGATTCATCGTTACTCCTTCTTTAGGTTACTGGTATTCTCTGATTCAATACCTCTCGTGACGAAAAATTGGTTATATGAATAGTGCAATACTTCTTCCTACCAGTTGCTCACACAGTTTACTACTTCTTGTGTACTTTTTGTCTGCCAGAACCGATATGTCACCTGTTTTGTATCATAAAAGAGTCATCTTTTCTCCTCCTAGGGGTTATTCGAGATTTCTTAATCGAAACCCCTAGTAAGAGGCATTGGCTACCTTAAGAGAGTCATAGTTACTCGTCCCAATTGCTCACCCAGGCTGCCACTTTTTCTTACTGCGGCCAGTCTGCCAGAAGCGAAATGTCACTCGTTGTGTATCTTAAGAGATTCATCGTTTCTCCTTCCTTTAGGTTACTGGTACTCTCTGATTCAATACCTCTCGTGACGAAAAATTGGTTATATTAATAGTGCAATACTTCTTCCTACCAGTTGCTCACACAGTTTACTACTTTTTGTGTACTTTTTGTCTGCCAGAAGCGATATGTCACCTGTTTTGTATCATAAAAGAGTCATCTTTTCTCCTCCTAGGGGTTATTCGAGATTTCTTAATCGAAACCCCTAGTAAGAATCATTGGCTACCTTAAGAGTGTCATAGTTACATGTCCCAATTGCTCACCCAGTCTGCCATTTTTTCTTACTGCGGCCAGTCTGCCAGAAGCGATATGTCACTCGTTGTGTATCTTAAGAGATTCATCGTTACTCCTTCCTTTAGGTTACTGGTATTCTCTGATTCAATACCTCTCGTGACGAAAAATTGCTTATATGAATAGTGCAATACTTCTTCCTACCAGTTGCTCACACAGTTTACTACTTCTTGTGTACTTTTTGTCTGCCAGAACCGATATGTCACCTGTTTTGTATCATAAAAGAGTCATCTTTTCTCCTCCTAGGGGTTATTCCAGATTTCTTAATCGAAACCCCTAGTAAGAGGCATTGGCTACCTTAAGAGAGTCATAGTTACTCGTCCCAATTGCTCACCCAGGCTGCCACTTTTTCTTACTGCGGCCAGTCTGCCAGAAGCGATATGTCACTCGTTGTGTATCTTAAGAGATTCATCGTTTCTCCTTCCTTTAGGTTACTGGTATTCTCTGATTCAATACCTCTCGTGACGAAAAATTGGCTATCTTAATTGTGCAATACATCTTCCTCCCAGTTGGTCACACAGTTTACTACTTTTTTCTGCCAGATGCGATAATTCACTAGTTGTGTATCATAAAAGAGTCATCGTTTCTCCTCCTAGGGTTATTCGAGATTTCTTAATGCAAACACCTAGTAACGAGGCATTGGCTACCTTAAGAGAGTCATAGTTACTCGTCCCAATTGCTCAACCAGTCTGCCACTTTTTCTTACTGCGGCCAGTTTGCCAGAAGCGATATGTCACTCGTTGTGTATCTTAAGAGATTCATCGTTACTCCTTCCATAGGTTACTGGTGGTCTCTGATCCAATACTGTTCGTGACGAAACATTGGCTTTCTTAATAGTGCCCTATCTCACCCTCCCTGTTGCTCACACAGTTTACTACGTTTTTTTGTGTACTTCTCCAGTTTGCCAGAAGCGATATGTCACTCGTTGTGTATCTTAAGAGATTCATCGTTACTCCTTCCATAGGTTACTGGTGGTCTCTGATCCAATACTGTTCGTGACGAAACATTGGCTTTCTTAATAGTACCCTATCTCACCCTCCCTGTTGCTCACACAGTTTACTACGTTTTTTTGTGTACTTGTCCAGTCTGCCAGAAGCGTTATGTCACTAGTTGTGCATCATAATAGAGTCATCGTTTATCCTCCTATAGGTTATTCGAGATTTCTTAAATCAAATTCCTAGTAACGAGGCATTGGCTACCTTAAGAGAGTCATAGTTACTTGTCCCAATTGCTCACCCAGTCTGCCATTTTCTCTTACTGCGGCCAGTCTGCCAGAAGCGATATGTCACTCGTTGTGTATCTTAAGAGATTCATCGTTACTCCTTCCTTTAGGTTACTGGTATTCTCTGATTCAATACCTCTCGTGACGAAAAATTGGTTATATGAATAGTGCAATACTTCTTCCTACCAGTTGCTCACACAGTTTACTACTTCTTGTGTACTTTTTGTCTGCCAGAACCGATATGTCACCTGTTTTGTATCATAAAAGAGTCATCTTTTCTCCTCCTAGGGGTTATTCGAGATTTCTTAATCGAAACCCCTAGTAAGAGGCATTGGCTACCTTAAGAGAGTCATAGTTACTCGTCCCAATTGCTCACCCAGGCTGCCACTTTTTCTTACTGCGGCCAGTCTGCCAGAAGCGATATGTCACTCGTTGTGTATCTTAAGAGATTCATCGTTTCTCCTTCCTTTAGGTTACTGGTATTCTCTGATTCAATACCTCTCGTGACGAAAAATTGGCTATCTTAATTGTGCAATACATCTTCCTCCCAGTTGGTCACACAGTTTACTACTTTTTTCTGCCAGATGCGATAATTCACTAGTTGTTTATCATAAAAGAGTCATCGTTTCTCCTCCTAGGGGTTATTCGAGATTTCTTAATCCAAACACCTAGTAACGAGGCATTGGCTACCTTAAGAGAGTCATAGTTACTCGTCCCAATTGCTCAACCAGTCTGCCACTTTTTCTTACTGCGGCCAGTTTGCCAGAAGCGATATGTCACTCGTTGTGTATCTTAAGAGATTCATCGTTACTCCTTCCATAGGTTACTAGTGGTCTCTGATCCAATACTGTTCGTGACGAAACATTGGCTTTCTTAATAGTGCCCTATCTCACCCTCCCTGTTGCTCACACAGTTTACTACGTTTTTTTGTGTACTTCTCCAGTTTGCCAGAAGCGATATGTCACTCGTTGTGTATCTTAAGAGATTCATCGTTACTCCTTCCATAGGTTACTGGTGGTCTCTGATCCAATACTGTTCGTGACGAAACATTGGCTTTCTTAATAGTGCCCTATCTCACCCTCCCTGTTGCTCACACAGTTTACTACGTTTTTTTGTGTACTTGTCCAGTCTGCCAGAAGCGTTATGTCACTAGTTGTGCATCATAATAGAGTCATCGTTTATCCTCCTATAGGTTATTCGAGATTTCTTAAATCAAATTCCTAGTAACGAGGCATTGGCTACCTTAAGAGAGTCATAGTTACTTGTCCCAATTGCTCACCCAGTCTGCCATTTTCTCTTACTGCGGCCAGTCTGCCAGAAGCGATATGTCACTCGTTGTGTATCTTAAGAGATTCATCGTTACTCCTTCCTTTAGGTTACTGGTATTCTCTGATTCAATACCTCTCGTGACGAAAAATTGGTTATATGAATAGTGCAATACTTCTTCCTACCAGTTGCTCACACAGTTTACTACTTCTTGTGTACTTTTTGTCTGCCAGAACCGATATGTCACCTGTTTTGTATCATAAAAGAGTCATCTTTTCTCCTCCTAGGGGTTATTCGAGATTTCTTAATCGAAACCCCTAGTAAGAGGCATTGGCTACCTTAAGAGAGTCATAGTTACTCGTCCCAATTGCTCACCCAGGCTGCCACTTTTTCTTACTGCGGCCAGTCTGCCAGAAGCGATATGTCACTCGTTGTGTATCTTAAGAGATTCATCGTTTCTCCTTCCTTTAGGTTACTGGTATTCTCTGATTCAATACCTCTCGTGACGAAAAATTGGCTATCTTAATTGTGCAATACATCTTCCTCCCAGTTGGTCACACAGTTTACTACTTTTTTCTGCCAGATGCGATAATTCACTAGTTGTGTATCATAAAAGAGTCATCGTTTCTCCTCCTAGGGGTTATTCGAGATTTCTTAATCCAAACACCTAGTAACGAGGCATTGGCTACCTTAAGAGAGTCATAGTTACTCGTCCCAATTGCTCAACCAGTCTGCCACTTTTTCTTACTGCGGCCAGTTTGCCAGAAGCGATATGTCACTCGTTGTGTATCTTAAGAGATTCATCGTTACTCCTTCCATAGGTTACTAGTGGTCTCTGATCCAATACTGTTCGTGACGAAACATTGGCTTTCTTAATAGTGCCCTATCTCACCCTCCCTGTTGCTCACACAGTTTACTACGTTTTTTTGTGTACTTCTCCAGTTTGCCAGAAGCGATATGTCACTCGTTGTGTATCTTAAGAGATTCATCGTTACTCCTTCCTTTAGGTTACTGGTATTCTCTGATTCAATACCTCTCGTGACGAAAAATTGGCTATCTTAATTGTGCAATACATCTTCCTCCCAGTTGGTCACACATTTTACTACTTTTTTCTGCCAGATGCGATAATTCACTAGTTGTGTATCATAAAAGAGTCATCGTTTCTCCTCCTAGGGTTTATTCGAGATTTCTTAATCCAAACACCTAGTAACGAGGCATTGGCTACCTTAAGAGAGTCATAGTTACTCGTCCCAATTGCTCAACCAGTTTGCCACTTTTTCTTACTGCGGCCAGTTTGCCAGAAGCGATATGTCACTCGTTGTGTATCTTAAGAGATTCATCGTTACTCCTTCCATAGGTTACTGGTGGTCTCTGATCCAATACTGTTCGTGACGAAACATTGGCTTTCTTAATAGTGCCCTATCTCACCCTCCCTGTTGCTCACACAGTTTACTACGTTTTTTTGTGTACTTCTCCAGTTTGCCAGAAGCGATATGTCACTCGTTGTGTATCTTAAGAGATTCATCGTTACTCCTTCCATAGGTTACTGGTGGTCTCTGATCCAATACTGTTCGTGACGAAACTTTGGCTTTCTTAATAGTGCCCTATCTCACCCTCCCTGTTGCTCACACAGTTTACTACGTTTTTTTGTGTACTTGTCCAGTCTGCCAGAAGCGTTATGTCACTAGTTGTGCATCATAATAGAGTCATCGTTTATCCTCCTATAGCTTATTCGAGATTTCTTAAATCAAATTCCTAGTAACGAGGCATTGGCTACCTTAAGAGAGTCATAGTTATTTGTCCCAATTGCTCACCCAGTCTGCCATTTTTTCTTACTGCGGCCAGTCTGCCAGAAGCGATATGTCACTCGTTGTGTATCTTAAGAGATTCATCGTTACTCCTTCCTTTAGGTTACTGGTATTCTCTGATTCAATACCTCTCGTGACGAAAAATTGGTTATATTAATAGTGCAATACTTCTTCCTACCAGTTGCTCACACAGTTTACTACTTTTTGTGTACTTTTTGTCTGCCAGAAGCGATATGTCACCTGTTTTGTATCATAAAAGAGTCATCTTTTCTCCTCCTAGGGGTTATTCGAGATTTCTTAATCGAAACCCCTAGTAAGAGGCATTGGCTACCTTAAGAGAGTCATAGTTACTCGTCCCAATTGCTCACCCAGGCTGCCACTTTTTCTTACTGCGGCCAGTCTGCCAGAAGCGATATGTCACTCGTTGTGTATCTTAAGAGATTCATCGTTTCTCCTTCCTTTAGGTTACTGGTATTCTCTTATTCAATACCTCTCGTGACGAAAAATTGGCTATCTTAATTGTGCAATACATCTTCCTCCCAGTTGGTCACACAGTTTACTACTTTTTTCTGCCAGATGCGATAATTCACTAGTTGTGTATCATAAAAGAGTCATCGTTTCTCCTCCTAGGGGTTATTCGAGATTTCTTAATCCAAACACCTAGTAACGAGGCATTGGCTACCTTAAGAGAGTCATAGTTACTCGTCCCAATTGCTCAACCAGTCTGCCACTTTTTCTTACTGCGGCCAGTTTGCCAGAAGCGATATGTCACTCGTTGTGTATCTTAAGAGATTCATCGTTACTCCTTCCATAGGTTACTGGTGGTCTCTGATCCAATACTGTTCGTGACGAAACATTGGCTTTCTTAATAGTGCCCTATCTCACCCTCCCTGTTGCTCACACAGTTTACTACGTTTTTTTGTGTACTTCTCCAGTTTGCCAGAAGCGATATGTCACTCGTTGTGTATCTTAAGAGATTCATCGTTACTCCTTCCTTTAGGTTACTGGTATTCTCTGATTCAATACCTCTCGTGACGAAAAATTGGCTATCTTAATTGTGCAATACATCTTCCTCCCAGTTGGTCACACAGTTTACTACTTTTTTCTGCCAGATGCGATAATTCACTAGTTGTGTATCATAAAAGAGTCATCGTTTCTCCTCCTAGGGGTTATTCGAGATTTCTTAATCCAAACACCTAGTAACGAGGCATTGGCTACCTTAAGAGAGTCATAGTTACTCGTCCCAATTGCTCAACCAGTCTGCCACTTTTTCTTACTGCGGCCAGTTTGCCAGAAGCGATATGTCACTCGTTGTGTATCTTAAGAGATTCATCGTTACTCCTTCCATAGGTTACTGGTGGTCTTTGATCCAATACTGTTCGTGACGAAACATTGGCTTTCTTAATAGTGCCCTATCTCACCCTCCCTGTTGCTCTCACAGTTTACTACGTTTTTTTGTGTACTTGTCCAGTCTGCCAGAAGCGTTATGTCACTAGTTGTGCATCATAATAGAGTCATCGTTTATCCTCCTAGGGGTTATTCGAGATTTCTTAATCCAAATTCCTAGTAACGAGGCATTGGCTACCTTAAGAGAGTCATAGTTACTCGTCCCAATTGCTCACCCAGTCTGCCATTTTTTCTTACTGCAGCCCGTCTGCCAGAAGCGATATGTCACTCGTTGTGTATCTTAAGAGATTCATCGTTACTCCTTCCATAGGTTACTGGTGGTTTCTGATTCAATACTGTTCGTGACGAAACATTGGCTTTCTTAATAGTGCCCTATCTCACCCTCCCTGTTGCTCACACAGTTTACTACGTTTTTTTGTGTACTTCTCCAGTTTGCTAGAAGCGATATGTCACTCGTTGTGTATCTTAAGAGATTCATCGTTACTCCTTCCATAGGTTACTGGTGGTCTCTGATCCAATACTGTTCGTGACGAAACATTGGCTTTCTTAATAGTGCCCTATCTCACCCTCCCTGTTGCTCACACAGTTTACTACGTTTTTTTGTGTACTTGTCCAGTCTGCCAGAAGCGTTATGTCACTAGTTGTGCATCATAATAGAGTCATCGTTTATCCTCCTATAGGTTATTCGAGATTTCTTAAATCAAATTCCTAGTAACGAGGCATTGGCTACCTTAAGAGAGTCATAGTTACTTGTCCCAATTGCTCACCCAGTCTGCCATTTTTTCTTACTGCGGCCAGTCTGCCAGAAGCGATATGTCACTCGTTGTGTATCTTAAGAGATTCATCGTTACTCCTTCCTTTAGGTTACTGGTATTCTCTGATTCAATACCTCTCGTGACGAAAAATTGGTTATATTAATAGTGCAATACTTCTTCCTACCAGTTGCTCACACAGTTTACTACTTTTTGTGTACTTTTTGTCTGCCAGAAGCGATATGTCACCTGTTTTGTATCATAAAAGAGTCATCTTTTCTCCTCCTAGGGGTTATTCGAGATTTCTTAATCGAAACCCCTAGTAAGAGGCATTGGCTACCTTAAGAGAGTCATAGTTACTCGTCCCAATTGCTCACCCAGGCTGCCACTTTTTCTTACTGCGGCCAGTCTGCCAGAAGCGATATGTCACTCGTTGTGTATCTTAAGAGATTCATCGTTTCTCCTTCCTTTAGGTTACTGGTATTCTCTGATTCAATACCTCTCGTGACGAAAAATTGGCTATCTTAATTGTGCAATACATCTTCCTCCCAGTTGGTCACACAGTTTACTACTTTTTTCTGCCAGATGCGATAATTCTCTAGTTGTGTATCATAAAAGAGTCATCGTTTCTCCTCCTAGGGGTTATTCGAGATTTCTTAATCCAAACACCTAGTAACGAGGCATTGGCTACCTTAAGAGAGTCATAGTCACTCGTCCCAATTGCTCAACCAGTCTGCCACTTTTTCTTACTGCGGCCAGTCTGGCAGAAGCGATATGTCACTCGTTGTGTATCTTAAGAGATTCATCGTTACTCCTTCCATAGGTTACTGGTGGTCTCTGATCCAATACTGTTCGTGACGAAACATTGGCTTTCTTAATAGTGCCCTATCTCACCCTCCCTGTTGCTCACACAGTTTACTACGTTTTTTTGTGTACTTCTCCAGTTTGCCAGAAGCGATATGTCACTCGTTGTGTATCTTAAGAGATTCATCGTTACTCCTTCCATAGGTTACTGGTGGTCTCTGATCCAATACTGTTCGTGACGAAACATTGGCTTTCTTAATAGTGCCCTATCTCACCCTCCCTGTTGCTCACACAGTTTACTACGTTTTTTTGTGTACTTCTCCAGTCTGCCAGAAGCGTTATGTCACTAGTTGTGCATCATAATAGAGTCATCGTTTATCCTCCTATAGGTTATTCGAGATTTCTTAAATCAAATTCCTAGTAACGAGGCATTGGCTACCTTAAGAGAGTCATAGTTACTTGTCCCAATTGCTCACCCAGTCTGCCATTTTTTCTTACTGCGGCCAGTCTGCCAGAAGCGATATGTCACTCGTTGTGTATCTTAAGAGATTCATCGTTACTCCTTCCTTTAGGTTACTGGTATTCTCTGATTCAATACCTCTCGTGACGAAAAATTGGTTATATGAATAGTGCAATACTTCTTCCTACCAGTTGCTCACACAGTTTACTACTTCTTGTGTACTTTTTGTCTGCCACAAGCGATATGTCACCTGTTTTGTATCATAAAAGAGTCATCTTTTCTCCTCCTAGGGGTTATTCGAGATTTCTTAATCGAAACCCCTAGTAAGAGGCATTGGCTACCTTAAGAGAGTCATAGTTACTCGTCCCAATTGCTCACCCAGGCTGCCACTTTTTCTTACTGCGGCCAGTCTGCCAGAAGCGATATGTCACTCGTTGTGTATCTTAAGAGATTCATCGTTTCTCCTTCCTTTACGTTACTGGTATTCTCTGATTCAATACCTCTCGTGACGAAAAATTGGCTATCTTAATTGTGCAATACATCTTCCTCCCAGTTGGTCACACAGTTTACTACTTTTTTCTGCCAGATGCGATAATTCACTAGTTGTGTATCATAAAAGAGTCATCGTTTCTCCTCCTAGGGGTTATTCGAGATTTCTTAATCCAAACACCTAGTAACGAGGCATTGGCTACCTTAAGAGAGTCATAGTTACTCGTCCCAATTGCTCAACCAGTCTGCCACTTTTTCTTACTGCGGCCAGTCTGGCAGAAGCGATATGTCACTCGTTGTGTATCTTAAGAGATTCATCGTTACTCCTTCCATAGGTTACTGGTGGTCTCTGATCCAATACTGTTCGTGACGAAACATTGGCTTTCTTAATAGTGCCCTATCTCACCCTCCCTGTTGCTCACACAGTTTACTACGTTTTTTTGTGTACTTCTCCAGTTTGCCAGAAGCGATATGTCACTCGTTGTGTATCTTAAGAGATTCATCGTTACTCCTTCCATAGGTTACTGGTGGTCTCTGATCCAATACTGTTCGTGACGAAACATTGGCTTTCTTAATAGTGCCCTATCTCACCCTCCCTGTTGCTCACACAGTTTACTACGTTTTTTTGTGTACTTGTCCAGTCTGCCAGAAGCGTTATGTCACTAGTTGTGCATCATAATAGAGTCATCGTTTATCCTCCTATAGGTTATTCGAGATTTCTTAAATCAAATTCCTAGTAACGAGGCATTGGCTACCTTAAGAGAGTCATAGTTACTTGTCCCAATTGCTCACCCAGTCTGCCATTTTTTCTTACTGCGGCCAGTCTGCCAGAAGCGATATGTCACTCGTTGTGTATCTTAAGAGATTCATCGTTACTCCTTCCTTTAGGTTACTGGTATTATCTGATTCAATACCTCTCGTGACGAAAAATTGGTTATATGAATAGTGCAATACTTCTTCCTACCAGATGCTCACACAGTTTACTACTTCTTGTGTACTTTTTGTCTGCCACAAGCGATATGTCACCTGTTTTGTATCATAAAAGAGTCATCTTTTCTCCTCCTAGGGGTTATTCGAGATTTCTTAATCGAAACCCCTAGTAAGAGGCATTGGCTACCTTAAGAGAGTCATAGTTACTCGTCCCAATTGCTCACCCAGGCTGCCACTTTTTCTTACTGCGGCCAGTCTGCCAGAAGCGATATGTCACTCGTTGTGTATCTTAAGAGATTCATCGTTTCTCCTCCCTTTAGGTTACTGGTATTCTCTGATTCAATACCTCTCGTGACGAAAAATTGGCTATCTTAATTGTGCAATACATCTTCCTCCCAGTTGGTCACACAGTTTACTACTTTTTTCTGCCAGATGCGATAATTCACTAGTTGTGTATCATAAAAGAGTCATCGTTTATCCCCCTAGGGGTTATTCGAGATTTCTTAATCCAAACACCTAGTAATGAGGCATTGGCTACCTTAAGAGAGTCATAGTTACTCGTCCCAATTGCTCAACCAGTCTGCCACTTTTTCTTACTGCGGCCAGTTTTCCAGAAGCGATATGTCACTCGTTGTGTATCTTAAGAGATTCATCGTTACTCCTTCCATAGGTTACTGGTGGTCTCTGGTCCAATACTGTTCGTGACGAAACATTGGCTCTCTTAATAGTGCCCTATCTCACCCTCCCTGTTGCTCACACAGTTTACTACGTTTTTTTGTGTACTTCTCCAGTTTGCCAGAAGCGATATGTCACTCGTTGTGTATCTTAAGAGATTCATCGTTACTCCTTCCATAGGTTACTGGTGGTCTCTGATCTAATACTGTTCGTGACGAATCATTGGCTTTCTTAATAGTGCCCTATCTCACCCTCCCTGTTGCTCACACAGTTTACTACGTTTTTTTGTGTACTTCTCCAGTCTGCCAGAAGCGTTATGTCACTAGTTGTGCATCATAATAGAGTCATCGTTTATCCTCCTATAGGTTATTCGAGATTTCTTAAATCAAATTCCTAGTAACGAGGCATTGGCTACCTTAAGAGAGTCATAGTTACTTGTCCCAATTGCTCACCCAGTCTGCCATTTTTTCTTACTGCGGCCAGTCTGCCAGAAGCGATATGTCACTCGTTGTGTATCTTAAGAGATTCATCGTTACTCCTTCCTTTAGGTTACTGGTATTCTCTGATTCAATACCTCTCGTGACGAAAAATTGGTTATATGAATAGTGCAATACTTCTTCCTACCAGTTGCTCACACAGTTTACTACTTCTTGTGTACTTTTTGTCTGCCAGAAGCGATATGTCACCTGTTTTGTATCATAAAAGAGTCATCTTTTCTCCTCCTAGGGGTTATTCGAGATTTCTTAATCGAAACCCCTAGTAAGAGGCATTGGCTACCTTAAGAGAGTCATAGTTACTCGTCCCAATTGCTCACCCAGGCTGCCACTTTTTCTTACTGCGGCCAGTCTGCCAGAAGCGATATGTCACTCGTTGTGTATCTTAAGAGATTCATCGTTTCTCCTCCCTTTAGGTTACTGGTATTCTCTGATTCAATACCTCTCGTGACGAAAAATTGGCTATCTTAATTGTGCAATACATCTTCCTCCCAGTTGGTCACACAGTTTACTACTTTTTTCTGCCAGATGCGATAATTCACTAGTTGTGTATCATAAAAGAGTCATCGTTTCTCCTCCTAGGGGTTATTCGAGATTTCTTAATCCAAACACCTAGTAACGAGGCATTGGCTACCTTAAGAGAGTCATAGTTACTCGTCCCAATTGCTCAACCAGTCTGCCACTTTTTCTTACTGCGGCCAGTTTGCCAGAAGCGATATGTCACTCGTTGTGTATCTTAAGAGATTCATCGTTACTCCTTCCATAGGTTACTGGTGGTCTCTGATCCAATACTGTTCGTGACGAAACATTGGCTCTCTTAATAGTGCCCTATCTCACCCTCCCTGTTGCTCACACAGTTTACTACGTTTTTTTGTGCACTTCTCCAGTTTGCCAGAAGCGATATGTCACTCGTTGTGTATCTTAAGAGATTCATCGTTACTCCTTCCATAGGTTACTGGTGGTCTCTGATCCAATACTGTTCGTGACGAAACATTGGCTTTCTTAATAGTGCCCTATCTCACCCTCCCTGTTGCTCACACAGTTTACTACGTTTTTTTGTGTACTTCTCCAGTCTGCCAGAAGCGTTATGTCACTAGTTGTGCATCATAATAGAGTCATCGTTTATCCTCCTATAGGTTATTCGAGATTTCTTAAATCAAATTCCTAGTAACGAGGCATTGGCTACCTTAAGAGAGTCATAGTTACTTGTCCCAATTGCTCACCCAGTCTGCCATTTTTTCTTACTGCGGCCAGTCTGCCAGAAGCGATATGTCACTCGTTGTGTATCTTAAGAGATTCATCGTTACTCCTTCCTTTAGGTTACTGGTATTCTCTGATTCAATACCTCTCGTGACGAAAAATTGGTTATATGAATAGTGCAATACTTCTTCCTACCAGTTGCTCACACAGTTTACTACTTCTTGTGTACTTTTTGTCTGCCAGAAACGATATGTCACCTGTTTTGTATCATAAAAGAGTCATCTTTTCTCCTCCTAGGGGTTATTCGAGATTTCTTAATCGAAACCCCTAGTAAGAGGCATTGGCTACCTTAAGAGAGTCATAGTTACTCGTCCCAATTGCTCACCCAGGCTGCCACTTTTTCTTACTGCGGCCAGTCTGCCAGAAGCGATATGTCACTCGTTGTGTATCTTAAGAGATTCATCGTTTCTCCTCCCTTTAGGTTACTGGTATTCTCTGATTCAATACCTCTCGTGACGAAAAATTGGCTATCTTAATTGTGCAATACATCTTCCTCCCAGTTGGTCACACAGTTTACTACTTTTTTCTGCCAGATGCGATAATTCACTAGTTGTGTATCATAAAAGAGTCATCGTTTCTCCTCCTAGGGGTTATTCGAGATTTCTTAATCCAAACACCTAGTAACGAGGCATTGGCTACCTTAAGAGAGTCATAGTTACTCGTCCCAATTGCTCAACCAGTCTGCCACTTTTTCTTACTGCGGCCAGTTTGCCAGAAGCGATATGTCACTCGTTGTGTATCTTAAGAGATTCATCGTTACTCCTTCCATAGGTTACTGGTGGTCTCTGATCCAATACTGTTCGTGACGAAACATTGGCTCTCTTAATAGTGCCCTATCTCACCCTCCCTGTTGCTCACACAGTTTACTACGTTTTTTTGTGTACTTCTCCAGTTTGCCAGAAGCGATATGTCACTCGTTGTGTATCTTAAGAGATTCATCGTTACTCCTTCCATAGGTTACTGGTGGTCTCTGATCCAATACTGTTCGTGACGAAACATTGGCTTTCTTAATAGTGCCCTATCTCACCCTCCCTGTTGCTCACACAGTTTACTACGTTTTTTTGTGTAGTTCTCCAGTCTGCCAGAAGCGTTATGTCACTAGTTGTGCATCATAATAGAGTCATCGTTTATCCTCCTATAGGTTATTCGAGATTTCTTAAATCAAATTCCTAGTAACGAGGCATTGGCTACCTTAAGAGAGTCATAGTTACTTGTCCCAATTGCTCACCCAGTCTGCCATTTTTTCTTACTGCGGCCAGTCTGCCAGAAGCGATATGTCACTCGTTGTGTATCTTAAGAGATTCATCGTTACTCCTTCCTTTAGGTTACTGGTATTCTCTGATTCAATACCTCTCGTGACGAAAAATTGGTTATATGAATAGTGCAATACTTCTTCCTACCAGTTGCTCACACAGTTTACTACTTCTTGTGTACTTTTTGTCTGCCAGAAGCGATATGTCACCTGTTTTGTATCATAAAAGAGTCATCTTTTCTCCTCCTAGGGGTTATTCGAGATTTCTTAATCGAAACCCCTAGTAAGAGGCATTGGCTACCTTAAGAGAGTCATAGTTACTCGTCCCAATTGCTCACCCAGGCTGCCACTTTTTCTTACTGCGGCCAGTCTGCCAGAAGCGATATGTCACTCGTTGTGTATCTTAAGAGATTCATCGTTTCTCCTCCCTTTAGGTTACTGGTATTCTCTGATTCAATACCTCTCGTGACGAAAAATTGGCTATCTTAATTGTGCAATACATCTTCCTCCCAGTTGGTCACACAGTTTACTACTTTTTTCTGCCAGATGCGATAATTCACTAGTTGTGTATCATAAAAGAGTCATCGTTTCTCCTCCTAGGGGTTATTCGAGACTTCTTAATCCAAACACCTAGTAACGAGGCATTGGCTACCTTAAGAGAGTCATAGTTACTCGTCCCAATTGCTCAACCAGTCTGCCACTTTTTCTTACTGCGGCCAGTTTGCCAGAAGCGATATGTCACTCGTTGTGTATCTTAAGAGATTCATCGTTACTCCTTCCATAGGTTACTGGTGGTCTCTGATCCAATACTGTTCGTGACGAAACATTGGCTCTCTTAATAGTGCCCTATCTCACCCTCCCTGTTGCTCACACAGTTTACTACGTTTTTTTGTGTACTTCTCCAGTTTGCCAGAAGCGATATGTCACTCGTTGTGTATCTTAAGAGATTCATCGTTACTCCTTCCATAGGTTACTGGTGGTCTCTGATCCAATACTGTTCGTGACGAAACATTGGCTTTCTTAATAGTGCCCTATCTTACCCTCCCTGTTGCTCTCACAGTTTACTACGTTTTTTTGTGTACTTGTCCAGTCTGCCAGAAGCGTTATGTCACTAGTTGTTTATCATAATAGAGTCATCGTTTATCCTCCTATAGCTTATTCGAGATTTCTTAAATCAAATTCCTAGTAACGAGGCATTGGCTACCTTAAGAGAGTCATAGTTATTTGTCCCAATTGCTCACCCAGTCTGCCATTTTTTCTTACTGCGGCCAGTCTGCCAAAAGCGATATGTCACTCGTTGTGTATCTTAAGAGATTCATCGTTACTCCTTCCTTTAGGTTACTGGTATTCTCTGATTCAATACCTCTCGTGACGATAAATTGGTTATATTAATAGTGCAATACTTCTTCCTACCAGTTGCTCACACAGTTTACTACTTTTTGTGTACTTTTTGTCTGCCAGAAGCGATATGTCACCTGTTTTGTATCATAAAACAGTCATCTTTTCTCCTCCTAGGGGTTAATCGAGATTTCTTAATCGAAACCCCTAGTAAGAGGCATTGGCTACCTTAAGAGAGTCATAGTTACTCGTCCCAATTGCTCACCCAGGCTGCCACTTTTTCTTACTGCGGCCAGTCTGCCAGAAGCGATATGTCACTCGTTGTGTATCTTAAGAGATTCATCGTTTCTCCTCCCTTTAGGTTACTGGTATTCTCTGATTCAATACCTCTCGTGACGAAAAATTGGCTATCTTAATTGTGCAATACATCTTCCTCCCAGTTGGTCACACAGTTTACTACTTTTTTCTGCCAGATGCGATAATTCACTAGTTGTGTATCATAAAAGAGTCATCGTTTCTCCTCCTAGGGGTTATTCGAGACTTCTTAATCCAAACACCTAGTAACGAGGCATTGGCTACCTTAAGAGAGTCATAGTTACTCGTCCCAATTGCTCAACCAGTCTGCCACTTTTTCTTACTGCGGCCAGTTTGCCAGAAGCGATATGTCACTCGTTGTGTATCTTAAGAGATTCATCGTTACTCCTTCCATAGGTTACTGGTGGTCTCTGATCCAATACTGTTCGTGACGAAACATTGGCTCTCTTAATAGTGCCCTATCTCACCCTCCCTGTTGCTCACACAGTTTACTACGTTTTTTTGTGTACTTCTCCAGTTTGCCAGAAGCGATATGTCACTCGTTGTGTATCTTAAGAGATTCATCGTTACTCCTTCCATAGGTTACTGGTGGTCTCTGATCCAATACTGTTCGTGACGAAACATTGGCTTTCTTAATAGTGCCCTATCTTACCCTCCCTGTTGCTCTCACAGTTTACTACGTTTTTTTGTGTACTTGTCCAGTCTGCCAGAAGCGTTATGTCACTAGTTGTTTATCATAATAGAGTCATCGTTTATCCTCCTATAGCTTATTCGAGATTTCTTAAATCAAATTCCTAGTAACGAGGCATTGGCTACCTTAAGAGAGTCATAGTTATTTGTCCCAATTGCTCACCCAGTCTGCCATTTTTTCTTACTGCGGCCAGTCTGCCAAAAGCGATATGTCACTCGTTGTGTATCTTAAGAGATTCATCGTTACTCCTTCCTTTAGGTTACTGGTATTCTCTGATTCAATACCTCTCGTGACGATAAATTGGTTATATTAATAGTGCAATACTTCTTCCTACCAGTTGCTCACACAGTTTACTACTTTTTGTGTACTTTTTGTCTGCCAGAAGCGATATGTCACCTGTTTTGTATCATAAAACAGTCATCTTTTCTCCTCCTAGGGGTTAATCGAGATTTCTTAATCGAAACCCCTAGTAAGAGGCATTGGCTACCTTAAGAGAGTCATAGTTACTCGTCCCAATTGCTCACCCAGGCTGCCACTTTTTCTTACTGCGGCCAGTCTGCCAGAAGCGATATGTCGCTCGTTGTGTATCTTAAGAGATTCATCGTTTCTACTTCCTTTAGGTTACTGGTATTCTCTGATTCAATACCTCTCGTGACGAAAAATTGGCTATCTTAATTGTGCAATACATCTTCCTCCCAGTTGGTCACACAGTTTACTACTTTTTTCTGCCAGATGCGATAATTCACTAGTTGTGTATAATAAAAGAGTCATCGTTTCTTCTCCTAGGGGTTATTCGAGATTTCTTCATCCAAACCCCTAGTAACGAGGCATTGGCTACCTTAAGAGAGTCATAGTTACTCGTCCCAATTGCTCAACCAGTCTGCCACTTTTTCTTACTGCGGCCAGTTTGCCAGAAGCGATATGTCACTCGTTGTGTATCTTAAGAGATTCATCGTTACTCCTTCCATAGGTTACTGGTGGTCTCTGATCCAATACTGTTCGTGACGAAACATTGGCTTTCTTAATAGTGCCCTATCTCACCCTCCCTGTTGCTCACAGAGTTTACTACGTTTTTTTGTGTACTTCTCCAGTTTGCCAGAAGCGATATGTCACTCGTTGTGTATCTTAAGAGATTCATCGTTACTCCTTCCTTTAGGTTACTGGTATTCTCTGATTCAATACCTCTCGTGACGAAAAATTGGCTATCTTAATTGTGCAATACATCTTCCTCCCAGTTGGTCACACAGTTTACTACTTTTTTCTGCCAGATGCGATAATTCACTAGTTGTGTATCATAAAAGAGTCATCGTTTCTCCTCCTAGGGGTTATTCGAGATATCTTAATCCAAACACCTAGTAATGAGGCATTGGCTACCTTAAGAGAGTCATAGTTACTCGTCCCAATTGCTCAACCAGTCTGCCACTTTTTCTTACTGCGGCCAGTTTGCCAGAAGCGATATGTCACTCGTTGTGTATCTTAAGAGATTCATCGTTACTCCTTCCATAGGTTACTGGTGGTCTTTGATCCAATACTGTTCGTGACGAAACATTGGCTTTCTTAATAGTGCCCTATCTCACCCTCCCTGTTGCTCTCACAGTTTACTACGTTTTTTTGTGTACTTGTCCAGTCTGCCAGAAGCGTTATGTCACTAGTTGTGCATCATAATAGAGTCATCGTTTATCCTCCTATAGGTTATTCGAGATTTCTTAAATCAAATTCCTAGTAACGAGGCATTGGCTACCTTAAGAGAGTCATAGTTACTTGTCCCAATTGCTCACCCAGTCTGCCATTTTTTCTTACTGCGGCCAGTCTGCCAGAAGCGATATGTCACTCGTTGTGTATCTTAAGAGATTCATCGTTACTCCTTCCTTTAGGTTACTGGTATTCTCTGATTCAATACCTCTCGTGACGAAAAATTGGCTATCTTAATTGTGCAATACATCTTCCTCCCAGTTGGTCACACAGTTTACTACTTTTTTCTGCCAGATGCGATAATTCACTAGTTGTGTATCATAAAAGAGTCATCGTTTCTCCTCCTAGGGGTTATTCGAGATTTCTTAATCCAAACACCTAGTAACGAGGCATTGGCTACCTTAAGAGAGTCATAGTTACTCGTCCCAATTGCTCAACCAGTCTGCCACTTTTTCTTACTGCGGCCAGTTTGCCAGAAGCGATATGTCACTCGTTGTGTATCTTAAGAGATTCATCGTTACTCCTTCCTTTAGGTTACTGGTATTCTCTGATTCAATACCTCTCGTGACGAAAAATTGGTTATATGAATAGTGCAATACTTCTTCCTACCAGTTGCTCACACAGTTTACTACTTCTTGTGTACTTTTTGTCTGCCAGAAGCGATATGTCACCTGTTTTGTATCATAAAAGATTCATCTTTTCTCCTCCTAGGGGTTATTCGAGATTTCTTAATCGAAACCCCTAGTAAGAGGCATTGGCTACCTTAAGAGAGTCATAGTTACTCGTCCCAATTGCTCACCCAGTCTGCCATTTTTTCTTACTGCGGCCAGTCTGCCAGAAGCGATATGTCACTCGTTGTGTATCTTAAGAGATTCATCGTTACTCCTTCCTTTAGGTTACTGGTATTCTCTGATTCAATACCTCTCGTGACGAAAAATTGGCTATCTTAATTGTGCAATACATCTTCCTCCCAGTTGGTCACACAGTTTACTACTTTTTTCTGCCAGATGCGATAATTCACTAGTTGTGTATCATAAAAGAGTCATCGTTTCTCCTCCTAGGGGTTATTCGAGATTTCTTAATCCAAACACCTAGTAACGAGGCATTGGCTACCTTAAGAGAGTCATAGTTACTCGTCCCAATTGCTCAACCAGTCTGCCACTTTTTCTTACTGCGGCCAGTTTGCCAGAAGCGATATGTCACTCGTTGTGTATCTTAAGAGATTCATCGTTACTCCTTCCATAGGTTACTGGTGGTCTCTGATCCAATACTGTTCGTGACGAAACATTGGCTCTCTTAATAGTGCCCTATCTCACCCTCCCTGTTGCTCACACAGTTTACTACGTTTTTTTGTGTACTTCTCCAGTTTGCCAGAAGCGATATGTCACTCGTTGTGTATCTTAAGAGATTCATCGTTACTCCTTCCATAGGTTACTGGTGGTCTCTGATCCAATACTGTTCGTGACGAAACATTGGCTTTCTTAATAGTGCCCTATCTCACCCTCCCTGTTGCTCTCACAGTTTACTACGTTTTTTTGTGTACTTGTCCAGTCTGCCAGAAGCGTTATGTCACTAGTTGTTTATCATAATAGAGTCATCGTTTATCCTCCTATAGCTTATTCGAGATTTCTTAAATCAAATTCCTAGTAACGAGGCATTGGCTACCTTAAGAGAGTCATAGTTATTTGTCCCAATTGCTCACCCAGTCTGCCATTTTTTCTTACTGCGGCCAGTCTGCCAGAAGCGATATGTCACTCGTTGTGTATCTTAAGAGATTCATCGTTACTCCTTCCTTTAGGTTACTGGTATTCTCTGATTCAATACCTCTCGTGACGAAAAATTGGTTATATTAATAGTGCAATACTTCTTCCTACCAGTTGCTCACACAGTTTACTACTTTTTGTGTACTTTTTGTCTGCCAGAAGCGATATGTCACCTGTTTTGTATCATAAAAGAGTCATCTTTTCTCCTCCTAGGGGTTATTCGAGATTTCTTAATCGAAACCCCCAGTAAGAGGCATTGGCTACCTTAAGAGAGTCATAGTTACTCGTCCCAATTGCTCAACCAGTCTGCCACTTTTTCTTACTGCGGCCAGTTTGCCAGAAGCGATATGTCACTCGTTGTGTATCTTAAGAGATTCATCGTTACTCCTTCCATAGGTTACTGGTGGTCTCTGATCCAATACTGTTCGTGACGAAACATTGGCTTTCTTAATAGTGCCCTATCTCACCCTCCCTGTTGCTCACAGAGTTTACTACGTTTTTTTGTGTACTTGTCCAGTCTGCCAGAAGCGTTATGTCACTAGTTGTGCATCAAAATAGAGTCATCGTTTATCCTCCTAGGGGTTATTCGAGATTTCTTAATCCAAATTCCTAGTAACGATTCATTGGCTACCTTAAGAGAGTCATAGTTACTCGTCCCAATTGCTCACCCAGTCTGCCATTTTTTCTTACTGCGGCCAGTCTGCCAGAAGCGATATGTCACTCGTTGTGTATCTTAAGAGATTCATCGTTACTCCTTCCTTTAGGTTACTGGTATTCTCTGATTCAATACCTCTCGTGACGAAAAATTGGCTATCTTAATTGTGCAATACATCTTCCTCCCAGTTGGTCACACAGTTTACTACTTTTTTCTGCCAGATGCGATAATTCACTAGTTGTGTATCATAAAAGAGTCATCGTTTCTCCTCCTAGGGGTTATTCGAGATTTCTTAATCCAAACACCTAGTAACGAGGCATTGGCTACCTTAAGAGAGTCATAGTTACTCGTCCCAATTGCTCAACCAGTCTGCCACTTTTTCTTACTGCGGCCAGTTTGCCAGAAGCGATATGTCACTCGTTGTGTATCTTAAGAGATTCATCGTTACTCCTTCCATAGGTTACTGGTGGTCTCTGATCCAATACTGTTCGTGACGAAACATTGGCTTTCTTAATAGTGCCCTATCTCACCCTCCCTGTTGCTCACAGAGTTTACTACGTTTTTTTGTGTACTTCTCCAGTTTGCCAGAAGCGATATGTCACTCGTTGTGTATCTTAAGAGATTCATCGTTACTCCTTCCTTTAGGTTACTGGTATTCTCTGATTCAATACCTCTCGTGACGAAAAATTGGCTATCTTAATTGTGCAATACATCTTCCTCCCAGTTGGTCACAGAGTTTACTACTTTTTTCTGCCAGATGCGATAATTCACTAGTTGTGTATCATAAAAGAGTCATCGTTTCTCCTCCTAGGGGTTATTCGAGATTTCTTAATCCAAACACCTAGTAACGAGGCATTGGCTACCTTAAGAGAGTCATAGTTACTCGTCCCAATTGCTCAACCAGTCTGCCACTTTTTCTTACTGCGGCCAGTTTGCCAGAAGCGATATGTCACTCGTTGTGTATTTTAAGAGATTCATCGTTACTCCTTCCATAGGTTACTGGTGGTCTTTGATCCAATACTGTTCGTGACGAAACATTGGCTTTCTTAATAGTGCCCTATCTCACCCTCCCTGTTGCTCTCACAGTTTACTACGTTTTTTTGTGTACTTGTCCAGTCTGCCAGAAGCGTTATGTCACTAGTTGTGCATCATAATAGAGTCATCGTTTATCCTCCTAGGGGTTATTCGAGATTTCTTAATCCAAATTCCTAGTAACGATTCATTGGCTACCTTAAGAGAGTCATAGTTACTCGTCCCAATTGCTCACCCAGTCTGCCATTTTTTCTTACTGCGGCCAGTCTGCCAGAAGCGATATGTCACTCGTTGTGTATCTTAAGAGATTCATCGTTACTCCTTCCATAGGTTACTGGTGGTCTCTGATCCAATACTGTTCGTGACGAAACATTGGCTTTCTTAATAGTGCCCTATCTCACCCTCCCTGTTGCTCTCACAGTTTACTACGTTTTTTTGTGTACTTGTCCAGTCTGCCAGAAGCGTTATGTCACTAGTTGTTTATCATAATAGAGTCATCGTTTATCCTCCTATAGCTTATTCGAGATTTCTTAAATCAAATTCCTAGTAACGAGGCATTGGCTACCTTAAGAGAGTCATAGTTATTTGTCCCAATTGCTCACCCAGTCTGCCATTTTTTCTTACTGCGGCCAGTCTGCCAGAAGCGATATGTCACTCGTTGTGTATCTTAAGAGATTCATCGTTACTCCTTCCTTTAGGTTACTGGTATTCTCTGATTCAATACCTCTCGTGACGAAAAATTGGTTATATTAATAGTGCAATACTTCTTCCTACCAGTTGCTCACACAGTTTACTACTTTTTGTGTACTTTTTGTCTGCCAGAAGCGATATGTCACCTGTTTTGTATCATAAAAGAGTCATCTTTTCTCCTCCTAGGGGTTATTCGAGATTTCTTAATCGAAACCCCTAGTAAGAGGCATTGGCTACCTTAAGAGAGTCATAGTTACTCGTCCCAATTGCTCAACCAGTCTGCCACTTTTTCTTACTGCGGCCAGTTTGCCAGAAGCGATATGTCACTCGTTGTGTATCTTAAGAGATTCATCGTTACTCCTTCCATAGGTTACTGGTGGTCTCTGATCCAATACTGTTCGTGACGAAACATTGGCTTTCTTAATAGTGCCCTATCTCACCCTCCCTGTTGCTCACAGAGTTTACTACGTTTTTTTGTGTACTTCTCCAGTTTGCCAGAAGCGATATGTCACTCGTTGTGTATCTTAAGAGATTCATCGTTACTCCTTCCTTTAGGTTACTGGTATTCTCTGATTCAATACCTCTCGTGACGAAAAATTGGCTATCTTAATTGTGCAATACATCTTCCTCCCAGTTGGTCACAGAGTTTACTACTTTTTTCTGCCAGATGCGATAATTCACTAGTTGTGTATCATAAAAGAGTCATCGTTTCTCCTCCTAGGGGTTATTCGAGATTTCCTAATCCAAACACCTAGTAACGAGGCATTGGCTACCTTAAGAGAGTCATAGTTACTCGTCCCAATTGCTCAACCAGTCTGCCACTTTTTCTTACTGCGGCCAGTTTGCCAGAAGCGATATGTCACTCGTTGTGTATCTTAAGAGATTCATCGTTACTCCTTCCATAGGTTACTGGTGGTCTTTGATCCAATACTGTTCGTGACGAAACATTGGCTTTCTTAATAGTGCCCTATCTCACCCTCCCTGTTGCTCTCACAGTTTACTACGTTTTTTTGTGTACTTGTCCAGTCTGCCAGAAGCGTTATGTCACTAGTTGTGCATCATAATAGAGTCATCGTTTATCCTCCTAGGGGTTATTCGAGATTTCTTAATCCAAATTCCTAGTAACGATTCATTGGCTACCTTAAGAGAGTCATAGTTACTCGTCCCAATTGCTCACCCAGTCTGCCATTTTTTCTTACTGCGGCCAGTCTGCCAGAAGCGATATGTCACTCGTTGTGTATCTTAAGAGATTCATCGTTACTCCTTCCTTTAGGTTACTGGTATTCTCTGATTCAATACCTCTCGTGACGAAAAATTGGTTATATGAATAGTGCAATACTTCTTCCTACCAGTTGCTCACACAGTTTACTATTTCTTGTGTACTTTTTGTCTGCCAGAAGCGATATGTCACCTGTTTTGTATCATAAAAGAGTCATCTTTTCTCCTCCTAGGGGTTATTCGAGATTTCTTAATCGAAACCCCTAGTAAGAGGCATTGGCTACCTTAAGAGAGTCATAGTTACTCGTCCCAATTGCTCACCCAGGCTGCCACTTTTTCTTACTGCGGCCAGTCTGCCAGAAGCGATATGTCACTCGTTGTGTATCTTAAGAGATTCATCGTTTCTCCTCCCTTTAGGTTACTGGTATTCTCTGATTCAATACCTCTCGTGACGAAAAATTGGCTATCTTAATTGTGCAATACATCTTCCTCCCAGTTGGTCACACAGTTTACTACTTTTTTCTGCCAGATGCGATAATTCACTAGTTGTGTATCATAAAAGAGTCATCGTTTCTCCTCCTAGGGGTTATTCGAGATTTCTTAATCCAAACACCTAGTAACGAGGCATTGGCTACCTTAAGAGAGTCATAGTTACTCGTCCCAATTGCTCAACCAGTCTGCCACTTTTTCTTACTGCGGCCAGTTTGCCAGAAGCGATATGTCACTCGTTGTGTATCTTAAGAGATTCATCGTTACTCCTTCCATAGGTTACTGGTGGTCTCTGATCCAATACTGTTCGTGACGAAACATTGGCTCTCTTAATAGTGCCCTATCTCACCCTCCCTGTTGCTCACACAGTTTACTACGTTTTTTTGTGTACTTCTCCAGTTTGCCAGAAGCGATATGTCACTCGTTGTGTATCTTAAGAGATTCATCGTTACTCCTTCCATAGGTTACTGGTGGTCTCTGATCCAATACTGTTCGTGACGAAACATTGGCTTTCTTAATAGTGCCCTATCTCACCCTCCCTGTTGCTCCCACAGTTTACTACGTTTTTTTGTGTACTTGTCCAGTCTGCCAGAAGCGTTATGTCACTAGTTGTTTATCATAATAGAGTCATCGTTTATCCTCCTATAGCTTATTCGAGATTTCTTAAATCAAATTCCTAGTAACGAGGCATTGGCTACCTTAAGAGAGTCATAGTTATTTGTCCCAATTGCTCACCCAGTCTGCCATTTTTTCTTACTGCGGCCAGTCTGCCAGAAGCGATATGTCACTCGTTGTGTATCTTAAGAGATTCATCGTTACTCCTTCCATAGGTTACTGGTGGTCTCTGATCCAATACTGTTCGTGACGAAACATTGGCTTTCTTAATAGTGCCCTATCTCACCCTCCCTGTTGCTCACAGAGTTTACTACGTTTTTTTGTGTACTTCTCCAGTTTGCCAGAAGCGATATGTCACTCGTTGTGTATCTTAAGAGATTCATCGTTACTCCTTCCTTTAGGTTACTGGTATTCTCTGATTCAATACCTCTCGTGGCGAAAAATTGGCTATCTTAATTGTGCAATACATCTTCCTCCCAGTTGGTCACAGAGTTTACTACTTTTTTCTGCCAGATGCGATAATTCACTAGTTGTGTATCATAAAAGAGTCATCGTTTCTCCTCCTAGGGGTTATTCGAGATTTCCTAATCCAAACACCTAGTAACGAGGCATTGGCTACCTTAAGAGAGTCATAGTTACTCGTCCCAATTGCTCAACCAGTCTGCCACTTTTTCTTACTGCGGCCAGTTTGCCAGAAGCGATATGTCACTCGTTGTGTATCTTAAGAGATTCATCGTTACTCCTTCCATAGGTTACTGGTGGTCTTTGATCCAATACTGTTCGTGACGAAACATTGGCTTTCTTAATAGTGCCCTATCTCACCCTCCCTGTTGCTCTCACAGTTTACTACGTTTTTTTGTGTACTTGTCCAGTCTGCCAGAAGCGTTATGTCACTAGTTGTGCATCATAATAGAGTCATCGTTTATCCTCCTAGGGGTTATTCGAGATTTCTTAATCCAAATTCCTAGTAACGATTCATTGGCTACCTTAAGAGAGTCATAGTTACTCGTCCCAATTGCTCACCCAGTCTGCCATTTTTTCTTACTGCGGCCAGTCTGCCAGAAGCGATATGTCACTCGTTGTGTATCTTAAGAGATTCATCGTTACTCCTTCCTTTAGGTTACTGGTATTCTCTGATTCAATACCTCTCGTGACGAAAAATTGGTTATATGAATAGTGCAATACTTCTTCCTACCAGTTGCTCACACAGTTTACTATTTCTTGTGTACTTTTTGTCTGCCAGAAGCGATATGTCACCTGTTTTGTATCATAAAAGAGTCATCTTTTCTCCTCCTAGGGGTTATTCGAGATTTCTTAATCGAAACCCCTAGTAAGAGGCATTGGCTACCTTAAGAGAGTCATAGTTACTCGTCCCAATTGCTCACCCAGGCTGCCACTTTTTCTTACTGCGGCCAGTCTGCCAGAAGCGATATGTCACTCGTTGTGTATCTTAAGAGATTCATCGTTTCTCCTCCCTTTAGGTTACTGGTATTCTCTGATTCAATACCTCTCGTGACGAAAAATTGGCTATCTTAATTGTGCAATACATCTTCCTCCCAGTTGGTCACACAGTTTACTACTTTTTTCTGCCAGATGCGATAATTCACTAGTTGTGTATCATAAAAGAGTCATCGTTTCTCCTCCTAGGGGTTATTCGAGATTTCTTAATCCAAACACCTAGTAACGAGGCATTGGCTACCTTAAGAGAGTCATAGTTACTCGTCCCAATTGCTCAACCAGTCTGCCACTTTTTCTTACTGCGGCCAGTTTGCCAGAAGCGATATGTCACTCGTTGTGTATCTTAAGAGATTCATCGTTACTCCTTCCATAGGTTACTGGTGGTCTCTGATCCAATACTGTTCGTGACGAAACATTGGCTCTCTTAATAGTGCCCTATCTCACCCTCCCTGTTGCTCACACAGTTTACTACGTTTTTTTGTGTACTTCTCCAGTTTGCCAGAAGCGATATGTCACTCGTTGTGTATCTTAAGAGATTCATCGTTACTCCTTCCATAGGTTACTGGTGGTCTCTGATCCAATACTGTTCGTGACGAAACATTGGCTTTCTTAATAGTGCCCTATCTCACCCTCCCTGTTGCTCTCACAGTTTACTACGTTTTTTTGTGTACTTGTCCAGTCTGCCAGAAGCGTTATGTCACTAGTTGTTTATCATAATAGAGTCATCGTTTATCCTCCTATAGCTTATTCGAGATTTCTTAAATCAAATTCCTAGTAACGAGGCATTGGCTACCTTAAGAGAGTCATAGTTATTTGTCCCAATTGCTCACCCAGTCTGCCATTTTTTCTTACTGCGGCCAGTCTGCCAGAAGCGATATGTCACTCGTTGTGTATCTTAAGAGATTCATCGTTACTCCTTCCTTTAGGTTACTGGTATTCTCTGATTCAATACCTCTCGTGACGAAAAATTGGTTATATTAATAGTGCAATACTTCTTCCTACCAGTTGCTCACACAGTTTACTACTTTTTGTGTACTTTTTGTCTGCCAGAAGCGATATGTCACCTGTTTTGTATGATAAAAGAGTCATCTTTTCTCCTCCTAGGGGTTATTCGAGATTTCTTAATCGAAACCCCTAGTAAGAGGCATTGGCTACCTTAAGAGAGTCATAGTTACTCGTCCCAATTGCTCAACCAGTCTGCCACTTTTTCTTACTGCGGCCAGTTTGCCAGAAGCGATATGTCACTCGTTGTGTATCTTAAGAGATTCATCGTTACTCCTTCCATAGGTTACTGGTGGTCTCTGATCCAATACTGTTCGTGACGAAACATTGGCTTTCTTAATAGTGCCCTATCTCACCCTCCCTGTTGCTCACAGAGTTTACTACGTCTTTTTGTGTACTTCTCCAGTTTGCCAGAAGCGATATGTCACTCGTTGTGTATCTTAAGAGATTCATCGTTACTCCTTCCTTTAGGTTACTGGTATTCTCTGATTCAATACCTCTCGTGACGAAAAATTGGCTATCTTAATTGTGCAATACATCTTCCTCCCAGTTGGTCACAGAGTTTACTACTTTTTTCTGCCAGATGCGATAATTCACTAGTTGTGTATCATAAAAGAGTCATCGTTTCTCCTCCTAGGGGTTATTCGAGATTTCTTAATCCAAACACCTAGTAACGAGGCATTGGCTACCTTAAGAGAGTCATAGTTACTCGTCCCAATTGCTCAACCAGTCTGCCACTTTTTCTTACTGCGGCCAGTTTGCCAGAAGCGATATGTCACTCGTTGTGTATCTTAAGAGATTCATCGTTACTCCTTCCATAGGTTACTGGTGGTCTTTGATCCAATACTGTTCGTGACGAAACATTGGCTTTCTTAATAGTGCCCTATCTCACCCTCCCTGTTGCTCTCACAGTTTACTACATTTTTTTGTGTACTTGTCCAGTCTGCCAGAAGCGTTATGTCACTAGTTGTGCATCATAATAGAGTCATCGTTTATCCTCCTAGGGGTTATTCGAGATTTCTTAATCCAAATTCCTAGTAACGAGGCATTGGCTACCTTAAGAGAGTCATAGTTACTCGTCCCAATTGCTCATCCAGTCTGCCATTTTTTCTTACTGCGGCCAGTCTGCCAGAAGCGATATGTCACTCGTTGTGTATCTTAAGAGATTCATCGTTACTCCTTCCTTTAGGTTACTGGTATTCTCTGATTCAATACCTCTCGTGACGAAAAATTGGCTATCTTAATTGTGCAATACATCTTCCTCCCAGTTGGTCACACAGTTTACTACTTTTTTCTGCCAGATGCGATAATTCACTAGTTGTGTATCATAAAAGAGTCATCGTTTCTCCTCCTAGGGGTTATTCGAGATTTCTTAATCCAAACACCTAGTAACGAGGCATTGGCTACCTTAAGAGAGTCATAGTTACTCGTCCCAATTGCTCAACCAGTCTGCCACTTTTTCTTACTGCGGCCAGTTTGCCAGAAGCGATATGTCACTCGTTGTGTATCTTAAGAGATTCATCGTTACTCCTTCCTTTAGGTTACTGGTATTCTCTGATTCAATACCTCTCGTGACGAAAAATTGGTTATATGAATAGTGCAATACTTCTTCCTACCAGTTGCTCACACAGTTTACTATTTCTTGTGTACTTTTTGTCTGCCAGAAGCGATATGTCACCTGTTTTGTATCATAAAAGAGTCATCTTTTCTCCTCCTAGGGGTTATTCGAGATTTCTTAATCGAAACCCCTAGTAAGAGGCATTGGCTACCTTAAGAGAGTCATAGTTACTCGTCCCAATTGCTCACCCAGGCTGCCACTTTTTCTTACTGCGGCCAGTCTGCCAGAAGCGATATGTCACTCGTTGTGTATCTTAAGAGATTCATCGTTTCTCCTCCCTTTAGGTTACTGGTATTCTCTGATTCAATACCTCTCGTGACGAAAAATTGGCTATCTTAATTGTGCAATACATCTTCCTCCCAGTTGGTCACACAGTTTACTACTTTTTTCTGCCAGATGCGATAATTCACTAGTTGTGTATCATAAAAGAGTCATCGTTTCTCCTCCTAGGGGTTATTCGAGATTTCTTAATCCAAACACCTAGTAACGAGGCATCGGCTACCTTAAGAGAGTCATAGTTACTCGTCCCAATTGCTCAACCAGTCTGCCACTTTTTCTTACTGCGGCCAGTTTGCCAGAAGCGATATGTCACTCGTTGTGTATCTTAAGAGATTCATCGTTACTCCTTCCATAGGTTACTGGTGGTCTTTGATCCAATACTGTTCGTGACGAAACATTGGCTTTCTTAATAGTGCCCTATCTCACCCTCCCTGTTGCTCTCACAGTTTACTACATTTTTTTGTGTACTTGTCCAGTCTGCCAGAAGCGTTATGTCACTAGTTGTGCATCATAATAGAGTCATCGTTTATCCTCCTAGGGGTTATTCGAGATTTCTTAATCCAAATTCCTAGTAACGAGGCATTGGCTACCTTAAGAGAGTCATAGTTACTCGTCCCAATTGCTCATCCAGTCTGCCATTTTTTCTTACTGCGGCCAGTCTGCCAGAAGCGATATGTCACTCGTTGTGTATCTTAAGAGATTCATCGTTACTCCTTCCTTTAGGTTACTGGTATTCTCTGATTCAATACCTCTCGTGACGAAAAATTGGCTATCTTAATTGTGCAATACATCTTCCTCCCAGTTGGTCACACAGTTTACTACTTTTTTCTGCCAGATGCGATAATTCACTAGTTGTGTATCATAAAAGAGTCATCGTTTCTCCTCCTAGGGGTTATTCGAGATTTCTTAATCCAAACACCTAGTAACGAGGCATTGGCTACCTTAAGAGAGTCATAGTTACTCGTCCCAATTGCTCAACCAGTCTGCCACTTTTTCTTACTGCGGCCAGTTTGCCAGAAGCGATATGTCACTCGTTGTGTATCTTAAGAGATTCATCGTTACTCCTTCCTTTAGGTTACTGGTATTCTCTGATTCAATACCTCTCGTGACGAAAAATTGGTTATATGAATAGTGCAATACTTCTTCCTACCAGTTGCTCACACAGTTTACTATTTCTTGTGTACTTTTTGTCTGCCAGAAGCGATATGTCACCTGTTTTGTATCATAAAAGAGTCATCTTTTCTCCTCCTAGGGGTTATTCGAGATTTCTTAATCGAAACCCCTAGTAAGAGGCATTGGCTACCTTAAGAGAGTCATAGTTACTCGTCCCAATTGCTCACCCAGGCTGCCACTTTTTCTTACTGCGGCCAGTCTGCCAGAAGCGATATGTCACTCGTTGTGTATCTTAAGAGATTCATCGTTTCTCCTCCCTTTAGGTTACTGGTATTCTCTGATTCAATACCTCTCGTGACGAAAAATTGGCTATCTTAATTGTGCAATACATCTTCCTCCCAGTTGGTCACACAGTTTACTACTTTTTTCTGCCAGATGCGATAATTCACTAGTTGTGTATCATAAAAGAGTCATCGTTTCTCCTCCTAGGGGTTATTCGAGATTTCTTAATCCAAACACCTAGTAACGAGGCATCGGCTACCTTAAGAGAGTCATAGTTACTCGTCCCAATTGCTCAACCAGTCTGCCACTTTTTCTTACTGCGGCCAGTTTGCCAGAAGCGATATGTCACTCGTTGTGTATCTTAAGAGATTCATCGTTACTCCTTCCATAGGTTACTGGTGGTCTTTGATCCAATACTGTTCGTGACGAAACATTGGCTTTCTTAATAGTGCCCTATCTCACCCTCCCTGTTGCTCTCACAGTTTACTACATTTTTTTGTGTACTTGTCCAGTCTGCCAGAAGCGTTATGTCACTAGTTGTGCATCATAATAGAGTCATCGTTTATCCTCCTAGGGGTTATTCGAGATTTCTTAATCCAAATTCCTAGTAACGAGGCATTGGCTACCTTAAGAGAGTCATAGTTACTCGTCCCAATTGCTCATCCAGTCTGCCATTTTTTCTTACTGCGGCCAGTCTGCCAGAAGCGATATGTCACTCGTTGTGTATCTTAAGAGATTCATCGTTACTCCTTCCTTTAGGTTACTGGTATTCTCTGATTCAATACCTCTCGTGACGAAAAATTGGCTATCTTAATTGTGCAATACATCTTCCTCCCAGTTGGTCACACAGTTTACTACTTTTTTCTGCCAGATGCGATAATTCACTAGTTGTGTATCATAAAAGAGTCATCGTTTCTCCTCCTAGGGGTTATTCGAGATTTCTTAATCCAAACACCTAGTAACGAGGCATTGGCTACCTTAAGAGAGTCATAGTTACTCGTCCCAATTGCTCAACCAGTCTGCCACTTTTTCTTACTGCGGCCAGTTTGCCAGAAGCGATATGTCACTCGTTGTGTATCTTAAGAGATTCATCGTTACTCCTTCCTTTAGGTTACTGGTATTCTCTGATTCAATACCTCTCGTGACGAAAAATTGGTTATATGAATAGTGCAATACTTCTTCCTACCAGTTGCTCACACAGTTTACTATTTCTTGTGTACTTTTTGTCTGCCAGAAGCGATATGTCACCTGTTTTGTATCATAAAAGAGTCATCTTTTCTCCTCCTAGGGGTTATTCGAGATTTCTTAATCGAAACCCCTAGTAAGAGGCATTGGCTACCTTAAGAGAGTCATAGTTACTCGTCCCAATTGCTCACCCAGGCTGCCACTTTTTCTTACTGCGGCCAGTCTGCCAGAAGCGATATGTCACTCGTTGTGTATCTTAAGAGATTCATCGTTTCTCCTCCCTTTAGGTTACTGGTATTCTCTGATTCAATACCTCTCGTGACGAAAAATTGGCTATCTTAATTGTGCAATACATCTTCCTCCCAGTTGGTCACACAGTTTACTACTTTTTTCTGCCAGATGCGATAATTCACTAGTTGTGTATCATAAAAGAGTCATCGTTTCTCCTCCTAGGGGTTATTCGAGATTTCTTAATCCAAACACCTAGTAACGAGGCATCGGCTACCTTAAGAGAGTCATAGTTACTCGTCCCAATTGCTCAACCAGTCTGCCACTTTTTCTTACTGCGGCCAGTTTGCCAGAAGCGATATGTCACTCGTTGTGTATCTTAAGAGATTCATCGTTACTCCTTCCATAGGTTACTGGTGGTCTCTGATCCAATACTGTTCGTGACGAAACATTGGCTCTCTTAATAGTGCCCTATCTCACCCTCCCTGTTGCTCACACAGTTTACTACGTTTTTTTATGTACTTCTCCAGTTTGCCAGAAGCGATATGTCACTCGTTGTGTATCTTAAGAGATTCATCGTTACTCCTTCCATAGGTTACTGGTGGTCTCTGATCCAATACTGTTCGTGACGAAACATTGGCTTTCTTAATAGTGCCCTATCTCACCCTCCCTGTTGCTCTCACAGTTTACTACGTTTTTTTGTGTACTTGTCCAGTCTGCCAGAAGCGTTATGTCACTAGTTGTTTATCATAATAGAGTCATCGTTTATCCTCCTATAGCTTATTCGAGATTTCTTAAATCAAATTCCTAGTAACGAGGCATTGGCTACCTTAAGAGAGTCATGGTTATTTGTCCCAATTGCTCACCCAGTCTGCCATTTTTTCTTACTGCGGCCAGTCTGCCAGAAGCGATATGTCACTCGTTGTGTATCTTAAGAGATTCATCGTTACTCCTTCCTTTAGGTTACTGGTATTCTCTGATTCAATACCTCTCGTGACGAAAAATTGGTTATATTAATAGTGCAATACTTCTTCCAACCAGTTGCTCACACAGTTTACTACTTTTTGTGTACTTTTTGTCTGCCAGAAGCGATATGTCACCTGTTTTGTATCATAAAAGAGTCATCTTTTCTCCTCCTAGGGGTTATTCGAGATTTCTTAATCGAAACCCCTAGTAAGAGGCATTGGCTACCTTAAGAGAGTCATAGTTACTCGTCCCAATTGCTCAACCAGTCTGCCACTTTTTCTTACTGCGGCCAGTTTGCCAGAAGCGATATGTCACTCGTTGTGTATCTTAAGAGATTCATCGTTACTCCTTCTATAGGTTACTGGTGGTCTCTGATCCAATACTGTTCGTGACGAAACATTGGCTTTCTTAATAGTGCCCTATCTCACCCTCCCTGTTGCTCACAGAGTTTACTACGTTTTTTTGTGTACTTCTCCAGTTTGCCAGAAGCGATATGTCACTCGTTGTGTATCTTAAGAGATTCATCGTTACTCCTTCCTTTAGGTTACTGGTATTCTCTGATTCAATACCTCTCGTGACGAAAAATTGGCTATCTTAATTGTGCAATACATCTTCCTCCCAGTTGGTCACAGAGTTTACTACTTTTTTCTGCCAGATGCGATAATTCACTAGTTGTGTATCATAAAAGAGTCATCGTTTCTCCTCCTAGGGGTTATTCGAGATTTCTTAATCCAAACACCTAGTAACGAGGCATTGGCTACCTTAAGAGAGTCATAGTTACTCGTCCCAATTGCTCAACCAGTCTGCCACTTTTTCTTACTGCGGCCAGTTTGCCAGAAGCGATATGTCACTCGTTGTGTATCTTAAGAGATTCATCGTTACTCCTTCCATAGGTTACTGGTGGTCTTTGATCCAATACTGTTCGTGACGAAACATTGGCTTTCTTAATAGTGCCCTATCTCACCCTCCCTGTTGCTCTCACAGTTTACTACATTTTTTTGTGTACTTGTCCAGTCTGCCAGAAGCGTTATGTCACTAGTTGTGCATCATAATAGAGTCATCGTTTATCCTCCTAGGGGTTATTCGAGATTTCTTAATCCAAATTCCTAGTAACGAGGCATTGGCTACCTTAAGAGAGTCATAGTTACTCGTCCCAATTGCTCATCCAGTCTGCCATTTTTTCTTACTGCGGCCAGTCTGCCAGAAGCGATATGTCACTCGTTGTGTATCTTAAGAGATTCATCGTTACTCCTTCCTTTAGGTTACTGGTATTCTCTGATTCAATACCTCTCGTGACGAAAAATTGGCTATCTTAATTGTGCAATACATCTTCCTCCCAGTTGGTCACACAGTTTACTACTTTTTTCTGCCAGATGCGATAATTCACTAGTTGTGTATCATAAAAGAGTCATCGTTTCTCCTCCTAGGGGTTATTCGAGATTTCTTAATCCAAACACCTAGTAACGAGGCATTGGCTACCTTAAGAGAGTCATAGTTACTCGTCCCAATTGCTCAACCAGTCTGCCACTTTTTCTTACTGCGGCCAGTTTGCCAGAAGCGATATGTCACTCGTTGTGTATCTTAAGAGATTCATCGTTACTCCTTCCTTTAGGTTACTGGTATTCTCTGATTCAATACCTCTCGTGACGAAAAATTGGTTATATGAATAGTGCAATACTTCTTCCTACCAGTTGCTCACACAGTTTACTATTTCTTGTGTACTTTTTGTCTGCCAGAAGCGATATGTCACCTGTTTTGTATCATAAAAGAGTCATCTTTTCTCCTCCTAGGGGTTATTCGAGATTTCTTAATCGAAACCCCTAGTAAGAGGCATTGGCTACCTTAAGAGAGTCATAGTTACTCGTCCCAATTGCTCACCCAGGCTGCCACTTTTTCTTACTGCGGCCAGTCTGCCAGAAGCGATATGTCACTCGTTGTGTATCTTAAGAGATTCATCGTTTCTCCTCCCTTTAGGTTACTGGTATTCTCTGATTCAATACCTCTCGTGACGAAAAATTGGCTATCTTAATTGTGCAATACATCTTCCTCCCAGTTGGTCACACAGTTTACTACTTTTTTCTGCCAGATGCGATAATTCACTAGTTGTGTATCATAAAAGAGTCATCGTTTCTCCTCCTAGGGGTTATTCGAGATTTCTTAATCCAAACACCTAGTAACGAGGCATCGGCTACCTTAAGAGAGTCATAGTTACTCGTCCCAATTGCTCAACCAGTCTGCCACTTTTTCTTACTGCGGCCAGTTTGCCAGAAGCGATATGTCACTCGTTGTGTATCTTAAGAGATTCATCGTTACTCCTTCCATAGGTTACTGGTGGTCTCTGATCCAATACTGTTCGTGACGAAACATTGGCTCTCTTAATAGTGCCCTATCTCACCCTCCCTGTTGCTCACACAGTTTACTACGTTTTTTTATGTACTTCTCCAGTTTGCCAGAAGCGATATGTCACTCGTTGTGTATCTTAAGAGATTCATCGTTACTCCTTCCATAGGTTACTGGTGGTCTCTGATCCAATACTGTTCGTGACGAAACATTGGCTTTCTTAATAGTGCCCTATCTCACCCTCCCTGTTGCTCTCACAGTTTACTACGTTTTTTTGTGTACTTGTCCAGTCTGCCAGAAGCGTTATGTCACTAGTTGTTTATCATAATAGAGTCATCGTTTATCCTCCTATAGCTTATTCGAGATTTCTTAAATCAAATTCCTAGTAACGAGGCATTGGCTACCTTAAGAGAGTCATAGTTATTTGTCCCAATTGCTCACCCAGTCTGCCATTTTTTCTTACTGCGGCCAGTCTGCCAGAAGCGATATGTCACTCGTTGTGTATCTTAAGAGATTCATCGTTACTCCTTCCTTTAGGTTACTGGTATTCTCTGATTCAATACCTCTCGTGACGAAAAATTGGTTATATTAATAGTGCAATACTTCTTCCTACCAGTTGCTCACACAGTTTACTACTTTTTGTGTACTTTTTGTCTGCCAGAAGCGATATGTCACCTGTTTTGTATCATAAAAGAGTCATCTTTTCTCCTCCTAGGGGTTATTCGAGATTTCTTAATCGAAACCCCTAGTAAGAGGCATTGGCTACCTTAAGAGAGTCATAGTTACTCGTCCCAATTGCTCAACCAGTCTGCCACTTTTTCTTACTGCGGCCAGTTTGCCAGAAGCGATATGTCACTCGTTGTGTATCTTAAGAGATTCATCGTTACTCCTTCCATAGGTTACTGGTGGTCTCTGATCCAATACTGTTCGTGACGAAACATTGGCTTTCTTAATAGTGCCCTATCTCACCCTCCCTGTTGCTCACAGAGTTTACTACGTTTTTTTGTGTACTTCTCCAGTTTGCCAGAAGCGATATGTCACTCGTTGTGTATCTTAAGAGATTCATCGTTACTCCTTCCTTTAGGTTACTGGTATTCTCTGATTCAATACCTCTCGTGACGAAAAATTGGCTATCTTAATTGTGCAATACATCTTCCTCCCAGTTGGTCACAGAGTTTACTACTTTTTTCTGCCAGATGCGATAATTCACTAGTTGTGTATCATAAAAGAGTCATCGTTTCTCCTCCTAGGGGTTATTCGAGATTTCTTAATCCAAACACCTAGTAACGAGGCATTGGCTACCTTAAGAGAGTCATAGTTACTCGTCCCAATTGCTCAACCAGTCTGCCACTTTTTCTTACTGCGGCCAGTTTGCCAGAAGCGATATGTCACTCGTTGTGTATCTTAAGAGATTCATCGTTACTCCTTCCATAGGTTACTGGTGGTCTTTGATCCAATACTGTTCGTGACGAAACATTGGCTTTCTTAATAGTGCCCTATCTCACCCTCCCTGTTGCCCTCACAGTTTACTACGTTTTTTTGTGTACTTGTCCAGTCTGCCAGAAGCGTTATGTCACTAGTTGTGCATCATAATAGAGTCATCGTTTATCCTCCTAGGGGTTATTCGAGATTTCTTAATCCAAATTCCTAGTAACGATTCATTGGCTACCTTAAGAGAGTCATAGTTACTCGTCCCAATTGCTCACCCAGTCTGCCATTTTTTCTTACTGCGGCCAGTCTGCCAGAAGCGATATGTCACTCGTTGTGTATCTTAAGAGATTCATCGTTACTCCTTCCTTTAGGTTACTGGTATTCTCTGATTCAATACCTCTCGTGACGAAAAATTGGCTATCTTAATTGTGCAATACATCTTCCTCCCAGTTGGTCACACAGTTTACTACTTTTTTCTGCCAGATGCGATAATTCACTAGTTGTGTATCATAAAAGAGTCATCGTTTCTCCTCCTAGGGGTTATTCGAGATTTCTTAATCCAAACACCTAGTAACGAGGCATTGGCTACCTTAAGAGAGTCATAGTTACTCGTCCCAATTGCTCAACCAGTCTGCCACTTTTTCTTACTGCGGCCAGTTTGCCAGAAGCGATATGTCACTCGTTGTGTATCTTAAGAGATTCATCGTTACTCCTTCCTTTAGGTTACTGGTATTCTCTGATTCAATACCTCTCGTGACGAAAAATTGGTTATATGAATAGTGCAATACTTCTTCCTACCAGTTGCTCACACAGTTTACTATTTCTTGTGTACTTTTTGTCTGCCAGAAGCGATATGTCACCTGTTTTGTATCATAAAACAGTCATCTTTTCTCCTCCTAGGGGTTATTCGAGATTTCTTAATCGAAACCCCTAGTAAGAGGCATTGGCTACCTTAAGAGAGTCATAGTTACTCGTCCCAATTGCTCACCCAGGCTGCCACTTTTTCTTACTGCGGCCAGTCTGCCAGAAGCGATATGTCACTCGTTGTGTATCTTAAGAGATTCATCGTTTCTCCTCCCTTTAGGTTACTGGTATTCTCTGATTCAATACCTCTCGTGACGAAAAATTGGCTATCTTAATTGTGCAATACATCTTCCTCCCAGTTGGTCACACAGTTTACTACTTTTTTCTGCCAGATGCGATAATTCACTAGTTGTGTATCATAAAAGAGTCATCGTTTCTCCTCCTAGGGGTTATTCGAGATTTCTTAATCCAAACACCTAGTAACGAGGCATTGGCTACCTTAAGAGAGTCATAGTTACTCGTCCCAATTGCTCAACCAGTCTGCCACTTTTTCTTACTGCGGCCAGTTTGCCAGAAGCGATATGTCACTCGTTGTGTATCTTAAGAGATTCATCGTTACTCCTTCCATAGGTTACTGGTGGTCTCTGATCCAATACTGTTCGTGACGAAACATTGGCTCTCTTAATAGTGCCCTATCTCACCCTCCCTGTTGCTCACACAGTTTACTACGTTTTTTTGTGTACTTCTCCAGTTTGCCAGAAGCGATATGTCACTCGTTGTGTATCTTAAGAGATTCATCGTTACTCCTTCCATAGGTTACTGGTGGTCTCTGATCCAATACTGTTCGTGACGAAACATTGGCTTTCTTAATAGTGCCCTATCTCACCCTCCCTGTTGCTCTCACAGTTTACTACGTTTTTTTGTGTACTTGTCCAGTCTGCCAGAAGCGTTATGTCACTAGTTGTTTATCATAATAGAGTCATCGTTTATCCTCCTATAGCTTATTCGAGATTTCTTAAATCAAATTCCCAGTAACGAGGCATTGGCTACCTTAAGAGAGTCATAGTTATTTGTCCCAATTGCTCACCCAGTCTGCCATTTTTTCTTACTGCGGCCAGTCTGCCAGAAGCGATATGTCACTCGTTGTGTATCTTAAGAGATTCATCGTTACTCCTTCCTTTAGGTTACTGGTATTCTCTGATTCAATACCTCTCGTGACGAAAAATTGGTTATATTAATAGTGCAATACTTCTTCCTACCAGTTGCTCACACAGTTTACTACTTTTTGTGTACTTTTTGTCTGCCAGAAGCGATATGTCACCTGTTTTGTATCATAAAAGAGTCATCTTTTCTCCTCCTAGGGGTTATTCGAGATTTCTTAATCGAAACCCCTAGTAAGAGGCATTGGCTACCTTAAGAGAGTCATAGTTACTCGTCCCAATTGCTCAACCAGTCTGCCACTTTTTCTTACTGCGGCCAGTTTGCCAGAAGCGATATGTCACTCGTTGTGTATCTTAAGAGATTCATCGTTACTCCTTCCATAGGTTACTGGTGGTCTCTGATCCAATACTGTTCGTGACGAAACATTGGCTTTCTTAATAGTGCCCTATCTCACCCTCCCTGTTGCTCACAGAGTTTACTACGTTTTTTTGTGTACTTCTCCAGTTTGCCAGAAGCGATATGTCACTCGTTGTGTATCTTAAGAGATTCATCGTTACTCCTTCCTTTAGGTTACTGGTATTCTCTGATTCAATACCTCTCGTGACGAAAAATTGGCTTTCTTAATTGTGCAATACATCTTCCTCCCAGTTGGTCACAGAGTTTACTACTTTTTTCTGCCAGATGCGATAATTCACTAGTTGTGTATCATAAAAGAGTCATCGTTTCTCCTCCTAGGGGTTATTCGAGATTTCTTAATCCAAACACCTAGTAACGAGGCATTGGCTACCTTAAGAGAGTCATAGTTACTCGTCCCAATTGCTCAACCAGTCTGCCACTTTTTCTTACTGCGGCCAGTTTGCCAGAAGCGATATGTCACTCGTTGTGTATCTTAAGAGATTCATCGTTACTCCTTCCATAGGTTACTGGTGGTCTTTGATCCAATACTGTTCGTGACGAAACATTGGCTTTCTTAATAGTGCCCTATCTCACCCTCCCTGTTGCTCTCACAGTTTACTACGTTTTTTTGTGTACTTGTCCAGTCTGCCAGAAGCGTTATGTCACTAGTTGTGCATCATAATAGAGTCATCGTTTATCCTCCTAGGGGTTATTCGAGATTTCTTAATCCAAATTCCTAGTAACGATTCATTGGCTACCTTAAGAGAGTCATAGTTACTCGTCCCAATTGCTCACCCAGTCTGCCATTTTTTCTTACTGCGGCCAGTCTGCCAGAAGCGATATGTCACTCGTTGTGTATCTTAAGAGATTCATCGTTACTCCTTCCTTTAGGTTACTGGTATTCTCTGATTCAATACCTCTCGTGACGAAAAATTGGCTATCTTAATTGTGCAATACATCTTCCTCCCAGTTGGTCACACAGTTTACTACTTTTTTCTGCCAGATGCGATAATTCACTAGTTGTGTATCATAAAAGAGTCATCGTTTCTCCTCCTAGGGGTTATTCGAGATTTCTTAATCCAAACACCTAGTAACGAGGCATTGGCTACCTTAAGAGAGTCATAGTTACTCGTCCCAATTGCTCAACCAGTCTGCCACTTTTTCTTACTGCGGCCAGTTTGCCAGAAGCGATATGTCACTCGTTGTGTATCTTAAGAGATTCATCGTTACTCCTTCCTTTAGGTTACTGGTATTCTCTGATTCAATACCTCTCGTGACGAAAAATTGGTTATATGAATAGTGCAATACTTCTTCCTACCAGTTGCTCACACAGTTTACTATTTCTTGTGTACTTTTTGTCTGCCAGAAGCGATATGTCACCTGTTTTGTATCATAAAAGAGTCATCTTTTCTCCTCCTAGGGGTTATTCGAGATTTCTTAATCCAAACACCTAGTAACGAGGCATTGGCTACCTTAAGAGAGTCATAGTTACTCGTCCCAATTGCTCAACCAGTCTGCCACTTTTTCTTACTGCGGCCAGTTTGCCAGAAGCGATATGTCACTCGTTGTGTATCTTAAGAGATTCATCGTTACTCCTTCCATAGGTTACTGGTGGTCTTTGATCCAATACTGTTCGTGACGAAACATTGGCTTTCTTAATAGTGCCCTATCTCACCCTCCCTGTTGCTCTCACAGTTTACTACGTTTTTTTGTGTACTTGTCCAGTCTGCCAGAAGCGTTATGTCACTAGTTGTGCATCATAATAGAGTCATCGTTTATCCTCCTAGGGGTTATTCGAGATTTCTTAATCCAAATTCCTAGTAACGATTCATTGGCTACCTTAAGAGAGTCATAGTTACTCGTCCCAATTGCTCACCCAGTCTGCCATTTTTTCTTACTGCGGCCAGTCTGCCAGAAGCGATATGTCACTCGTTGTGTATCTTAAGAGATTCATCGTTACTCCTTCCTTTAGGTTACTGGTATTCTCTGATTCAATACCTCTCGTGACGAAAAATTGGTTATATGAATAGTGCAATACTTCTTCCTACCAGTTGCTCACACAGTTTACTATTTCTTGTGTACTTTTTGTCTGCCAGAAGCGATATGTCACCTGTTTTGTATCATAAAAGAGTCATCTTTTCTCCTCCTAGGGGTTATTCGAGATTTCTTAATCGAAACCCCTAGTAAGAGGCATTGGCTACCTTAAGAGAGTCATAGTTACTCGTCCCAATTGCTCACCCAGGCTGCCACTTTTTCTTACTGCGGCCAGTCTGCCAGAAGCGATATGTCACTCGTTGTGTATCTTAAGAGATTCATCGTTTCTCCTCCCTTTAGGTTACTGGTATTCTCTGATTCAATACCTCTCGTGACGAAAAATTGGCTATCTTAATTGTGCAATACATCTTCCTCCCAGTTGGTCACACAGTTTACTACTTTTTTCTGCCAGATGCGATAATTCACTAGTTGTGTATCATAAAAGAGTCATCGTTTCTCCTCCTAGGGGTTATTCGAGATTTCTTAATCCAAACACCTAGTAACGAGGCATTGGCTACCTTAAGAGAGTCATAGTTACTCGTCCCAATTGCTCAACCAGTCTGCCACTTTTTCTTACTGCGGCCAGTTTGCCAGAAGCGATATGTCACTCGTTGTGTATCTTAAGAGATTCATCGTTACTCCTTCCATAGGTTACTGGTGGTCTCTGATCCAATACTGTTCGTGACGAAACATTGGCTCTCTTAATAGTGCCCTATCTCACCCTCCCTGTTGCTCACACAGTTTACTACGTTTTTTTGTGTACTTCTCCAGTTTGCCAGAAGCGATATGTCACTCGTTGTGTATCTTAAGAGATTCATCGTTACTCCTTCCATAGGTTACTGGTGGTCTCTGATCCAATACTGTTCGTGACGAAACATTGGCTTTCTTAATAGTGCCCTATCTCACCCTCCCTGTTGCTCTCACAGTTTACTACGTTTTTTTGTGTACTTGTCCAGTCTGCCAGAAACGTTATGTCACTAGTTGTTTATCATAATAGAGTCATCGTTTATCCTCCTATAGCTTATTCGAGATTTCTTAAATCAAATTCCTAGTAACGAGGCATTGGCTACCTTAAGAGAGTCATAGTTATTTGTCCCAATTGCTCACCCAGTCTGCCATTTTTTCTTACTGCGGCCAGTCTGCCAGAAGCGATATGTCACTCGTTGTGTATCTTAAGAGATTCATCGTTACTCCTTCCTTTAGGTTACTGGTATTCTCTGATTCAATACCTCTCGTGACGAAAAATTGGTTATATTAATAGTGCAATACTTCTTCCTACCAGTTGCTCACACAGTTTACTACTTTTTGTGTACTTTTTGTCTGCCAGAAGCGATATGTCACCTGTTTTGTATCATAAAAGAGTCATCTTTTCTCCTCCTAGGGGTTATTCGAGATTTCTTAATCGAAACCCCTAGTAAGAGGCATTGGCTACCTTAAGAGAGTCATAGTTACTCGTCCCAATTGCTCAACCAGTCTGCCACTTTTTCTTACTGCGGCCAGTTTGCCAGAAGCGATATGTCACTCGTTGTGTATCTTAAGAGATTCATCGTTACTCCTTCCATAGGTTACTGGTGGTCTCTGATCCAATACTGTTCGTGACGAAACATTGGCTTTCTTAATAGTGCCCTATCTCACCCTCCCTGTTGCTCACAGAGTTTACTACGTTTTTTTGTGTACTTCTCCAGTTTGCCAGAAGCGATATGTCACTCGTTGTGTATCTTAAGAGATTCATCGTTACTCCTTCCTTTAGGTTACTGGTATTCTCTGATTCAATACCTCTCGTGACGAAAAATTGGCTATCTTAATTGTGCAATACATCTTCCTCCCAGTTGGTCACAGAGTTTACTACTTTTTTCTGCCAGATGCGATAATTCACTAGTTGTGTATCATAAAAGAGTCATCGTTTCTCCTCCTAGGGGTTATTCGAGATTTCTTAATCCAAACACCTAGTAACGAGGCATTGGCTACCTTAAGAGAGTCATAGTTACTCGTCCCAATTGCTCAACCAGTCTGCCACTTTTTCTTACTGCGGCCAGTTTGCCAGAAGCGATATGTCACTCGTTGTGTATCTTAAGAGATTCATCGTTACTCCTTCCATAGGTTACTGGTGGTCTTTGATCCAATACTGTTCGTGACGAAACATTGGCTTTCTTAATAGTGCCCTATCTCACCCTCCCTGTTGCTCTCACAGTTTACTACGTTTTTTTGTGTACTTGTCCAGTCTGCCAGAAGCGTTATGTCACTAGTTGTGCATCATAATAGAGTCATCGTTTATCCTCCTAGGGGTTATTCGAGATTTCTTAATCCAAATTCCTAGTAACGATTCATTGGCTACCTTAAGAGAGTCATAGTTACTCGTCCCAATTGCTCACCCAGTCTGCCATTTTTTCTTACTGCGGCCAGTCTGCCAGAAGCGATATGTCACTCGTTGTGTATCTTAAGAGATTCATCGTTACTCCTTCCTTTAGGTTACTGGTATTCTCTGATTCAATACCTCTCGTGACGAAAAATTGGCTATCTTAATTGTGCAATACATCTTCCTCCCAGTTGGTCACACAGTTTACTACTTTTTTCTGCCAGATGCGATAATTCACTAGTTGTGTATCATAAAAGAGTCATCGTTTCTCCTCCTAGGGGTTATTCGAGATTTCTTAATCCAAACACCTAGTAACGAGGCATTGGCTACCTTAAGAGAGTCATAGTTACTCGTCCCAATTGCTCAACCAGTCTGCCACTTTTTCTTACTGCGGCCAGTTTGCCAGAAGCGATATGTCACTCGTTGTGTATCTTAAGAGATTCATCGTTACTCCTTCCTTTAGGTTACTGGTATTCTCTGATTCAATACCTCTCGTGACGAAAAATTGGTTATATGAATAGTGCAATACTTCTTCCTACCAGTTGCTCACACAGTTTACTATTTCTTGTGTACTTTTTGTCTGCCAGAAGCGATATGTCACCTGTTTTGTATCATAAAAGAGTCATCTTTTCTCCTCCTAGGGGTTATTCGAGATTTCTTAATCGAAACCCCTAGTAAGAGGCATTGGCTACCTTAAGAGAGTCATAGTTACTCGTCCCAATTGCTCACCCAGGCTGCCACTTTTTCTTACTGCGGCCAGTCTGCCAGAAGCGATATGTCACTCGTTGTGTATCTTAAGAGATTCATCGTTTCTCCTCCCTTTAGGTTACTGGTATTCTCTGATTCAATACCTCTCGTGACGAAAAATTGGCTATCTTAATTGTGCAATACATCTTCCTCCCAGTTGGTCACACAGTTTACTACTTTTTTCTGCCAGATGCGATAATTCACTAGTTGTGTATCATAAAAGAGTCATCGTTTCTCCTCCTAGGGGTTATTCGAGATTTCTTAATCCAAACACCTAGTAACGAGGCATCGGCTACCTTAAGAGAGTCATAGTTACTCGTCCCAATTGCTCAACCAGTCTGCCACTTTTTCTTACTGCGGCCAGTTTGCCAGAAGCGATATGTCACTCGTTGTGTATCTTAAGAGATTCATCGTTACTCCTTCCATAGGTTACTGGTGGTCTCTGATCCAATACTGTTCGTGACGAAACATTGGCTCTCTTAATAGTGCCCTATCTCACCCTCCCTGTTGCTCACACAGTTTACTACGTTTTTTTGTGTACTTCTCCAGTTTGCCAGAAGCGATATGTCACTCGTTGTGTATCTTAAGAGATTCATCGTTACTCCTTCCATAGGTTACTGGTGGTCTCTGATCCAATACTGTTCGTGACGAAACATTGGCTTTCTTAATAGTGCCCTATCTCACCCTCCCTGTTGCTCTCACAGTTTACTACGTTTTTTTGTGTACTTGTCCAGTCTGCCAGAAGCGTTATGTCACTAGTTGTTTATCATAATAGAGTCATCGTTTATCCTCCTATAGCTTATTCGAGATTTCTTAAATCAAATTCCTAGTAACGAGGCATTGGCTACCTTAAGAGAGTCATAGTTATTTGTCCCAATTGCTCACCCAGTCTGCCATTTTTTCTTACTGCGGCCAGTCTGCCAGAAGCGATATGTCACTCGTTGTGTATCTTAAGAGATTCATCGTTACTCCTTCCTTTAGGTTACTGGTATTCTCTGATTCAATACCTCTCGTGACGAAAAATTGGTTATATTAATAGTGCAATACTTCTTCCTACCAGTTGCTCACACAGTTTACTAATTTTGTGTACTTTTTGTCTGCCAGAAGCGATATGTCACCTGTTTTGTATCATAAAAGAGTCATCTTTTCTCCTCCTAGGGGTTATTCGAGATTTCTTAATCGAAACCCCTAGTAAGAGGCATTGGCTACCTTAAGAGAGTCATAGTTACTCGTCCCAATTGCTCAACCAGTCTGCCACTTTTTCTTACTGCGGCCAGTTTGCCAGAAGCGATATGTCACTCGTTGTGTATCTTAAGAGATTCATCGTTACTCCTTCCATAGGTTACTGGTGGTCTCTGATCCAATACTGTTCGTGACGAAACATTGGCTTTCTTAATAGTGCCCTATCTCACCCTCCCTGTTGCTCACAGAGTTTACTACGTTTTTTTGTGTACTTCTCCAGTTTGCCAGAAGCGATATGTCACTCGTTGTGTATCTTAAGAGATTCATCGTTACTCCTTCCTTTAGGTTACTGGTATTCTCTGATTCAATACCTCTCGTGACGAAAAATTGGCTATCTTAATTGTGCAATACATCTTCCTCCCAGTTGGTCACAGAGTTTACTACTTTTTTCTGCCAGATGCGATAATTCACTAGTTGTGTATCATAAAAGAGTCATCGTTTCTCCTCCTAGGGGTTATTCGAGATTTCTTAATCCAAACACCTAGTAACGAGGCATTGGCTGCCTTAAGAGAGTCATAGTTACTCGTCCCAATTGCTCAACCAGTCTGCCACTTTTTCTTACTGCGGCCAGTTTGCCAGAAGCGATATGTCACTCGTTGTGTATCTTAAGAGATTCATCGTTACTCCTTCCATAGGTTACTGGTGGTCTTTGATCCAATACTGTTCGTGACGAAACATTGGCTTTCTTAATAGTGCCCTATCTCACCCTCCCTGTTGCTCTCACAGTTTACTACGTTTTTTTGTGTACTTGTCCAGTCTGCCAGAAGCGTTATGTCACTAGTTGTGCATCATAATAGAGTCATCGTTTATCCTCCTAGGGGTTATTCGAGATTTCTTAATCCAAATTCCTAGTAACGATTCATTGGCTACCTTAAGAGAGTCATAGTTACTCGTCCCAATTGCTCACCCAGTCTGCCATTTTTTCTTACTGCGGCCAGTCTGCCAGAAGCGATATGTCACTCGTTGTGTATCTTAAGAGATTCATCGTTACTCCTTCCTTTAGGTTACTGGTATTCTCTGATTCAATACCTCTCGTGACGAAAAATTGGCTATCTTAATTGTGCAATACATCTTCCTCCCAGTTGGTCACACAGTTTACTACTTTTTTCTGCCAGATGCGATAATTCACTAGTTGTGTATCATAAAAGAGTCATCGTTTCTCCTCCTAGGGGTTATTCGAGATTTCTTAATCCAAACACCTAGTAACGAGGCATTGGCTACCTTAAGAGAGTCATAGTTACTCGTCCCAATTGCTCAACCAGTCTGCCACTTTTTCTTACTGCGGCCAGTTTGCCAGAAGCGATATGTCACTCGTTGTGTATCTTAAGAGATTCATCGTTACTCCTTCCATAGGTTACTGGTGGTCTCTGATCCAATACTGTTCGTGACGAAACATTGGCTCTCTTAATAGTGCCCTATCTCACCCTCCCTGTTGCTCACACAGTTTACTACGTTTTTTTGTGTACTTCTCCAGTTTGCCAGAAGCGATATGTCACTCGTTGTGTATCTTAAGAGATTCATCGTTACTCCTTCCATAGGTTACTGGTGGTCTCTGATCCAATACTGTTCGTGACGAAACATTGGCTTTCTTAATAGTGCCCTATCTCACCCTCCCTGTTGCTCTCACAGTTTACTACGTTTTTTTGTGTACTTGTCCAGTCTGCCAGAAGCGTTATGTCACTAGTTGTTTATCATAATAGAGTCATCGTTTATCCTCCTATAGCTTATTCGAGATTTCTTAAATCAAATTCCTAGTAACGAGGCATTGGCTACCTTAAGAGAGTCATAGTTATTTGTCCCAATTGCTCACCCAGTCTGCCATTTTTTCTTACTGCGGCCAGTCTGCCAGAAGCGATATGTCACTCGTTGTGTATCTTAAGAGATTCATCGTTACTCCTTCCTTTAGGTTACTGGTATTCTCTGATTCAATACCTCTCGTGACGAAAAATTGGTTATATTAATAGTGCAATACTTCTTCCTACCAGTTGCTCACACAGTTTACTACTTTTTGTGTACTTTTTGTCTGCCAGAAGCGATATGTCACCTGTTTTGTATCATAAAAGAGTCATCTTTTCTCCTCCTAGGGGTTATTCGAGATTTCTTAATCGAAACCCCTAGTAAGAGGCATTGGCTACCTTAAGAGAGTCATAGTTACTCGTCCCAATTGCTCAACCAGTCTGCCACTTTTTCTTACTGCGGCCAGTTTGCCAGAAGCGATATGTCACTCGTTGTGTATCTTAAGAGATTCATCGTTACTCCTTCCATAGGTTACTGGTGGTCTCTGATCCAATACTGTTCGTGACGAAACATTGGCTTTCTTAATAGTGCCCTATCTCACCCTCCCTGTTGCTCACAGAGTTTACTACGTTTTTTTGTGTACTTCTCCAGTTTGCCAGAAGCGATATGTCACTCGTTGTGTATCTTAAGAGATTCATCGTTACTCCTTCCTTTAGGTTACTGGTATTCTCTGATTCAATACCTCTCGTGACGAAAAATTGGCTATCTTAATTGTGCAATACATCTTCCTCCCAGTTGGTCACAGAGTTTACTACTTTTTTCTGCCAGATGCGATAATTCACTAGTTGTGTATCATAAAAGAGTCATCGTTTCTCCTCCTAGGGGTTATTCGAGATTTCTTAATCCAAACACCTAGTAACGAGGCATTGGCTACCTTAAGAGAGTCATAGTTACTCGTCCCAATTGCTCAACCAGTCTGCCACTTTTTCTTACTGCGGCCAGTTTGCCAGAAGCGATATGTCACTCGTTGTGTATCTTAAGAGATTCATCGTTACTCCTTCCATAGGTTACTGGTGGTCTTTGATCCAATACTGTTCGTGACGAAACATTGGCTTTCTTAATAGTGCCCTATCTCACCCTCCCTGTTGCTCTCACAGTTTACTACGTTTTTTTGTGTACTTGTCCAGTCTGCCAGAAGCGTTATGTCACTAGTTGTGCATCATAATAGAGTCATCGTTTATCCTCCTAGGGGTTATTCGAGATTTCTTAATCCAAATTCCTAGTAACGATTCATTGGCTACCTTAAGAGAGTCATAGTTACTCGTCCCAATTGCTCACCCAGTCTGCCATTTTTTCTTACTGCGGCCAGTCTGCCAGGAGCGATATGTCACTCGTTGTGTATCTTAAGAGATTCATCGTTACTCCTTCCTTTAGGTTACTGGTATTCTCAGATTCAATACCTCTCGTGACGAAAAATTGGCTATCTTAATTGTGCAATACATCTTCCTCCCAGTTGGTCACACAGTTTACTACTTTTTTCTGCCAGATGCGATAATTCACTAGTTGTGTATCATAAAAGAGTCATCGTTTCTCCTCCTAGGGGTTATTCGAGATTTCTTAATCCAAACACCTAGTAACGAGGCATTGGCTACCTTAAGAGAGTCATAGTTACTCGTCCCAATTGCTCAACCAATCTGCCACTTTTTCTTACTGCGGCCAGTTTGCCAGAAGCGATATGTCACTCGTTGTGTATCTTAAGAGATTCATCGTTACTCCTTCCTTTAGGTTACTGGTATTCTCTGATTCAATACCTCTCGTGACGAAAAATTGGTTATATGAATAGTGCAATACTTCTTCCTACCAGTTGCTCACACAGTTTACTATTTCTTGTGTACTTTTTGTCTGCCAGAAGCGATATGTCACCTGTTTTGTATCATAAAAGAGTCATCTTTTCTCCTCCTAGGGGTTATTCGAGATTTCTTAATCGAAACCCCTAGTAAGAGGCATTGGCTACCTTAAGAGAGTCATAGTTACTCGTCCCAATTGCTCACCCAGGCTGCCACTCTTTCTTACTGCGGCCAGTCTGCCAGAAGCGATATGTCACTCGTTGTGTATCTTAAGAGATTCATCGTTTCTCCTCCCTTTAGGTTACTGGTATTCTCTGATTCAATACCTCTCGTGACGAAAAATTGGCTATCTTAATTGTGCAATACATCTTCCTCCCAGATGGTCACACAGTTTACTACTTTTTTCTGCCAGATGCGATAATTCACTAGTTGTGTATCATAAAAGAGTCATCGTTTCTCCTCCTAGGGGTTATTCGAGATTTCTTAATCCAAACACCTAGTAACGAGGCATTGGCTACCTTAAGAGAGTCATAGTTACTCGTCCCAATTGCTCAACCAGTCTGCCACTTTTTCTTACTGCGGCCAGTTTGCCAGAAGCGATATGTCACTCGTTGTGTATCTTAAGAGATTCATCGTTACTCCTTCCATAGGTTACTGGTGGTCTCTGATCCAATACTGTTCGTGACGAAACATTGGCTCTCTTAATAGTGCCCTATCTCACCCTCCCTGTTGCTCACACAGTTTACTACGTTTTTTTGTGTTCTTCTCCAGTTTGCCAGAAGCGATATGTCACTCGTTGTGTATCTTAAGAGATTCATCGTTACTCCTTCCATAGGTTACTGGTGGTCTCTGATCCAATACTGTTCGTGACGAAACATTGGCTTTCTTAATAGTGCCCTATCTCACCCTCCCTGTTGCTCTCACAGTTTACTACGTTTTTTTGTGTACTTGTCCAGTCTGCCAGAAGCGTTATGTCACTAGTTGTGCATCATAATAGAGTCATCGTTTATCCTCCTAGGGGTTATTCGAGATTTCTTAATTCAAATTCCTAGTAACGATTCATTGGCTACCTTAAGAGAGTCATAGTTACTCGTCCCAATTGCTCACCCAGTCTGCCATTTTTTCTTACTGCGGCCAGTCTGCCAGAAGCGATATGTCACTCGTTGTGTATCTTAAGAGATTCATCGTTACTCCTTCCTTTAGGTTACTGGTATTCTCTGATTCAATACCTCTCGTGACGAAAAATTGACTATCTTAATTGTGCAATACATCTTCCTCCCAGTTGGTCACACAGTTTACTACTTTTTTCTGCCAGATGCGATAATTCACTAGTTGTGTATCATAAAAGAGTCATCGTTTCTCCTCCTAGGGGTTATTCGAGATTTCTTAATCCAAACACCTAGTAACGAGGCATTGGCTACCTTAAGAGAGTCATAGTTACTCGTCCCAATTGCTCAACCAATCTGCCACTTTTTCTTACTGCGGCCAGTTTGCCAGAAGCGATATGTCACTCGTTGTGTATCTTAAGAGATTCATCGTTACTCCTTCCTTTAGGTTACTGGTATTCTCTGATTCAATACCTCTCGTGACGAAAAATTGGTTATATGAATAGTGCAATACTTCTTCCTACCAGTTGCTCACACAGTTTACTATTTCTTGTGTACTTTTTGTCTGCCAGAAGCGATATGTCACCTGTTTTGTATCATAAAAGAGTCATCTTTTCTCCTCCTAGGGGTTATTCGAGATTTCTTAATCGAAACCCCTAGTAAGAGGCATTGGCTACCTTAAGAGAGTCATAGTTACTCGTCCCAATTGCTCACCCAGGCTGCCACTTTTTCTTACTGCGGCCAGTCTGCCAGAAGCGATATGTCACTCGTTGTGTATCTTAAGAGATTCATCGTTTCTCCTCCCTTTAGGTTACTGGTATTCTCTGATTCAATACCTCTCGTGACGAAAAATTGGCTATCTTAATTGTGCAATACATCTTCCTCCCAGATGGTCACACAGTTTACTACTTTTTTCTGCCAGATGCGATAATTCACTAGTTGTGTATCATAAAAGAGTCATCGTTTCTCCTCCTAGGGGTTATTCGAGATTTCTTAATCCAAACACCTAGTAACGAGGCATTGGCTACCTTAAGAGAGTCATAGTTACTCGTCCCAATTGCTCAACCAGTCTGCCACTTTTTCTTACTGCGGCCAGTTTGCCAGAAGCGATATGTCACTCGTTGTGTATCTTAAGAGATTCATCGTTACTCCTTCCATAGGTTACTGGTGGTCTCTGATCCAATACTGTTCGTGACGAAACATTGGCTCTCTTAATAGTGCCCTATCTCACCCTCCCTGTTGCTCACACAGTTTACTACGTTTTTTTGTGTACTTCTCCAGTTTGCCAGAAGCGATATGTCACTCGTTGTGTATCTTAAGAGATTCATCGTTACTCCTTCCATAGGTTACTGGTGGTCTCTGATCCAATACTGTTCGTGACGAAACATTGGCTTTCTTAATAGTGCCCTATCTCACCCTCCCTGTTGCTCTCACAGTTTACTACGTTTTTTTGTGTACTTGTCCAGTCTGCCAGAAGCGTTATGTCACTAGTTGTTTATCATAATAGAGTCATCGTTTATCCTCCTATAGCTTATTCGAGATTTCTTAAATCAAATTCCTAGTAACGAGGCATTGGCTACCTTAAGAGAGTCATAGTTATTTGTCCCAATTGCTCACCCAGTCTGCCATTTTTTCTTACTGCGGCCAGTCTGCCAGAAGCGATATGTCACTCGTTGTGTATCTTAAGAGATTCATCGTTACTCCTTCCTTTAGGTTACTGGTATTCTCTGATTCAATACCTCTCGTGACGAAAAATTGGTTATATTAATAGTGCAATACTTCTTCCTACCAGTTGCTCACACAGTTTACTACTTTTTGTGTACTTTTTGTCTGCCAGAAGCGATATGTCACCTGTTTTGTATCATAAAAGAGTCATCTTTTCTCCTCCTAGGGGTTATTCGAGATTTCTTAATCGAAACCCCTAGTAAGAGGCATTGGCTACCTTAAGAGAGTCATAGTTACTCGTCCCAATTGCTCATCCAGTCTGCCATTTTTTCTTACTGCGGCCAGTCTGCCAGAAGCGATATGTCACTCGTTGTGTATCTTAAGAGATTCATCGTTACTCCTTCCTTTAGGTTACTGGTATTCTCTGATTCAATACCTCTCGTGACGAAAAATTGGCTATCTTAATTGTGCAATACATCTTCCTCCCAGTTGGTCACACAGTTTACTACTTTTTTCTGCCAGATGCGATAATTCACTAGTTGTGTATCATAAAAGAGTCATCGTTTCTCCTCCTAGGGGTTATTCGAGATTTCTTAATCCAAACACCTAGTAACGAGGCATTGGCTACCTTAAGAGAGTCATAGTTACTCGTCCCAATTGCTCAACCAGTCTGCCACTTTTTCTTACTGCGGCCAGTTTGCCAGAAGCGATATGTCACTCGTTGTGTATCTTAAGAGATTCATCGTTACTCCTTCCATAGGTTACTGGTGGTCTCTGATCCAATACTGTTCGTGACGAAACATTGGCTCTCTTAATAGTGCCCTATCTCACCCTCCCTGTTGCTCACACAGTTTACTACGTTTTTTTGTGTTCTTCTCCAGTTTGCCAGAAGCGATATGTCACTCGTTGTGTATCTTAAGAGATTCATCGTTACTCCTTCCATAGGTTACTGGTGGTCTCTGATCCAATACTGTTCGTGACGAAACATTGGCTTTCTTAATAGTGCCCTATCTCACCCTCCCTGTTGCTCTCACAGTTTACTACGTTTTTTTGTGTACTTGTCCAGTCTGCCAGAAGCGTTATGTCACTAGTTGTGCATCATAATAGAGTCATCGTTTATCCTCCTAGGGGTTATTCGAGATTTCTTAATTCAAATTCCTAGTAACGATTCATTGGCTACCTTAAGAGAGTCATAGTTACTCGTCCCAATTGCTCACCCAGTCTGCCATTTTTTCTTACTGCGGCCAGTCTGCCAGAAGCGATATGTCACTCGTTGTGTATCTTAAGAGATTCATCGTTACTCCTTCCTTTAGGTTACTGGTATTCTCTGATTCAATACCTCTCGTGACGAAAAATTGACTATCTTAATTGTGCAATACATCTTCCTCCCAGTTGGTCACACAGTTTACTACTTTTTTCTGCCAGATGCGATAATTCACTAGTTGTGTATCATAAAAGAGTCATCGTTTCTCCTCCTAGGGGTTATTCGAGATTTCTTAATCCAAACACCTAGTAACGAGGCATTGGCTACCTTAAGAGAGTCATAGTTACTCGTCCCAATTGCTCAACCAATCTGCCACTTTTTCTTACTGCGGCCAGTTTGCCAGAAGCGATATGTCACTCGTTGTGTATCTTAAGAGATTCATCGTTACTCCTTCCTTTAGGTTACTGGTATTCTCTGATTCAATACCTCTCGTGACGAAAAATTGGTTATATGAATAGTGCAATACTTCTTCCTACCAGTTGCTCACACAGTTTACTATTTCTTGTGTACTTTTTGTCTGCCAGAAGCGATATGTCACCTGTTTTGTATCATAAAAGAGTCATCTTTTCTCCTCCTAGGGGTTATTCGAGATTTCTTAATCGAAACCCCTAGTAAGAGGCATTGGCTACCTTAAGAGAGTCATAGTTACTCGTCCCAATTGCTCACCCAGGCTGCCACTTTTTCTTACTGCGGCCAGTCTGCCAGAAGCGATATGTCACTCGTTGTGTATCTTAAGAGATTCATCGTTACTCCTTCCTTTAGGTTACTGGTATTCTCTGATTCAATACCTCTCGTGACGAAAAATTGGCTATCTTAATTGTGCAATACATCTTCCTCCCAGTTGGTCACACAGTTTACTACTTTTTTCTGCCAGATGCGATAATTCACTAGTTGTGTATCATAAAAGAGTCATCGTTTCTCCTCCTAGGGGTTATTCGAGATTTCTTAATCCAAACACCTAGTAACGAGGCATTGGCTACCTTAAGAGAGTCATAGTTACTCGTCCCAATTGCTCAACCAGTCTGCCACTTTTTCTTACTGCGGCCAGTTTGCCAGAAGCGATATGTCACTCGTTGTGTATCTTAAGAGATTCATCGTTACTCCTTCCATAGGTTACTGGTGGTCTCTGATCCAATACTGTTCGTGACGAAACATTGGCTCTCTTAATAGTGCCCTATCTCACCCTCCCTGTTGCTCACACAGTTTACTACGTTTTTTTGTGTTCTTCTCCAGTTTGCCAGAAGCGATATGTCACTCGTTGTGTATCTTAAGAGATTCATCGTTACTCCTTCCATAGGTTACTGGTGGTCTCTGATCCAATACTGTTCGTGACGAAACATTGGCTTTCTTAATAGTGCCCTATCTCACCCTCCCTGTTGCTCTCACAGTTTACTACGTTTTTTTGTGTACTTGTCCAGTCTGCCAGAAGCGTTATGTCACTAGTTGTGCATCATAATAGAGTCATCGTTTATCCTCCTAGGGGTTATTCGAGATTTCTTAATTCAAATTCCTAGTAACGATTCATTGGCTACCTTAAGAGAGTCATAGTTACTCGTCCCAATTGCTCACCCAGTCTGCCATTTTTTCTTACTGCGGCCAGTCTGCCAGAAGCGATATGTCACTCGTTGTGTATCTTAAGAGATTCATCGTTACTCCTTCCTTTAGGTTACTGGTATTCTCTGATTCAATACCTCTCGTGACGAAAAATTGACTATCTTAATTGTGCAATACATCTTCCTCCCAGTTGGTCACACAGTTTACTACTTTTTTCTGCCAGATGCGATAATTCACTAGTTGTGTATCATAAAAGAGTCATCGTTTCTCCTCCTAGGGGTTATTCGAGATTTCTTAATCCAAACACCTAGTAACGAGGCATTGGCTACCTTAAGAGAGTCATAGTTACTCGTCCCAATTGCTCAACCAATCTGCCACTTTTTCTTACTGCGGCCAGTTTGCCAGAAGCGATATGTCACTCGTTGTGTATCTTAAGAGATTCATCGTTACTCCTTCCTTTAGGTTACTGGTATTCTCTGATTCAATACCTCTCGTGACGAAAAATTGGTTATATGAATAGTGCAATACTTCTTCCTACCAGTTGCTCACACAGTTTACTATTTCTTGTGTACTTTTTGTCTGCCAGAAGCGATATGTCACCTGTTTTGTATCATAAAAGAGTCATCTTTTCTCCTCCTAGGGGTTATTCGAGATTTCTTAATCGAAACCCCTAGTAAGAGGCATTGGCTACCTTAAGAGAGTCATAGTTACTCGTCCCAATTGCTCACCCAGGCTGCCACTTTTTCTTACTGCGGCCAGTCTGCCAGAAGCGATATGTCACTCGTTGTGTATCTTAAGAGATTCATCGTTTCTCCTCCCTTTAGGTTACTGGTATTCTCTGATTCAATACCTCTCGTGACGAAAAATTGGCTATCTTAATTGTGCAATACATCTTCCTCCCAGATGGTCACACAGTTTACTACTTTTTTCTGCCAGATGCGATAATTCACTAGTTGTGTATCATAAAAGAGTCATCGTTTCTCCTCCTAGGGGTTATTCGAGATTTCTTAATCCAAACACCTAGTAACGAGGCATTGGCTACCTTAAGAGAGTCATAGTTACTCGTCCCAATTGCTCAACCAGTCTGCCACTTTTTCTTACTGCGGCCAGTTTGCCAGAAGCGATATGTCACTCGTTGTGTATCTTAAGAGATTCATCGTTACTCCTTCCATAGGTTACTGGTGGTCTCTGATCCAATACTGTTCGTGACGAAACATTGGCTCTCTTAATAGTGCCCTATCTCACCCTCCCTGTTGCTCACACAGTTTACTACGTTTTTTTGTGTACTTCTCCAGTTTGCCAGAAGCGATATGTCACTCGTTGTGTATCTTAAGAGATTCATCGTTACTCCTTCCATAGGTTACTGGTGGTCTCTGATCCAATACTGTTCGTGACGAAACATTGGCTTTCTTAATAGTGCCCTATCTCACCCTCCCTGTTGCTCTCACAGTTTACTACGTTTTTTTGTGTACTTGTCCAGTCTGCCAGAAGCGTTATGTCACTAGTTGTTTATCATAATAGAGTCATCGTTTATCCTCCTATAGCTTATTCGAGATTTCTTAAATCAAATTCCTAGTAACGAGGCATTGGCTACCTTAAGAGAGTCATAGTTATTTGTCCCAATTGCTCACCCAGTCTGCCATTTTTTCTTACTGCGGCCAGTCTGCCAGAAGCGATATGTCACTCGTTGTGTATCTTAAGAGATTCATCGTTACTCCTTCCTTTAGGTTACTGGTATTCTCTGATTCAATACCTCTCGTGACGAAAAATTGGTTATATTAATAGTGCAATACTTCTTCCTACCAGTTGCTCACACAGTTTACTACTTTTTGTGTACTTTTTGTCTGCCAGAAGCGATATGTCACCTGTTTTGTATCATAAAAGAGTCATCTTTTCTCCTCCTAGGGGTTATTCGAGATTTCTTAATCGAAACCCCTAGTAAGAGGCATTGGCTACCTTAAGAGAGTCATAGTTACTCGTCCCAATTGCTCATCCAGTCTGCCATTTTTTCTTACTGCGGCCAGTCTGCCAGAAGCGATATGTCACTCGTTGTGTATCTTAAGAGATTCATCGTTACTCCTTCCTTTAGGTTACTGGTATTCTCTGATTCAATACCTCTCGTGACGAAAAATTGGCTATCTTAATTGTGCAATACATCTTCCTCCCAGTTGGTCACACAGTTTACTACTTTTTTCTGCCAGATGCGATAATTCACTAGTTGTGTATCATAAAAGAGTCATCGTTTCTCCTCCTAGGGGTTATTCGAGATTTCTTAATCCAAACACCTAGTAACGAGGCATTGGCTACCTTAAGAGAGTCATAGTTACTCGTCCCAATTGCTCAACCAGTCTGCCACTTTTTCTTACTGCGGCCAGTTTGCCAGAAGCGATATGACACTCGTTGTGTATCTTAAGAGATTCATCGTTACTCCTTCCTTTAGGTTACTGGTATTCTCTGATTCAATACCTCTCGTGACGAAAAATTGGTTATATGAATAGTGCAATACTTCTTCCTACCAGTTGCTCACACAGTTTACTATTTCTTGTGTACTTTTTGTCTGCCAGAAGCGATATGTCACCTGTTTTGTATCATAAAAGAGTCATCTTTTCTCCTCCTAGGGGTTATTCGAGATTTCTTAATCGAAACCCCTAGTAAGAGGCATTGGCTACCTTAAGAGAGTCATAGTTACTCGTCCCAATTGCTCACCCAGGCTGCCACTTTTTCTTACTGCGGCCAGTCTGCCAGAAGCGATATGTCACTCGTTGTGTATCTTAAGAGATTCATCGTTTCTCCTCCCTTTAGGTTACTGGTATTCTCTGATTCAATACCTCTCGTGACGAAAAATTGGCTATCTTAATTGTGCAATACATCTTCCTCCCAGTTGGTCACACAGTTTACTACTTTTTTCTGCCAGATGCGATAATTCACTAGTTGTGTATCATAAAAGAGTCATCGTTTCTCCTCCTAGGGGTTATTCGAGATTTCTTAATCCAAACACCTAGTAACGAGGCATCGGCTACCTTAAGAGAGTCATAGTTACTCGTCCCAATTGCTCAACCAGTCTGCCACTTTTTCTTACTGCGGCCAGTTTGCCAGAAGCGATATGTCACTCGTTGTGTATCTTAAGAGATTCATCGTTACTCCTTCCATAGGTTACTGGTGGTCTCTGATCCAATACTGTTCGTGACGAAACATTGGCTCTCTTAATAGTGCCCTATCTCACCCTCCCTGTTGCTCACACAGTTTACTACGTTTTTTTGTGTACTTCTCCAGTTTGCCAGAAGCGATATGTCACTCGTTGTGTATCTTAAGAGATTCATCGTTACTCCTTCCATAGGTTACTGGTGGTCTCTGATCCAATACTGTTCGTGACGAAACATTGGCTTTCTTAATAGTGCCCTATCTCACCCTCCCTGTTGCTCTCACAGTTTACTACGTTTTTTTGTGTACTTGTCCAGTCTGCCAGAAGCGTTATGTCACTAGTTGTGCATCATAATAGAGTCATCGTTTATCCTCCTAGGGGTTATTCGAGATTTCTTAATCCAAATTCCTAGTAACGAGGCATTGGCTACCTTAAGAGAGTCATAGTTACTCGTCCCAATTGCTCATCCAGTCTGCCATTTTTTCTTACTGCGGCCAGTCTGCCAGAAGCGATATGTCACTCGTTGTGTATCTTAAGAGATTCATCGTTACTCCTTCCTTTAGGTTACTGGTATTCTCTGATTCAATACCTCTCGTGACGAAAAATTGGCTATCTTAATTGTGCAATACATCTTCCTCCCAGTTGGTCACACAGTTTACTACTTTTTTCTGCCAGATGCGATAATTCACTAGTTGTGTATCATAAAAGAGTCATCGTTTCTCCTCCTAGGGGTTATTCGAGATTTCTTAATCCAAACACCTAGTAACGAGGCATTGGCTACCTTAAGAGAGTCATAGTTACTCGTCCCAATTGCTCAACCAGTCTGCCACTTTTTCTTACTGCGGCCAGTTTGCCAGAAGCGATATGTCACTCGTTGTGTATCTTAAGAGATTCATCGTTACTCCTTCCTTTAGGTTACTGGTATTCTCTGATTCAATACCTCTCGTGACGAAAAATTGGTTATATGAATAGTGCAATACTTCTTCCTACCAGTTGCTCACACAGTTTACTATTTCTTGTGTACTTTTTGTCTGCCAGAAGCGATATGTCACCTGTTTTGTATCATAAAAGGGTCATCTTTTCTCCTCCTAGGGGTTATTCGAGATTTCTTAATCGAAACCCCTAGTAAGAGGCATTGGCTACCTTAAGAGAGTCATAGTTACTCGTCCCAATTGCTCACCCAGGCTGCCACTTTTTCTTACTGCGGCCAGTCTGCCAGAAGCGATATGTCACTCGTTGTGTATCTTAAGAGATTCATCGTTTCTCCTCCCTTTAGGTTACTGGTATTCTCTGATTCAATACCTCTCGTGACGAAAAATTGGCTATCTTAATTGTGCAATACATCTTCCTCCCAGTTGGTCACACAGTTTACTACTTTTTTCTGCCAGATGCGATAATTCACTAGTTGTGTATCATAAAAGAGTCATCGTTTCTCCTCCTAGGGGTTATTCGAGATTTCTTAATCCAAACACCTAGTAACGAGGCATCGGCTACCTTAAGAGAGTCATAGTTACTCGTCCCAATTGCTCAACCAGTCTGCCACTTTTTCTTACTGCGGCCAGTTTGCCAGAAGCGATATGTCACTCGTTGTGTATCTTAAGAGATTCATCGTTACTCCTTCCATAGGTTACTGGTGGTCTCTGATCCAATACTGTTCGTGACGAAACATTGGCTCTCTTAATAGTGCCCTATCTCACCCTCCCTGTTGCTCACACAGTTTACTACGTTTTTTTGTGTACTTCTCCAGTTTGCCAGAAGCGATATGTCACTCGTTGTGTATCTTAAGAGATTCATCGTTACTCCTTCCATAGGTTACTGGTGGTCTCTGATCCAATACTGTTCGTGACGAAACATTGGCTTTCTTAATAGTGCCCTATCTCACCCTCCCTGTTGCTCTCACAGTTTACTACGTTTTTTTGTGTACTTGTCCAGTCTGCCAGAAGCGTTATGTCACTAGTTGTTTATCATAATAGAGTCATCGTTTATCCTCCTATAGCTTATTCGAGATTTCTTAAATCAAATTCCTAGTAACGAGGCATTGGCTACCTTAAGAGAGTCATAGTTATTTGTCCCAATTGCTCACCCAGTCTGCCATTTTTTCTTACTGCGGCCAGTCTGCCAGAAGCGATATGTCACTCGTTGTGTATCTTAAGAGATTCATCGTTACTCCTTCCTTTAGGTTACTGGTATTCTCTGATTCAATACCTCTCGTGACGAAAAATTGGTTATATTAATAGTGCAATACTTCTTCCTACCAGTTGCTCACACAGTTTACTACTTTTTGTGTACTTTTTGTCTGCCAGAAGCGATATGTCACCTGTTTTGTATCATAAAAGAGTCATCTTTTCTCCTCCTAGGGGTTATTCGAGATTTCTTAATCGAAACCCCTAGTAAGAGGCATTGGCTACCTTAAGAGAGTCATAGTTACTCGTCCCAATTGCTCAACCAGTCTGCCACTTTTTCTTACTGCGGCCAGTTTGCCAGAAGCGATATGTCACTCGTTGTGTATCTTAAGAGATTCATCGTTACTCCTTCCATAGGTTACTGGTGGTCTCTGATCCAATACTGTTCGTGACGAAACATTGGCTTTCTTAATAGTGCCCTATCTCACCCTCCCTGTTGCTCACAGAGTTTACTACGTTTTTTTGTGTACTTCTCCAGTTTGCCAGAAGCGATATGTCACTCGTTGTGTATCTTAAGAGATTCATCGTTACTCCTTCCTTTAGGTTACTGGTATTCTCTGATTCAATACCTCTCGTGACGAAAAATTGGCTATCTTAATTGTGCAATACATCTTCCTCCCAGTTGGTCACAGAGTTTACTACTTTTTTCTGCCAGATGCGATAATTCACTAGTTGTGTATCATAAAAGAGTCATCGTTTCTCCTCCTAGGGGTTATTCGAGATTTCTTAATCCAAACACCTAGTAACGAGGCATTGGCTACCTTAAGAGAGTCATAGTTACTCGTCCCAATTGCTCATCCAGTCTGCCATTTTTTCTTACTGCGGCCAGTCTGCCAGAAGCGATATGTCACTCGTTGTGTATCTTAAGAGATTCATCGTTACTCCTTCCTTTAGGTTACTGGTATTCTCTGATTCAATACCTCTCGTGACGAAAAATTGGCTATCTTAATTGTGCAATACATCTTCCTCCCAGTTGGTCACACAGTTTACTACTTTTTTCTGCCAGATGCGATAATTCACTAGTTGTGTATCATAAAAGAGTCATCGTTTCTCCTCCTAGGGGTTATTCGAGATTTCTTAATCCAAACACCTAGTAACGAGGCATTGGCTACCTTAAGAGAGTCATAGTTACTCGTCCCAATTGCTCAACCAGTCTGCCACTTTTTCTTACTGCGGCCAGTTTGCCAGAAGCGATATGTCACTCGTTGTGTATCTTAAGAGATTCATCGTTACTCCTTCCATAGGTTACTGGTGGTCTCTGATCCAATACTGTTCGTGACGAAACATTGGCTCTCTTAATAGTGCCCTATCTCACCCTCCCTGTTGCTCACACAGTTTACTACGTTTTTTTGTGTACTTCTCCAGTTTGCCAGAAGCGATATGTCACTCGTTGTGTATCTTAAGAGATTCATCGTTACTCCTTCCATAGGTTACTGGTGGTCTCTGATCCAATACTGTTCGTGACGAAACATTGGCTTTCTTAATAGTGCCCTATCTCACCCTCCCTGTTGCTCTCACAGTTTACTACGTTTTTTTGTGTACTTGTCCAGTCTGCCAGAAGCGTTATGTCACTAGTTGTGCATCATAATAGAGTCATCGTTTATCCTCCTAGGGGTTATTCGAGATTTCTTAATCCAAATTCCTAGTAACGAGGCATTGGCTACCTTAAGAGAGTCATAGTTACTCGTCCCAATTGCTCATCCAGTCTGCCATTTTTTCTTACTGCGGCCAGTCTGCCAGAAGCGATATGTCACTCGTTGTGTATCTTAAGAGATTCATCGTTACTCCTTCCTTTAGGTTACTGGTATTCTCTGATTCAATACCTCTCGTGACGAAAAATTGGCTATCTTAATTGTGCAATACATCTTCCTCCCAGTTGGTCACACAGTTTACTACTTTTTTCTGCCAGATGCGATAATTCACTAGTTGTGTATCATAAAAGAGTCATCGTTTCTCCTCCTAGGGGTTATTCGAGATTTCTTAATCCAAACACCTAGTAACGAGGCATTGGCTACCTTAAGAGAGTCATAGTTACTCGTCCCAATTGCTCACCCAGTCTGCCACTTTTTCTTACTGCGGCCAGTTTGCCAGAAGCGATATGTCACTCGTTGTGTATCTTAAGAGATTCATCGTTACTCCTTCCTTTAGGTTACTGGTATTCTCTGATTCAATACCTCTCGTGACGAAAAATTGGTTATATTAATAGTGCAATACTTCTTCCTACCAGTTGCTCACACAGTTTACTACTTTTTGTGTACTTTTTGTCTGCCAGAAGCGATATGTCACCTGTTTTGTATCATAAAAGAGTCATCTTTTCTCCTCCTAGGGGTTATTCGAGATTTCTTAATCGAAACCCCTAGTAAGAGGCATTGGCTACCTTAAGAGAGTCATAGTTACTCGTCCCAATTGCTCAACCAGTCTGCCACTTTTTCTTACTGCGGCCAGTTTGCCAGAAGCGATATGTCACTCGTTGTGTATCTTAAGAGATTCATCGTTACTCCTTCCATAGGTTACTGGTGGTCTCTGATCCAATACTGTTCGTGACGAAACATTGGCTTTCTTAATAGTGCCCTATCTCACCCTCCCTGTTGCTCACAGAGTTTACTCCGTTTTTTTGTGTACTTCTCCAGTTTGCCAGAAGCGATATGTCACTCGTTGTGTATCTTAAGAGATTCATCGTTACTCCTTCCTTTAGGTTACTGGTATTCTCTGATTCAATACCTCTCGTGACGAAAAATTGGCTATCTTAATTGTGCAATACATCTTCCTCCCAGTTGGTCACAGAGTTTACTACTTTTTTCTGCCAGATGCGATAATTCACTAGTTGTGTATCATAAAAGAGTCATCGTTTCTCCTCCTAGGGGTTATTCGAGATTTCTTAATCCAAACACCTAGTAACGAGGCATTGGCTACCTTAAGAGAGTCATAGTTACTCGTCCCAATTGCTCAACCAGTCTGCCACTTTTTCTTACTGCGGCCAGTTTGCCAGAAGCGATATGTCACTCGTTGTGTATCTTAAGAGATTCATCGTTACTCCTTCCATAGGTTACTGGTGGTCTCTGATCCAATACTGTTCGTGACGAAACATTGGCTTTCTTAATAGTGCCCTATCTCACCCTCCCTGTTGCTCTCACAGTTTACTACGTTTTTTTGTGTACTTGTCCAGTCTGCCAGAAGCGTTATGTCACTAGTTGTGCATCATAATAGAGTCATCGTTTATCCTCCTAGGGGTTATTCGAGATTTCTTAATCCAAATTCCTAGTAACGATTCATTGGCTACCTTAAGAGAGTCATAGTTACTCGTCCCAATTGCTCACCCAGTCTGCCATTTTTTCTTACTGCGGCCAGTCTGCCAGAAGCGATATGTCACTCGTTGTGTATCTTAAGAGATTCATCGTTACTCCTTCCTTTAGGTTACTGGTATTCTCTGATTCAATACCTCTCGTGACGAAAAATTGGCTATCTTAATTGTGCAATACATCTTCCTCCCAGTTGGTCACACAGTTTACTACTTTTTTCTGCCAGATGCGATAATTCACTAGTTGTGTATCATAAAAGAGTCATCGTTTCTCCTCCTAGGGGTTATTCGAGATTTCTTAATCCAAACACCTAGTAACGAGGCATTGGCTACCTTAAGAGAGTCATAGTTACTCGTCCCAATTGCTCAACCAGTCTGCCACTTTTTCTTACTGCGGCCAGTTTGCCAGAAGCGATATGTCACTCGTTGTGTATCTTAAGAGATTCATCGTTACTCCTTCCTTTAGGTTACTGGTATTCTCTGATTCAATACCTCTCGTGACGAAAAATTGGTTATATGAATAGTGCAATACTTCTTCCTACCAGTTGCTCACACAGTTTACTATTTCTTGTGTACTTTTTGTCTGCCAGAAGCGATATGTCACCTGTTTTGTATCATAAAAGAGTCATCTTTTCTCCTCCTAGGGGTTATTCGAGATTTCTTAATCGAAACCCCTAGTAAGAGGCATTGGCTACCTTAAGAGAGTCATAGTTACTCGTCCCAATTGCTCACCCAGGCTGCCACTTTTTCTTACTGCGGCCAGTCTGCCAGAAGCGATATGTCACTCGTTGTGTATCTTAAGAGATTCATCGTTTCTCCTCCCTTTAGGTTACTGGTATTCTCTGATTCAATACCTCTCGTGACGAAAAATTGGCTATCTTAATTGTGCAATACATCTTCCTCCCAGTTGGTCACACAGTTTACTACTTTTTTCTGCCAGATGCGATAATTCACTAGTTGTGTATCATAAAAGAGTCATCGTTTCTCCTCCTAGGGGTTATTCGAGATTTCTTAATCCAAACACCTAGTAACGAGGCATTGGCTACCTTAAGAGAGTCATAGTTACTCGTCCCAATTGCTCAACCAGTCTGCCACTTTTTCTTACTGCGGCCAGTTTGCCAGAAGCGATATGTCACTCGTTGTGTATCTTAAGAGATTCATCGTTACTCCTTCCATAGGTTACTGGTGGTCTCTGATCCAATACTGTTCGTGACGAAACATTGGCTCTCTTAATAGTGCCCTATCTCACCCTCCCTGTTGCTCACACAGTTTACTACGTTTTTTTGTGTACTTCTCCAGTTTGCCAGAAGCGATATGTCACTCGTTGTGTATCTTAAGAGATTCATCGTTACTCCTTCCATAGGTTACTGGTGGTCTCTGATCCAATACTGTTCGTGACGAAACATTGGCTTTCTTAATAGTGCCCTATCTCACCCTCCCTGTTGCTCTCACAGTTTACTACGGTTTTTTGTGTACTTGTCCAGTCTGCCAGAAGCGTTATGTCACTAGTTGTTTATCATAATAGAGTCATCGTTTATCCTCCTATAGCTTATTCGAGATTTCTTAAATCAAATTCCTAGTAACGAGGCATTGGCAACCTTAAGAGAGTCATAGTTATTTGTCCCAATTGCTCACCCAGTCTGCCATTTTTTCTTTCTGCGGCCAGTCTGCCAGAAGCGATATGTCACTCGTTGTGTATCTTAAGAGATTCATCGTTACTCCTTCCTTTAGGTTACTGGTATTCTCTGATTCAATACCTCTCGTGACGAAAAATTGGTTATATTAATAGTGCAATACTTCTTCCTACCAGTTGCTCACACAGTTTACTACTTTTTGTGTACTTTTTGTCTGCCAGAAGCGATATGTCACCTGTTTTGTATCATAAAAGAGTCATCTTTTCTCCTCCTAGGGGTTATTCGAGATTTCTTAATCGAAACCCCTAGTAAGAGGCATTGGCTACCTTAAGAGAGTCATAGTTACTCGTCCCAATTGCTCAACCAGTCTGCCACTTTTTCTTACTGCGGCCAGTTTGCCAGAAGTGATATGTCACTCGTTGTGTATCTTAAGAGATTCATCGTTACTCCTTCCATAGGTTACTGGTGGTCTCTGATCCAATACTGTTCGTGACGAAACATTGGCTTTCTTAATAGTGCCCTATCTCACCCTCCCTGTTGCTCACAGAGTTTACTACGTTTTTTTGTGTACTTCTCCAGTTTGCCAGAAGCGATATGTCACTCGTTGTGTATCTTAAGAGATTCATCGTTACTCCTTCCTTTAGGTTACTGGTATTCTCTGATTCAATACCTCTCGTGACGAAAAATTGGCTATCTTAATTGTGCAATACATCTTCCTCCCAGTTGGTCACAGAGTTTACTACTTTTTTCTGCCAGATGCGATAATTCACTAGTTGTGTATCATAAAAGAGTCATCGTTTCTCCTCCTAGGGGTTATTCGAGATTTCTTAATCCAAACACCTAGTAACGAGGCATTGGCTACCTTAAGAGAGTCATAGTTACTCGTCCCAATTGCTCAACCAGTCTGCCACTTTTTCTTACTGCGGCCAGTTTGCCAGAAGCGATATGTCACTCGTTGTGTATCTTAAGAGATTCATCGTTACTCCTTCCATAGGTTACTGGTGGTCTCTGATCCAATACTGTTCGTGACGAAACATTGGCTCTCTTAATAGTGCCCTATCTCACCCTCCCTGTTGCTCACACAGTTTACTACGTTTTTTTGTGTACTTCTCCAGTTTGCCAGAAGCGATATGTCACTCGTTGTGTATCTTAAGAGATTCATCGTTACTCCTTCCATAGGTTACTGGTGGTCTCTGATCCAATACTGTTCGTGACGAAACATTGGCTTTCTTAATAGTGCCCTATCTCACCCTCCCTGTTGCTCTCACAGTTTACTACGTTTTTTTGTGTACTTGTCCAGTCTGCCAGAAGCGTTATGTCACTAGTTGTTTATCATAATAGAGTCATCGTTTATCCTCCTATAGCTTATTCGAGATTTCTTAAATCAAATTCCTAGTAACGAGGCATTGGCAACCTTAAGAGAGTCATAGTTATTTGTCCCAATTGCTCACCCAGTCTGCCATTTTTTCTTTCTGCGGCCAGTCTGCCAGAAGCGATATGTCACTCGTTGTGTATCTTAAGAGATTCATCGTTACTCCTTCCTTTAGGTTACTGGTATTCTCTGATTCAATACCTCTCGTGACGAAAAATTGGTTATATTAATAGTGCAATACTTCTTCCTACCAGTTGCTCACACAGTTTACTACTTTTTGTGTACTTTTTGTCTGCCAGAAGCGATATGTCACCTGTTTTGTATCATAAAAGAGTCATCTTTTCTCCTCCTAGGGGTTATTCGAGATTTCTTAATCGAAACCCCTAGTAAGAGGCATTGGCTACCTTAAGAGAGTCATAGTTACTCGTCCCAATTGCTCAACCAGTCTGCCACTTTTTCTTACTGCGGCCAGTTTGCCAGAAGTGATATGTCACTCGTTGTGTATCTTAAGAGATTCATCGTTACTCCTTCCATAGGTTACTGGTGGTCTCTGATCCAATACTGTTCGTGACGAAACATTGGCTTTCTTAATAGTGCCCTATCTCACCCTCCCTGTTGCTCACAGAGTTTACTACGTTTTTTTGTGTACTTCTCCAGTTTGCCAGAAGCGATATGTCACTCGTTGTGTATCTTAAGAGATTCATCGTTACTCCTTCCTTTAGGTTACTGGTATTCTCTGATTCAATACCTCTCGTGACGAAAAATTGGCTATCTTAATTGTGCAATACATCTTCCTCCCAGTTGGTCACAGAGTTTACTACTTTTTTCTGCCAGATGCGATAATTCACTAGTTGTGTATCATAAAAGAGTCATCGTTTCTCCTCCTAGGGGTTATTCGAGATTTCTTAATCCAAACACCTAGTAACGAGGCATTGGCTACCTTAAGAGAGTCATAGTTACTCGTCCCAATTGCTCAACCAGTCTGCCACTTTTTCTTACTGCGGCCAGTTTGCCAGAAGCGATATGTCACTCGTTGTGTATCTTAAGAGATTCATCGTTACTCCTTCCATAGGTTACTGGTGGTCTTTGATCCAATACTGTTCGTGACGAAACATTGGCTTTCTTAATAGTGCCCTATCTCACCCTCCCTGTTGCTCTCACAGTTTACTACATTTTTTTGTGTACTTGTCCAGTCTGCCAGAAGCGTTATGTCACTAGTTGTGCATCATAATAGAGTCATCGTTTATCCTCCTAGGGGTTATTCGAGATTTCTTAATCCAAATTCCTAGTAACGAGGCATTGGCTACCTTAAGAGAGTCATAGTTACTCGTCCCAATTGCTCATCCAGTCTGCCATTTTTTCTTACTGCGGCCAGTCTGCCAGAAGCGATATGTCACTCGTTGTGTATCTTAAGAGATTCATCGTTACTCCTTCCTTTAGGTTACTGGTATTCTCTGATTCAATACCTCTCGTGACGAAAAATTGGCTATCTTAATTGTGCAATACATCTTCCTCCCAGTTGGTCACACAGTTTACTACTTTTTTCTGCCAGATGCGATAATTCACTAGTTGTGTATCATAAAAGAGTCATCGTTTCTCCTCCTAGGGGTTATTCGAGATTTCTTAATCCAAACACCTAGTAACGAGGCATTGGCTACCTTAAGAGAGTCATAGTTACTCGTCCCAATTGCTCAACCAGTCTGCCACTTTTTCTTACTGCGGCCAGTTTGCCAGAAGCGATATGTCACTCGTTGTGTATCTTAAGAGATTCATCGTTACTCCTTCCATAGGTTACTGGTGGTCTTTGATCCAATACTGTTCGTGACGAAACATTGGCTTTCTTAATAGTGCCCTATCTCACCCTCCCTGTTGCTCTCACAGTTTACTACGTTTTTTTGTGTACTTGTCCAGTCTGCCAGAAGCGTTATGTCACTAGTTGTGCATCATAATAGAGTCATCGTTTATCCTCCTAGGGGTTATTCGAGATTTCTTAATCCAAATTCCTAGTAACGAGGCATTGGCTACCTTAAGAGAGTCATAGTTACTCGTCCCAATTGCTCACCCAGTCTGCCATTTTTTCTTACTGCGGCCAGTCTGCCAGAAGCGATATGTCACTCGTTGTGTATCTTAAGAGATTCATCGTTACTCCTTCCTTTAGGTTACTGGTATTCTCTGATTCAATACTGTTCGTGACGAAACATTGGCTTTCTTAATAGTGCCCTATCTCACCCTCCCTGTTGCTCACACAGTTTACTACGTTTTTTTGTGTACTTCTCCAGTTTGCCAGAAGCGATATGTCACTCGTTGTGTATCTTAAGAGATTCATCGTTACTCCTTCCATAGGTTACTGGTGGTCTCTGATCCAATACTGTTCGTGACGAAACATTGGCTTTCTTAATAGTGCCCTATCTCACCCTCCCTGTTGCTCACACAGTTTACTACGTTTTTTTGTGTACTTCTCCAGTCTGCCAGAAGCGATATGTCACTCGTTGTGTATCTTAAGAGATTCATCGTTACTCCTTCCTTTAGGTTACTGGTATTCTCTGATTCAATACCTCTCGTGACGAAAAATTGGTTATATTAATAGTGCAATACTTCTTCCTACCAGTTGCTCACACAGTTTACTACTTTTTGTGTACTTTTTGTCTGCCAGAAGCGATATGTCACCTGTTTTGTATCATAAAAGAGTCATCTTTTCTCCTCCTAGGGGTTATTCGAGATTTCTTAATCGAAACCCCTAGTAAGAGGCATTGGCTACCTTAAGAGAGTCATAGTTACTCGTCCCAATTGCTCACCCAGGCTGCCACTTTTTCTTACTGCGGCCAGTCTGCCAGAAGCGATATGTCACTCGTTGTGTATCTTAAGAGATTCATCGTTTCTCCTTCCTTTAGGTTACTGGTATTCTCTGATTCAATACCTCTCGTGACGAAAAATTGGCTATCTTAATTGTGCAATACATCTTCCTCCCAGTTGGTCACACAGTTTACAACTTTTTTCTGCCAGATGCGATAATTCACTAGTTGTGTATCATAAAAGAGTCATCGTTTCTCCTCCTAGGGGTTATTCGAGATTTCTTAATCCAAACACCTAGTAACGAGGCATTGGCTACCTTAAGAGAGTCATAGTTACTCGTCCCAATTGCTCAACCAGTCTGCCACTTTTTCTTACTGCGGCCAGTTTGCCAGAAGCGATATGTCACTCGTTGTGTATCTTAAGAGATTCATCGTTACTCCTTCCATAGGTTACTGGTGGTCTCTGATCCAATACTGTTCGTGACGAAACATTGGCTTTCTTAATAGTGCCCTATCTCACCCTCCCTGTTGCTCACAGAGTTTACTACGTTTTTTTGTGTACTTCTCCAGTTTGCCAGAAGCGATATGTCACTCGTTGTGTATCTTAAGAGATTCATCGTTACTCCTTCCTTTAGGTTACTGGTATTCTCTGATTCAATACCTCTCGTGACGAAAAACTGGCTATCTTAATTGTTCAATACATCTTCCTCCCAGTTGGTCACACAGTTTACTACTTTTTTCTGCCAGATGCGATAATTCACTAGTTGTGTATCATAAAAGAGTCATCGTTTCTCCTCCTAGGGGTTATTCGAGATTTCTTAATCCAAACACCTAGTAACGAGGCATTGGCTACCTTAAGAGAGTCATAGTTACTCGTCCCAATTGCTCAACCAGTCTGCCACTTTTTCTTACTGCGGCCAGTTTGCCAGAAGCGATATGTCACTCGTTGTGTATCTTAAGAGATTCATCGTTACTCCTTCCATAGGTTACTGGTGGTCTTTGATCCAATACTGTTCGTGACGAAACATTGGCTTTCTTAATAGTGCCCTATCTCACCCTCCCTGTTGCTCTCACAGTTTACTACGTTTTTTTGTGTACTTGTCCAGTCTGCCAGAAGCGTTATGTCACTAGTTGTGCATCATAATAGAGTCATCGTTTATCCTCCTAGGGGTTATTCGAGATTTCTTAATCCAAATTCCTAGTAACGAGGCATTGGCTACCTTAAGAGAGTCATAGTTACTCGTCCCAATTGCTCACCCAGTCTGCCATTTTTTCTTACTGCGGCCAGTCTGCCAGAAGCGATATGTCACTCGTTGTGTATCTTAAGAGATTCATCGTTACTCCTTCCTTTAGGTTACTGGTATTCTCTGATTCAATACCTCTCGTGACGAAAAATTGGCTATCTTAATTGTGCAATACATCTTCCTCCCAGTTGGTCACAGAGTTTACTACTTTTTTTCTGCCAGATGCGATAATTCACTAGTTGTGTATCATAAAAGAGTCATCGTTTATCCTCCTAGGGGTTATTCGAGATTTCTTAATCCAAACACCTAGTAACGAGGCATTGGCTACCTTAAGAGAGTCATAGTTACTCGTCCCAATTGCTCAACCAGTCTGCCACTTTTTCTTACTGCGGCCAGTTTGCCAGAAGCGATATGTCACTCGTTGTGTATCTTAAGAGATTCATCGTTACTCCTTCCATAGGTTACTGGTGGTCTTTGATCCAATACTGTTCGTGACGAAACATTGGCTTTCTTAATAGTGCCCTATCTCACCCTCCCTGTTGCTCTCACAGTTTACTACGTTTTTTTGTGTACTTGTCCAGTCTGCCAGAAGCGTTATGTCACTAGTTGTGCATCATAATAGAGTCATCGTTTATCCTCCTAGGGGTTATTCGAGATTTCTTAATCCAAATTCCTAGTAACGAGGCATTGGCTACCTTAAGAGAGTCATAGTTACTCGTCCCAATTGCTCACCCAGTCTGCCATTTTTTCTTACTGCGGCCAGTCTGCCAGAAGCGATATGTCACTCGTTGTGTATCTTAAGAGATTCATCGTTACTCCTTCATTTAGGTTACTGGTATTCTCTGATTCAATACCTCTCGTGACGAAAAATTGGCTATCTTAATTGTGCAATACATCTTCCTCCCAGTTGGTCACACAGTTTACTACTTTTTTCTGCCAGATGCGATAATTCACTAGTTGTGTATCATAAAAGAGTCATCGTTTCTCCTCCTAGGGGTTATTCGAGATTTCTTAATCCAAACACCTAGTAACGAGGCATTGGCTACCTTAAGAGAGTCATAGTTACTCGTCCCAATTGCTCAACCAGTCTGCCACTTTTTCTTACTGTGGCCAGTTTGCCAGAAGCGATATGTCACTCGTTGTGTATCTTAAGAGATTCATCGTTACTCCTTCCATAGGTTACTGAAGGTCTTTGATCCAATACTGTTCGTGACGAAACATTGGCTTTCTTAATAGTGCCCTATCTCACCCTCCCTGTTGCTCTCACAGTTTACTACGTTTTTTGTGTACTTGTCCAGTCTGCCAGAAGCGTTATGTCACTAGTTGTGCATCATAATAGAGTCATCGTTTATCCTCCTAGGGGTTATTCGAGATTTCTTAATCCAAATTCCTAGTAACGAGGCATTGGCTACCTTAAGAGAGTCATAGTTACTCGTCCCAATTGCTCACCCAGTCTGCCATTTTTTCTTACTGCGGCCAGTCTGCCAGAAGCGATATGTCACTCGTTGTGTATCTTAAGAGATTCATCGTTACTCCTTCCATAGGTTACTGGTGGTCTCTGATTCAATACTGTTCGTGACGAAACATTGGCTTTCTTAATAGTGCCCTATCTCACCCTCCCTGTTGCTCACACAGTTTACTACGTTTTTTTGTATACTTCTCCAGTTTGCCAGAAGCGATATGTCACTCGTTGTGTATCTTAAGAGATTCATCGTTACTCCTTCCATAGGTTACTGGTGGTCTCTGATCCAATACTGTTCGTGACGAAACATTGGCTTTCTTAATAGTGCCCTATCTCACCCTCCCTGTTGCTCACACAGTTTACTACGTTTTTTTGTGTACTTCTCCAGTCTGCCAGAAGCGATATGTCACTCGTTGTGTATCTTAAGAGATTCATCGTTACTCCTTCCTTTAGGTTACTGGTATTCTCTGATTCAATACCTCTCGTGACGAAAAATTGGTTATATTAATAGTGCAATACTTCTTCCTACCAGTTGCTCACACAGTTTACTACTTTTTGTGTACTTTTTGTCTGCCAGAAGCGATATGTCACCTGTTTTGTATCATAAAAGAGTCATCTTTTCTCCTCCTAGGGGTTATTCGAGATTTCTTAATCGAAACCCCTAGTAAGAGGCATTGGCTACCTTAAGAGAGTCATAGTTACTCGTCCCAATTGCTCACCCAGGCTGCCACTTTTTCTTACTGCGGCCAGTCTGCCAGAAGCGATATGTCACTCGTTGTGTATCTTAAGAGATTCATCGTTTCTCCTTCCTTTAGGTTACTGGTATTCTCTGATTCAATACCTCTCGTGACGAAAAATTGGCTATCTTAATTGTGCAATACATCTTCCTCCCAGTTGGTCACACAGTTTACAACTTTTTTCTGCCAGATGCGATAATTCACTAGTTGTGTATCATAAAAGAGTCATCGTTTCTCCTCCTAGGGGTTATTCGAGATTTCTTAATCCAAACACCTAGTAACGAGGCATTGGCTACCTTAAGAGAGTCATAGTTACTCGTCCCAATTGCTCAACCAGTCTGCCACTTTTTCTTACTGCGGCCAGTTTGCCAGAAGCGATATGTCACTCGTTGTGTATCTTAAGAGATTCATCGTTACTCCTTCCATAGGTTACTGGTGGTCTCTGATCCAATACTGTTCGTGACGAAACATTGGCTTTCTTAATAGTGCCCTATCTCACCCTCCCTGTTGCTCACAGAGTTTACTACGTTTTTTTGTGTACTTCTCCAGTTTGCCAGAAGCGATATGTCACTCGTTGTGTATCTTAAGAGATTCATCGTTACTCCTTCCTTTAGGTTACTGGTATTCTCTGATTCAATACCTCTCGTGACGAAAAATTGGCTATCTTAATTGTTCAATACATCTTCCTCCCAGTTGGTCACACAGTTTACTACTTTTTTCTGCCAGATGCGATAATTCACTAGTTGTGTATCATAAAAGAGTCATCGTTTCTCCTCCTAGGGGTTATTCGAGATTTCTTAATCCAAACACCTAGTAACGAGGCATTGGCTACCTTAAGAGAGTCATAGTTACTCGTCCCAATTGCTCAACCAGTCTGCCACTTTTTCTTACTGCGGCCAGTTTGCCAGAAGCGATATGTCACTCGTTGTGTATCTTAAGAGATTCATCGTTACTCCTTCCATAGGTTACTGGTGGTCTTTGATCCAATACTGTTCGTGACGAAACATTGGCTTTCTTAATAGTGCCCTATCTCACCCTCCCTGTTGCTCTCACAGTTTACTACGTTTTTTTGTGTACTTGTCCAGTCTGCCAGAAGCGTTATGTCACTAGTTGTGCATCATAATAGAGTCATCGTTTATCCTCCTAGGGGTTATTCGAGATTTCTTAATCCAAATTCCTAGTAACGAGGCATTGGCTACCTTAAGAGAGTCATAGTTACTCGTCCCAATTGCTCACCCAGTCTGCCATTTTTTCTTACTGCGGCCAGTCTGCCAGAAGCGATATGTCACTCGTTGTGTATCTTAAGAGATTCATCGTTACTCCTTCCTTTAGGTTACTGGTATTCTCTGATTCAATACCTCTCGTGACGAAAAATTGGCTATCTTAATTGTGCAATACATCTTCCTCCCAGTTGGTCACAGAGTTTACTACTTTTTTTCTGCCAGATGCGATAATTCACTAGTTGTGTATCATAAAAGAGTCATCGTTTATCCTCCTAGGGGTTATTCGAGATTTCTTAATCCAAACACCTAGTAACGAGGCATTGGCTACCTTAAGAGAGTCATAGTTACTCGTCCCAATTGCTCAACCAGTCTGCCACTTTTTCTTACTGCGGCCAGTTTGCCAGAAGCGATATGTCACTCGTTGTGTATCTTAAGAGATTCATCGTTACTCCTTCCATAGGTTACTGGTGGTCTTTGATCCAATACTGTTCGTGACGAAACATTGGCTTTCTTAATAGTGCCCTATCTCACCCTCCCTGTTGCTCTCACAGTTTACTACGTTTTTTTGTGTACTTGTCCAGTCTGCCAGAAGCGTTATGTCACTAGTTGTGCATCATAATAGAGTCATCGTTTATCCTCCTAGGGGTTATTCGAGATTTCTTAATCCAAATTCCTAGTAACGAGGCATTGGCTACCTTAAGAGAGTCATAGTTACTCGTCCCAATTGCTCACCCAGTCTGCCATTTTTTCTTACTGCGGCCAGTCTGCCAGAAGCGATATGTCACTCGTTGTGTATCTTAAGAGATTCATCGTTACTCCTTCATTTAGGTTACTGGTATTCTCTGATTCAATACCTCTCGTGACGAAAAATTGGCTATCTTAATTGTGCAATACATCTTCCTCCCAGTTGGTCACACAGTTTACTACTTTTTTCTGCCAGATGCGATAATTCACTAGTTGTGTATCATAAAAGAGTCATCGTTTCTCCTCCTAGGGGTTATTCGAGATTTCTTAATCCAAACACCTAGTAACGAGGCATTGGCTACCTTAAGAGAGTCATAGTTACTCGTCCCAATTGCTCAACCAGTCTGCCACTTTTTCTTACTGTGGCCAGTTTGCCAGAAGCGATATGTCACTCGTTGTGTATCTTAAGAGATTCATCGTTACTCCTTCCTTTAGGTTACTGGTATTCTCTGATTCAATACCTCTTGTGACGAAAAATTGGTTATATTAATAGTGCAATACTTCTTCCTACCAGTTGCTCACACAGTTTACTACTTTTTGTGTACTTTTTGTCTGCCAGAAGCGATATGTCACCTGTTTTGTATCATAAAAGAGTCATCTTTTCTCCTCCTAGGGGTTATTCGAGATTTCTTAATCGAAACCCCTAGTAAGAGGCATTGGCTACCTTAAGAGAGTCATAGTTACTCGTCCCAATTGCTCACCCAGGCTGCCACTTTTTCTTACTGCGGCCAGTCTGCCAGAAGCGATATGTCACTCGTTGTGTATCTTAAGAGATTCATCGTTTCTCCTTCCTTTAGGTTACTGGTATTCTCTGATTCAATACCTCTCGTGACGAAAAATTGGCTATCTTAATTGTGCAATACATCTTCCTCCCAGTTGGTCACACAGTTTACTACTTTTTTCTGCCAGATGCGATAATTCACTAGTTGTGTATCATAAAAGAGTCATCGTTTCTCCTCCTAGGGGTTATTCGAGATTTCTTAATCCAAACACCTAGTAACGAGGCATTGGCTACCTTAAGAGAGTCATAGTTACTCGTCCCAATTGCTCAACCAGTCTGCCACTTTTTCTTACTGCGGCCAGTTTGCCAGAAGCGATATGTCACTCGTTGTGTATCTTAAGAGATTCATCGTTACTCCTTCCATAGGTTACTGGTGGTCTCTGATCCAATACTGTTCGTGACGAAACATTGGCTTTCTTAATAGTGCCCTATCTCACCCTCCCTGTTGCTCACACAGTTTACTACGTTTTTTTGTGTACTTCTCCAGTTTGCCAGAAGCGATATGTCACTCGTTGTGTATCTTAAGAGATTCATCGTTACTCCTTCCATAGGTTACTGGTGGTCTCTGATCCAATACTGTTCGTGACGAAACATTGGCTTTCTTAATAGTGCCCTATCTCACCCTCCCCGTTGCTCACACAGTTTACTACGTTTTTTTGTGTACTTCTCCAGTTTGCCAGAAGCGATATGTCACTCGTTGTGTATCTTAAGAGATTCATCGTTACTCCTTCCATAGGTTACTGGTGGTCTCTGATCCAATACTGTTCGTGACGAAACATTGGCTTTCTTAATAGTGCCCTATCTCACCCTCCCTGTTGCTCACACAGTTTACTACGTTTTTTTTGTGTACTTGTCCAGTCTGCCAGAAGCGTTATGTCACTAGTTGTGCATCATAATAGAGTCATCGTTTATCCTCCTATAGCTTATTCGAGATTTCTTAAATCAAATTCCTAGTAACGAGGCATTGGCTACCTTAAGAGAGTCATAGTTACTTGTCCCAATTGCTCACCCAGTCTGCCATTTTTTATTACTGCGGCCAGTCTGCCAGAAGCGATATGTCACTCGTTGTGTATCTTAAGAGATTCATCGTTACTCCTTCCTTTAGGTTACTGGTATTCTCTGATTCAATACCTCTCGTGACGAAAAATTGCTTATATTAATAGTGCAATACTTCTTCCTACCAGTTGCTCACACAGTTTACTACTTTTTGTGTACTTTTTGTCTGCCAGAAGCGATATGTCACCTGTTTTGTATCATAAAAGAGTCATCTTTTCGCCTCCTAGGGGTTATTCGAGATTTCTTAATCGAAACCCCTAGTAAGAGGCATTGGCTACCTTAAGAGAGTCATAGTTACTCGTCCCAATTGCTCACCCAGGCTGCCACTTTTTCTTACTGCGGCCAGTCTGCCAGAAGCGATATGTCACTCGTTGTGTATCTTAAGAGATTCATCGTTACTCCTTCCATAGGTTACTGGTGGTCTCTGATCCAATACTGTTCGTGACGAAACATTGGCTTTCTTAATAGTGCCCTATCTCACCCTCCCTGTTGCTCACACAGTTTACTACGTTTTTTTGTGTACTTCTCCAGTTTGCCAGAAGCGATATGTCACTCGTTGTGTATCTTAAGAGATTCATCGTTACTCCTTCCTTTAGGTTACTGGTATTCTCTGATTCAATACCTCTCGTGACGAAAAATTGGCTATCTTAATTGTGCAATACATCTTCCTCCCAGTTGGTCACACAGTTTACTACTTTTTTCTGCCAGATGCGATAATTCACTAGTTGTGTATCATAAAAGAGTCATCGTTTCTCCTCCTAGGGCTTATTCGAGATTTCTTAATCCAAACACCTAGTAACGAGGCATTGGCTACCTTAAGAGAGTCGTAGTTACTCGTCCCAATTGCTCAACCAGTCTGCCACTTTTTCTTACTGCGGCCAGTCTGCCAGAAGCGATATGTCACTCGTTGTGTATCTTAAGAGATTCATCGTTACTCCTTCCATAGGTTACTGGTGGTCTCTGATCCAATACTGTTCGTGACGAAACATTGGCTTTCTTAATAGTGCCCTATCTCACCCTCCCTGTTGCTCACACAGTTTACTACGTTTTTTTGTGTACTTCTCCAGTTTGCCAGAAGCGATATGTCACTCGTTGTGTATCTTAAGAGATTCATCGTTACTCCTTCCATAGGTTACTGGTGGTCTCTGATCCAATACTGTTCGTGACGAAACATTGGCTTTCTTAATAGTGCCCTATCTCACCCTCCCTGTTGCTCACACAGTTTACTACGTTTTTTTGTGTACTTGTCCAGTCTGCCAGAAGCGTTATGTCACTAGTTGTGCATCATAATAGAGTCATCGTTTATCCTCCTATAGCTTATTCGAGATTTCTTAAATCAAATTCCTAGTAACGAGGCATTGGCTACCTTAAGAAAGTCATAGTTATTTGTCCCAATTGCTCACCCAGTCTGCCATTTTTTCTTACTGCGGCCAGTCTGCCAGAAGCGATATGTCACTCGTTGTGTATCTTAAGAGATTCATCGTTACTCCTTCCTTTAGGTTACTGGTATTCTCTGATTCAATATCTCTCGTGACGAAAAATTGGTTATATTAATAGTGCAATAATTCTTCCTACCAGTTGCTCACACAGTTTACCACTTTTTGTGTACTTTTTGTCTGCCAGAAGCGATATGTCACCTGTTTTGTATCATAAAAGAGTCATCTTTTCTCCTCCTAGGGGTTATTCGAGATTTCTTAATCGAAACCCCTAGTAAGAGGCATTGGCTACCTTAAGAGAGTAATAGTTACTCGTCCCAATTGCTCACCCAGGCTGCCACTTTTTCTTACTGCGGCCAGTCTGCCAGAAGCGATATGTCACTCGTTGTGTATCTTAAGAGATTCATCGTTTCTCCTTCCTTTAGGTTACTGGTATTCTCTGATTCAATACCTCTCGTGACGAAAAATTGGCTATCTTAATTGTGCAATACATCTTCCTCCCAGTTGGTCACACAGTTTACTACTTTTTTCTGCCAGATGCGATAATTCACTATTTGTGTATCATAAAAGAGTCATCGTTTCTCCTCCTAGGGGTTATTCGAGATTTCTTAATCCAAACACCTAGTAACGAGGCATTGGCTACCTTAAGAGAGTCATAATTACTCGTCCCAATTGCTCAACCAGTCTGCCACTTTTTCTTACTGCGGCCAGTTTGCCAGAAGCGATATGTCACTCGTTGTGTATCTTAAGAGATTCATCGTTACTCCTTCCATAGGTTACTGGTGGTCTCTGATACAATACTGTTCGTGACGAAACATTGGCTTTCTTAATAGTGCCCTATCTCACCCTCCCTGTTGCTCACAGAGTTTACTACGTTTTTTTGTGTACTTCTCCAGTTTGCCAGAAGCGATATGTCACTCGTTGTGTATCTTAAGAGATTCATCGTTACTCCTTCCATAGGTTACTGGTGGTCTCTGATCCAATACTGTTCGTGACGAAACATTGGCTTTCTTAATAGTGCCCTATCTCACCCTCCCTGTTGCTCACACAGTTTACTACGTTTTTTTTGTGTACTTCTCCAGTTTGCCAGAAGCGATATGTCACTCGTTGTGTATCTTAAGAGATTCATCGTTACTCCTTCCATAGGTTACTGGTGGTCTCTGATCCAATACTGTTCGTGACGAAACATTGGCTTTCTTAATAGTGCCCTATCTCACCCTCCCTGTTGCTCACACAGTTTACTACGTTTTTTTTGTGTACTTTTCCAGTCTGCCAGAAGCGTTATGTCACTAGTTGTGCATCATAATAGAGTCATCGTTTATCCTCATATAGCTTATTCGAGATTTCTTAAATCAAATTCCTAGTAACGAGGCATTGGCTACCTTAAGAGAGTCATAGTTACTTGTCCCAATTGCTCACCCAGTCTGCCATTTTTTCTTACTGCGGCCAGTCTCCCAGAAGCGATATGTCACTCGTTGTGTATCTTAAGAGATTCATCGTTACTCCTTCCTTTAGGTTACTGGTATTCTCTGATTCAATACCTCTCGTGACGAAAAATTGGCTATCTTAATTGTGCAATACATCTTCCTCCCAGTTGGTCACACAGTTTACTACTTTTTTCTGCCAGATGCGATAATTCACTAGTTGTGTATCATAAAAGAGTCATCGTTTCTCCTCCTAGGGCTTATTCGAGATTTCTTAATCCAAACACCTAGTAACGAGGCATTGGCTACCTTAAGAGAGTCGTAGTTACTCGTCCCAATTGCTCAACCAGTCTGCCACTTTTTCTTACTGCGGCCAGTTTGCCAGAAGCGATATGTCACTCGTTGTGTATCTTAAGAGATTCATCGTTACTCCTTCCATAGGTTACTGGTGGTCTTTGATCCAATACTGTTCGTGACGAAACATTGGCTTTCTTAATAGTGCCCTATCTCACCCTCCCTGTTGCTCACACGGTTTACTACGTTTTTTTGTGTACTTGTCCAGTCTGCCAGAAGCGTTATGTCACTAGTTGTGCATCATAATAGAGTCATCGTTTATCCTCCTAGGGGTTATTCGAGATTTCTTAATCCAAATTCCTAGTAACGAGGCATTGGCTACCTTAAGAGAGTCATAGTTACTCGTCCCAATTGCTCACCCAGTCTGCCATTTTTTCTTACTGCGGCCAGTCTGCCAGAAGCGATATGTCACTCGTTGTGTATCTTAAGAGATTCATCGTTACTCCTTCCATAGGTTACTGGTGGTCTCTGATCCAATACTGTTCGTGACGAAACATTGGCTTTCTTAATAGTGCCCTATCTCACCCTCCCTGTTGCTCACACAGTTTACTACGTTTTTTTGTGTACTTCTCCAGTTTGCCAGAAGCGATATGTCACTCGTTGTGTATCTTAAGAGATTCATCGTTACTCCTTCCATAGGTTACTGGTGGTCTCTGATCCAATACTGTTCGTGACGAAACATTGGCTTTCTTAATAGTGCCCTATCTCACCCTCCCTGTTGCTCACACAGTTTACTACGTTTTTTTGTGTACTTGTCCAGTCTGCCAGAAGCGTTATGTCACTAGTTGTGCATCATAATAGAGTCATCGTTTATCCTCCTATAGCTTATTCGAGATTTCTTAAATCAAATTCCTAGTAACGAGGCATTGGCTACCTTAAGAAAGTCATAGTTATTTGTCCCAATTGCTCACCCAGTCTGCCATTTTTTCTTACTGCGGCCAGTCTGCCAGAAGCGATATGTCACTCGTTGTGTATCTTAAGAGATTCATCGTTACTCCTTCCTTTAGGTTACTGGTATTCTCTGATTCAATATCTCTCGTGACGAAAAATTGGTTATATTAGTAGTGCAATACTTCTTCCTACCAGTTGCTCACACAGTTTACCACTTTTTGTGTACTTTTTGTCTGCCAGAAGCGATATGTCACCTGTTTTGTATCATAAAAGAGTCATCTTTTCTCCTCCTAGGGGTTATTCGAGATTTCTTAATCGAAACCCCTAGTAAGAGGCATTGGCTACCTTAAGAGAGTAATAGTTACTCGTCCCAATTGCTCACCCAGGCTGCCACTTTTTCTTACTGCGGCCAGTCTGCCAGAAGCGATATGTCACTCGTTGTGTATCTTAAGAGATTCATCGTTACTCCTTCCATAGGTTACTGGTGGTCTCTGATCCAATACTGTTCGTGACGAAACATTGGCTTTCTTAATAGTGCCCTATCTCACCCTCCCTGTTGCTCACACAGTTTACTACGTTTTTTTGTGTACTTCTCCAGTTTGCCAGAAGCGATATGTCACTCGTTGTGTATCTTAAGAGATTCATCGTTACTCCTTCCTTTAGGTTACTGGTATTCTCTGATTCAATACCTCTCGTGACGAAAAATTGGCTATCTTAATTGTGCAATACATCTTCCTCCCAGTTGGTCACACAGTTTACTACTTTTTTCTGCCAGATGCGATAATTCACTAGTTGTGTATCATAAAAGAGTCATCGTTTCTCCTCCTAGGGCTTATTCGAGATTTCTTAATCCAAACACCTAGTAACGAGGCATTGGCTACCTTAAGAGAGTCGTAGTTACTCGTCCCAATTGCTCAACCAGTCTGCCACTTTTTCTTACTGCGGCCAGTCTGCCAGAAGCGATATGTCACTCGTTGTGTATCTTAAGAGATTCATCGTTACTCCTTCCATAGGTTACTGGTGGTCTCTGATCCAATACTGTTCGTGACGAAACATTGGCTTTCTTAATAGTGCCCTATCTCACCCTCCCTGTTGCTCACACAGTTTACTACGTTTTTTTGTGTACTTCTCCAGTTTGCCAGAAGCGATATGTCACTCGTTGTGTATCTTAAGAGATTCATCGTTACTCCTTCCATAGGTTACTGGTGGTCTCTGATCCAATACTGTTCGTGACGAAACATTGGCTTTCTTAATAGTGCCCTATCTCACCCTCCCTGTTGCTCACACAGTTTACTACGTTTTTTTGTGTACTTGTCCAGTCTGCCAGAAGCGTTATGTCACTAGTTGTGCATCATAATAGAGTCATCGTTTATCCTCCTATAGCTTATTCGAGATTTCTTAAATCAAATTCCTAGTAACGAGGCATTGGCTACCTTAAGAAAGTCATAGTTATTTGTCCCAATTGCTCACCCAGTCTGCCATTTTTTCTTACTGCGGCCAGTCTGCCAGAAGCGATATGTCACTCGTTGTGTATCTTAAGAGATTCATCGTTACTCCTTCCTTTAGGTTACTGGTATTCTCTGATTCAATATCTCTCGTGACGAAAAATTGGTTATATTAATAGTGCAATAATTCTTCCTACCAGTTGCTCACACAGTTTACCACTTTTTGTGTACTTTTTGTCTGCCAGAAGCGATATGTCACCTGTTTTGTATCATAAAAGAGTCATCTTTTCTCCTCCTAGGGGTTATTCGAGATTTCTTAATCGAAACCCCTAGTAAGAGGCATTGGCTACCTTAAGAGAGTAATAGTTACTCGTCCCAATTGCTCACCCAGGCTGCCACTTTTTCTTACTGCGGCCAGTCTGCCAGAAGCGATATGTCACTCGTTGTGTATCTTAAGAGATTCATCGTTTCTCCTTCCTTTAGGTTACTGGTATTCTCTGATTCAATACCTCTCGTGACGAAAAATTGGCTATCTTAATTGTGCAATACATCTTCCTCCCAGTTGGTCACACAGTTTACTACTTTTTTCTGCCAGATGCGATAATTCACTATTTGTGTATCATAAAAGAGTCATCGTTTCTCCTCCTAGGGGTTATTCGAGATTTCTTAATCCAAACACCTAGTAACGAGGCATTGGCTACCTTAAGAGAGTCATAATTACTCGTCCCAATTGCTCAACCAGTCTGCCACTTTTTCTTACTGCGGCCAGTTTGCCAGAAGCGATATGTCACTCGTTGTGTATCTTAAGAGATTCATCGTTACTCCTTCCATAGGTTACTGGTGGTCTCTGATACAATACTGTTCGTGACGAAACATTGGCTTTCTTAATAGTGCCCTATCTCACCCTCCCTGTTGCTCACACAGTTTACTACGTTTTTTTGTGTACTTCTCCAGTTTGCCAGAAGCGATATGTCACTCGTTGTGTATCTTAAGAGATTCATCGTTACTCCTTCCTTTAGGTTACTGGTATTCTCTGATTCAATACCTCTCGTGACGAAAAATTGGCTATCTTAATTGTGCAATACATCTTCCTCCCAGTTGGTCACACAGTTTACTACTTTTTTCTGCCAGATGCGATAATTCACTAGTTGTGTATCATAAAAGAGTCATCGTTTCTCCTCCTAGGGCTTATTCGAGATTTCTTAATCCAAACACCTAGTAACGAGGCATTGGCTACCTTAAGAGAGTCGTAGTTACTCGTCCCAATTGCTCAACCAGTCTGCCACTTTTTCTTACTGCGGCCAGTCTGCCAGAAGCGATATGTCACTCGTTGTGTATCTTAAGAGATTCATCGTTACTCCTTCCATAGGTTACTGGTGGTCTCTGATCCAATACTGTTCGTGACGAAACATTGGCTTTCTTAATAGTGCCCTATCTCACCCTCCCTGTTGCTCACACAGTTTACTACGTTTTTTTGTGTACTTCTCCAGTTTGCCAGAAGCGATATGTCACTCGTTGTGTATCTTAAGAGATTCATCGTTACTCCTTCCATAGGTTACTGGTGGTCTCTGATCCAATACTGTTCGTGACGAAACATTGGCTTTCTTAATAGTGCCCTATCTCACCCTCCCTGTTGCTCACACAGTTTACTACGTTTTTTTGTGTACTTGTCCAGTCTGCCAGAAGCGTTATGTCACTAGTTGTGCATCATAATAGAGTCATCGTTTATCCTCCTATAGCTTATTCGAGATTTCTTAAATCAAATTCCTAGTAACGAGGCATTGGCTACCTTAAGAAAGTCATAGTTATTTGTCCCAATTGCTCACCCAGTCTGCCATTTTTTCTTACTGCGGCCAGTCTGCCAGAAGCGATATGTCACTCGTTGTGTATCTTAAGAGATTCATCGTTACTCCTTCCTTTAGGTTACTGGTATTCTCTGATTCAATATCTCTCGTGACGAAAAATTGGTTATATTAATAGTGCAATAATTCTTCCTACCAGTTGCTCACACAGTTTACCACTTTTTGTGTACTTTTTGTCTGCCAGAAGCGATATGTCACCTGTTTTGTATCATAAAAGAGTCATCTTTTCTCCTCCTAGGGGTTATTCGAGATTTCTTAATCGAAACCCCTAGTAAGAGGCATTGGCTACCTTAAGAGAGTAATAGTTACTCGTCCCAATTGCTCACCCAGGCTGCCACTTTTTCTTACTGCGGCCAGTCTGCCAGAAGCGATATGTCACTCGTTGTGTATCTTAAGAGATTCATCGTTTCTCCTTCCTTTAGGTTACTGGTATTCTCTGATTCAATACCTCTCGTGACGAAAAATTGGCTATCTTAATTGTGCAATACATCTTCCTCCCAGTTGGTCACACAGTTTACTACTTTTTTCTGCCAGATGCGATAATTCACTATTTGTGTATCATAAAAGAGTCATCGTTTCTCCTCCTAGGGGTTATTCGAGATTTCTTAATCCAAACACCTAGTAACGAGGCATTGGCTACCTTAAGAGAGTCATAATTACTCGTCCCAATTGCTCAACCAGTCTGCCACTTTTTCTTACTGCGGCCAGTTTGCCAGAAGCGATATGTCACTCGTTGTGTATCTTAAGAGATTCATCGTTACTCCTTCCATAGGTTACTGGTGGTCTCTGATACAATACTGTTCGTGACGAAACATTGGCTTTCTTAATAGTGCCCTATCTCACCCTCCCTGTTGCTCACAGAGTTTACTACGTTTTTTTGTGTACTTCTCCAGTTTGCCAGAAGCGATATGTCACTCGTTGTGTATCTTAAGAGATTCATCGTAACTCCTTCCATAGGTTACTGGTGGTCTCTGATCCAATACTGTTCGTGACGAAACATTGGCTTTCTTAATAGTGCCCTATTTCACCCTCCCTGTTGCTCACACAGTTTACTACGTTTTTTTTGTGTACTTCTCCAGTTTGCCAGAAGCGATATGTCACTCGTTGTGTATCTTAAGAGATTCATCGTTACTCCTTCCATAGGTTACTGGTGGTCTCTGATCCAATACTGTTCGTGACGAAACATTGGCTTTCTTAATAGTGCCCTATCTCACCCTCCCTGTTGCTCACACAGTTTACTACGTTTTTTTTGTGTACTTTTCCAGTCTGCCAGAAGCGTTATGTCACTAGTTGTGCATCATAATAGAGTGATCGTTTATCCTCATATAGCTTATTCGAGATTTCTTAAATCAAATTCCTAGTAACGAGGCATTGGCTACCTTAAGAGAGTCATAGTTACTTGTCCCAATTGCTCACCCAGTCTGCCATTTTTTCTTACTGCGGCCAGTCTCCCAGAAGCGATATGTCACTCGTTGTGTATCTTAAGAGATTCATCGTTACTCCTTCCTTTAGGTTACTGGTATTCTCTGATTCAATACCTCTCGTGACGAAAAATTGGCTATCTTAATTGTGCAATACATCTTCCTCCCAGTTGGCCACACAGTTTACTACTTTTTTCTGCCAGATGCGATAATTCACTAGTTGTGTATCATAAAAGAGTCATCGTTTCTCCTCCTAGGGCTTATTCGAGATTTCTTAATCCAAACACCTAGTAACGAGGCATTGGCTACCTTAAGAGAGTCGTAGTTACTCGTCCCAATTGCTCAACCAGTCTGCCACTTTTTCTTACTGCGGCCAGTTTGCCAGAAGCGATATGTCACTCGTTGTGTATCTTAAGAGATTCATCGTTACTCCTTCCATAGGTTACTGGTGGTCTTTGATCCAATACTGTTCGTGACGAAACATTGGCTTTCTTAATAGTGCCCTATCTCACCCTCCCTGTTGCTCACACGGTTTACTACGTTTTTTTGTGTACTTGTCCAGTCTGCCAGAAGCGTTATGTCACTAGTTGTGCATCATAATAGAGTCATCGTTTATCCTCCTAGGGGTTATTCGAGATTTCTTAATCCAAATTCCTAGTAACGAGGCATTGGCTACCTTAAGAGAGTCATAGTTACTCGTCCCAATTGCTCACCCAGTCTGCCATTTTTTCTTACTGCGGCCAGTCTGCCAGAAGCGATATGTCACTCGTTGTGTATCTTAAGAGATTCATCGTTACTCCTTCCATAGGTTACTGGTGGTCTCTGATCCAATACTGTTCGTGACGAAACATTGGCTTTCTTAATAGTGCCCTATCTCACCCTCCCTGTTGCTCACACAGTTTACTACGTTTTTTTGTGTACTTCTCCAGTTTGCCAGAAGCGATATGTCACTCGTTGTGTATCTTAAGAGATTCATCGTTACTCCTTCCATAGGTTACTGGTGGTCTCTGATCCAATACTGTTCGTGACGAAACATTGGCTTTCTTAATAGTGCCCTATCTCACCCTCCCTGTTGCTCACACAGTTTACTACGTTTTTTTGTGTACTTGTCCAGTCTGCCAGAAGCGTTATGTCACTAGTTGTGCATCATAATAGAGTCATCGTTTATCCTCCTATAGCTTATTCGAGATTTCTTAAATCAAATTCCTAGTAACGAGGCATTGGCTACCTTAAGAAAGTCATAGTTATTTGTCCCAATTGCTCACCCAGTCTGCCATTTTTTCTTACTGCGGCCAGTCTGCCAGAAGCGATATGTCACTCGTTGTGTATCTTAAGAGATTCATCGTTACTCCTTCCTTTAGGTTACTGGTATTCTCTGATTCAATATCTCTCGTGACGAAAAATTGGTTATATTAGTAGTGCAATACTTCTTCCTACCAGTTGCTCACACAGTTTACCACTTTTTGTGTACTTTTTGTCTGCCAGAAGCGATATGTCACCTGTTTTGTATCATAAAAGAGTCATCTTTTCTCCTCCTAGGGGTTATTCGAGATTTCTTAATCGAAACCCCTAGTAAGAGGCATTGGCTACCTTAAGAGAGTAATAGTTACTCGTCCCAATTGCTCACCCAGGCTGCCACTTTTTCTTACTGCGGCCAGTCTGCCAGAAGCGATATGTCACTCGTTGTGTATCTTAAGAGATTCATCGTTACTCCTTCCATAGGTTACTGGTGGTCTCTGATCCAATACTGTTCGTGACGAAACATTGGCTTTCTTAATAGTGCCCTATCTCACCCTCCCTGTTGCTCACACAGTTTACTACGTTTTTTTGTGTACTTCTCCAGTTTGCCAGAAGCGATATGTCACTCGTTGTGTATCTTAAGAGATTCATCGTTACTCCTTCCTTTAGGTTACTGGTATTCTCTGATTCAATACCTCTCGTGACGAAAAATTGGCTATCTTAATTGTGCAATACATCTTCCTCCCAGTTGGTCACACAGTTTACTACTTTTTTCTGCCAGATGCGATAATTCACTAGTTGTGTATCATAAAAGAGTCATCGTTTCTCCTCCTAGGGCTTATTCGAGATTTCTTAATCCAAACACCTAGTAACGAGGCATTGGCTACCTTAAGAGAGTCGTAGTTACTCGTCCCAATTGCTCAACCAGTCTGCCACTTTTTCTTACTGCGGCCAGTTTGCCAGAAGCGATATGTCACTCGTTGTGTATCTTAAGAGATTCATCGTTACTTCTTCCATAGGTTACTGGTGGTCTTTGATCCAATACTGTTCGTGACGAAACATTGGCTTTCTTAATAGTGCCCTATCTCACCCTCCCTGTTGCTCACACAGTTTACTACGTTTTTTTGTGTGCTTGTCCAGTCTGCCAGAAGCGTTATGTCACTAGTTGTGCATCATAATAGAGTCATCGTTTATCCTCCTAGGGGTTATTCGAGATTTCTTAATCCAAATTCCTAGTAACGAGGCATTGGCTACCTTAAGAGAGTCATAGTTACTCGTCCCAATTGCTCACCCAGTCTGCCATTTTTTCTTACTGCGGCCAGTCTGCCAGAAGCGATATGTCACTCGTTGTGTATCTTAAGAGATTCATCGTTACTCCTTCCATAGGTTACTGGTGGTCTCTGATCCAATACTGTTCGTGACGAAACATTGGCTTTCTTAATAGTGCCCTATCTCACCCTCCCTGTTGCTCACACAGTTTACTACGTTTTTTTGTGTACTCCTCCAGTTTGCCAGAAGCGATATGTCACTCGTTGTGTATCTTAAGAGATTCATCGTTACTCCTTCCATAGGTTACTGGTGGTCTCTGATCCAATACTGTTCGTGACGAAACATTGGCTTTCTTAATAGTGCCCTATCTCACCCTCCCTGTTGCTCACACAGTTTACTACGTTTTTTTGTGTACTTGTCCAGTCTGCCAGAAGCGTTATGTCACTAGTTGTGCATCATAATAGAGTCATCGTTTATCCTCCTATAGCTTATTCGAGATTTCTTAAATCAAATTCCTAGTAACGAGGCATTGGCTACCTTAAGAAAGTCATAGTTATTTGTCCCAATTGCTCACCCAGCCTGCCATTTTTTCTTACTGCGGCCAGTCTGCCAGAAGCGATATGTCACTCGTTGTGTATCTTAAGAGATTCATCGTTACTCCTTCCTTTAGGTTACTGGTATTCTCTGATTCAACATCTCTCGTGACGAAAAATTGGTTATATTAATAGTGCAATACTTCTTCCTACCAGTTGCTCACACAGTTTACCACTTTTTGTGTACTTTTTGTCTGCCAGAAGCGATATGTCACCTGTTTTGTAACATAAAAGAGTCATCTTTTCTCCTCCTAGGGGTTATTCGAGATTTCTTAATCGAAACCCCTAGTAAGAGGCATTGGCTACCTTAAGAGAGTAATAGTTACTCGTCCCAATTGCTCACCCAGGCTGCCACTTTTTCTTACTGCGGCCAGTCTGCCAGAAGCGATATGTCACTCGTTGTGTATCTTAAGAGATTCATCGTTTCTCCTTCCTTTAGGTTACTGGTATTCTCTGATTCAATACCTCTCGTGACGAAAAATTGGCTATCTTAATTGTGCAATACATCTTCCTCCCAGTTGGTCACACAGTTTACTACTTTTTTCTGCCAGATGCGATAATTCACTAGTTGTGTATCATAAAAGAGTCATCGTTTCTCCTCCTAGGGGTTATTCGAGATTTCTTAATCCAAACACCTAGTAACGAGGCATTGGCTACCTTAAGAGAGTCATAGTTACTCGTCCCAATTGCTCAACCAGTCTGCCACTTTTTCTTACTGCGGCCAGTTTGCCAGAAGCGATATGTCACTCGTTGTGTATCTTAAGAGATTCATCGTTACTCCTTCCATAGGTTACTGGTGGTCTCTGATCCAATACTGTTCGTGACGAAACATTGGCTTTCTTAATAGTGCCCTATCTCACCCTCCCTGTTGCTCACAGAGTTTACTACGTTTTTTTGTGTACTTCTCCAGTTTGCCAGAAGCGATATGTCACTCGTTGTGTATCTTAAGAGATTCATCGTTACTCCTTCCTTTAGGTTACTGGTATTCTCTGATTCAATACCTCTCGTGACGAAAAATTGGCTATCTTAATTGTGCAATACATCTTCCTCCCAGTTGGTCACATAGTTTACTACTTTTTTCTGCCAGATGCGATAATTCACTAGTTGTGTATCATAAAAGAGTCATCGTTTCTCCTCCTAGGGGTTATTCGAGATTTCTTAATCCAAACACCTAGTAACGAGGCATTGGCTACCTTAAGAGAGTCATAGTTACTCGTCCCAATTGCTCAACCAGTCTGCCACTTTTTCTTACTGCGGCCAGTTTGCCAGAAGCGATATGTCACTCGTTGTGTATCTTAAGAGATTCATCGTTACTCCTTCCATAGGTTACTGGTGGTCTTTGATCCAATACTGTTCGTGACGAAACATTGGCTTTCTTAATAGTGCCCTATCTCACCCTCCCTGTTGCTCTCACAGTTTACTACGTTTTTTTGTGTACTTGTCCAGTCTGCCAGAAGCGTTATGTCACTAGTTGTGCATCATAATAGAGTCATCGTTTATCCTCCTAGGGGTTATTCGAGATTTCTTAATCCAAATTCCTAGTAACGAGGCATTGGCTACCTTAAGAGAGTCATAGTTACTCGTCCCAATTGCTCACCCAGTCTGCCATTTTTTCTTACTGCGGCCAGTCTGCCAGAAGCGATATGTCACTCGTTGTGTATCTTAAGAGATTCATCGTTACTCCTTCCATAGGTTACTGGTGGTCTCTGATTCAATACTGTTCGTGACGAAACATTGGCTTTCTTAATAGTGCCCTATCTCACCCTCCCTGTTGCTCACACAGTTTACTACGTTTTTTTGTGTACTTCTCCAGTTTGCCAGAAGCGATATGTCACTCGTTGTGTATCTTAAGAGATTCATCGTTACTCCTTCCATAGGTTACTGGTGGTCTCTGATCCAATACTGTTCGTGACGAAACATTGGCTTTCTTAATAGTGCCCTATCTCACCCTCCCTGTTGCTCACACAGTTTACTACGTTTTTTTTTGTGTACTTGTCCAGTCTGCCAGAAGCGTTATGTCACTAGTTGTGCATCATAATAGAGTCATCGTTTATCCTCCTATAGCTTATTCGAGATTTCTTAAATCAAATTCCTAGTAACGAGGCATTGGCTACCTTAAGAGAGTCATAGTTACTTGTCCCAATTGCTCACCCAGTCTGCCATTTTTTATTACTGCGGCCAGTCTGCCAGAAGCGATATGTCACTCGTTGTGTATCTTAAGAGATTCATCGTTACTCCTTCGTTTAGGTTACTGGTATTCTCTGATTCAATACCTCTCGTGACGAAAAATTGCTTATATTAATAGTGCAATACTTCTTCCTACCAGTTGCTCACACAGTTTACTACTTTTTGTGTACTTTTTGTCTGCCAGAAGCGATATGTCACCTGTTTTGTATCATAAAAGAGTCATCTTTTCGCCTCCTAGGGGTTATTCGAGATTTCTTAATCGAAACCCCTAGTAAGAGGCATTGGCTACCTTAAGAGAGTCATAGTTACTCGTCCCAATTGCTCACCCAGGCTGCCACTTTTTCTTACTGCGGCCAGTCTGCCAGAAGCGATATGTCACTCGTTGTGTATCTTAAGAGATTCATCGTTACTCCTTCCATAGGTTACTGGTGGTCTCTGATCCAATACTGTTCGTGACGAAACATTGGCTTTCTTAATAGTGCCCTATCTCACCCTCCCTGTTGCTCACACAGTTTACTACGTTTTTTTGTGTACTTCTCCAGTTTGCCAGAAGCGATATGTCACTCGTTGTGTATCTTAAGAGATTCATCGTTACTCCTTCCATAGGTTACTGGTGGTCTTTGATCCAATACTGTTCGTGACGAAACATTGGCTTTCTTAATAGTGCCCTATCTCACCCTCCCCGTTGCTCACACAGGTTACTACGTTTTTTTGTGTACTTGTCCAGTCTGCCAGAAGCGTTATGTCACTAGTTGTGCATCATAATAGAGTCATCGTTTATCCTCCTAGGGGTTATTCGAGATTTCTTAATCCAAATTCCTAGTAACGAGGCATTGGCTACCTTAAGAGAGTCATAGTTACTCGTCCCAATTGCTCTCCCAGTCTGCCATTTTTTCTTACTGCGGCCAGTCTGCCAGAAGCGATATGTCCCTCGTTGTGTATCTTAAGAGATTCATCGTTACTCCTTCCATAGGTTACTGGTTTTGTCTGATTCAATACTACTCGTGACGAAACATTGGCTTTCTCAATAGTGCCCTAGTTCATACTCCCTGTTACTCACACAGTTTATTACTTTTTGTGTACTTGTCCAGTCTGCCAGAAGCGTTATGTCACTAGTTGTGCATCATAATAGAGTCATCGTTTATCCTCCTATAGCTTATTCGAGATTTCTTAAATCAAATTCCTAGTAACGAGGCATTGGCTACCTTAAGAAAGTCATAGTTATTTGTCCCAATTGCTCACCCAGTCTGCCATTTTTTCTTACTGCGGCCAGTCTGCCAGAAGCGATATGTCACTCGTTGTGTATCTTAAGAGATTCATCGTTACTCCTTCCTTTAGGTTACTGGTATTCTCTGATTCAACATCTCTCGTGACGAAAAATTGGTTATATTAATAGTGCAATACTTCTTCCTACCAGTTGCTCACACAGTTTACCACTTTTTGTGTACTTTTTGTCTGCCAGAAGCGATATGTCACCTGTTTTGTAACATAAAAGAGTCATCTTTTCTCCTCCTAGGGGTTATTCGAGATTTCTTAATCGAAACCCCTAGTAAGAGGCATTGGCTACCTTAAGAGAGTAATAGTTACTCGTCCCAATTGCTCACCCAGGCTGCCACTTTTTCTTACTGCGGCCAGTCTGCCAGAAGCGATATGTCACTCGTTGTGTATCTTAAGAGATTCATCGTTTCTCCTTCCTTTAGGTTACTGGTATTCTCTGATTCAATACCTCTCGTGACGAAAAATTGGCTATCTTAATTGTGCAATACATCTTCCTCCCAGTTGGTCACACAGTTTACTACTTTTTTCTGCCAGATGCGATAATTCACTAGTTGTGTATCATAAAAGAGTCATCGTTTCTCCTCCTAGGGGTTATTCGAGATTTCTTAATCCAAACACCTAGTAACGAGGCATTGGCTACCTTAAGAGAGTCATAGTTACTCGTCCCAATTGCTCAACCAGTCTGCCACTTTTTCTTACTGCGGCCAGTTTGCCAGAAGCGATATGTCACTCGTTGTGTATCTTAAGAGATTCATCGTTACTCCTTCCATAGGTTACTGGTGGTCTCTGATCCAATACTGTTCGTGACGAAACATTGGCTTTCTTAATAGTGCCCTATCTCACCCTCCCTGTTGCTCACAGAGTTTACTACGTTTTTTTGTGTACTTCTCCAGTTTGCCAGAAGCGATATGTCACTCGTTGTGTATCTTAAGAGATTCATCGTTACTCCTTCCTTTAGGTTACTGGTATTCTCTGATTCAATACCTCTCGTGACGAAAAATTGGCTATCTTAATTGTGCAATACATCTTCCTCCCAGTTGGTCACACAGTTTACTACTTTTTTCTGCCAGATGCGATAATTCACTAGTTGTGTATCATAAAAGAGTCATCGTTTCTCCTCCTAGGGGTTATTCGAGATTTCTTAATCCAAACACCTAGTAACGAGGCATTGGCTACCTTAAGAGAGTCATAGTTACTCGTCCCAATTGCTCAACCAGTCTGCCACTTTTTCTTACTGCGGCCAGTTTGCCAGTAGCGATATGTCACTCGTTGTGTATCTTAAGAGATTCATCGTTACTCCTTCCATAGGTTACTGGTGGTCTTTGATCCAATACTGTTCGTGACGAAACATTGGCTTTCTTAATAGTGCCCTATCTCACCCTCCCTGTTGCTCTCACAGTTTACTACGTTTTTTTGTGTACTTGTCCAGTCTGCCAGAAGCGTTATGTCACTAGTTGTGCATCATAATAGAGTCATCGTTTATCCTCCTAGGGGTTATTCGAGATTTCTTAATCCAAATTCCTAGTAACGAGGCATTGGCTACCTTAAGAGAGTCATAGTTACTCGTCCCAATTGCTCACCCAGTCTGCCATTTTTTCTTACTGCGGCCAGTCTGCCAGAAGCGATATGTCACTCGTTGTGTATCTTAAGAGATTCATCGTTACTCCTTCCATAGGTTACTGGTGGTCTCTGATTCAATACTGTTCGTGACGAAACATTGGCTTTCTTAATAGTGCCCTATCTCACCCTCCCTGTTGCTCACACAGTTTACTACGTTTTTTTGTGTACTTCTCCAGTTTGCCAGAAGCGATATGTCACTCGTTGTGTATCTTAAGAGATTCATCGTTACTCCTTCCATAGGTTACTGGTGGTCTCTGATCCAATACTGTTCGTGACGAAACATTGGCTTTCTTAATAGTGCCCTATCTCACCCTCCCTGTTGCTCACACAGTTTACTACGTTTTTTTTGTGTACTTGTCCAGTCTGCCAGAAGCGTTATGTCACTAGTTGTGCATCATAATAGAGTCATCGTTTATCCTCCTATAGCTTATTCGAGATTTCTTAAATCAAATTCCTAGTAACGAGGCATTGGCTACCTTAAGAGAGTCATAGTTACTTGTCCCAATTGCTCACCCAGTCTGCCATTTTTTATTACTGCGGCCAGTCTGCCAGAAGCGATATGTCACTCGTTGTGTATCTTAAGAGATTCATCGTTACTCCTTCGTTTAGGTTACTGGTATTCTCTGATTCAATACCTCTCGTGACGAAAAATTGCTTATATTAATAGTGCAATACTTCTTCCTACCAGTTGCTCACACAGTTTACTACTTTTTGTGTACTTTTTGTCTGCCAGAAGCGATATGTCACCTGTTTTGTATCATAAAAGAGTCATCTTTTCGCCTCCTAGGGGTTATTCGAGATTTCTTAATCGAAACCCCTAGTAAGAGGCATTGGCTACCTTAAGAGAGTCATAGTTACTCGTCCCAATTGCTCACCCAGGCTGCCACTTTTTCTTACTGCGGCCAGTCTGCCAGAAGCGATATGTCACTCGTTGTGTATCTTAAGAGATTCATCGTTACTCCTTCCATAGGTTACTGGTGGTCTTTGATCCAATACTGTTCGTGACGAAACATTGGCTTTCTTAATAGTGCCCTATCTCACCCTCCCCGTTGCTCACACAGGTTACTACGTTTTTTTGTGTACTTGTCCAGTCTGCCAGAAGCGTTATGTCACTAGTTGTGCATCATAATAGAGTCATCGTTTATCCTCCTAGGGGTTATTCGAGATTTCTTAATCCAAATTCCTAGTAACGAGGCATTGGCTACCTTAAGAGAGTCATAGTTACTCGTCCCAATTGCTCTCCCAGTCTGCCATTTTTTCTTACTGCGGCCAGTCTGCCAGAAGCGATATGTCCCTCGTTGTGTATCTTAAGAGATTCATCGTTACTCCTTCCATAGGTTACTGGTTTTGTCTGATTCAATACTACTCGTGACGAAACATTGGCTTTCTCAATAGTGCCCTAGTTCATACTCCCTGTTACTCACACAGTTTATTACTTTTTGTGTACTTGTCCAGTCTGCCAGAAGCGTTATGTCACTAGTTGTGCATCATAATAGAGTCATCGTTTATCCTCCTATAGCTTATTCGAGATTTCTTAAATCAAATTCCTAGTAACGAGGCATTGGCTACCTTAAGAAAGTCATAGTTATTTGTCCCAATTGCTCACCCAGTCTGCCATTTTTTCTTACTGCGGCCAGTCTGCCAGAAGCGATATGTCACTCGTTGTGTATCTTAAGAGATTCATCGTTACTCCTTCCTTTAGGTTACTGGTATTCTCTGATTCAACATCTCTCGTGACGAAAAATTGGTTATATTAATAGTGCAATACTTCTTCCTACCAGTTGCTCACACAGTTTACCACTTTTTGTGTACTTTTTGTCTGCCAGAAGCGATATGTCACCTGTTTTGTAACATAAAAGAGTCATCTTTTCTCCTCCTAGGGGTTATTCGAGATTTCTTAATCGAAACCCCTAGTAAGAGGCATTGGCTACCTTAAGAGAGTAATAGTTACTCGTCCCAATTGCTCACCCAGGCTGCCACTTTTTCTTACTGCGGCCAGTCTGCCAGAAGCGATATGTCACTCGTTGTGTATCTTAAGAGATTCATCGTTTCTCCTTCCTTTAGGTTACTGGTATTCTCTGATTCAATACCTCTCGTGACGAAAAATTGGCTATCTTAATTGTGCAATACATCTTCCTCCCAGTTGGTCACACAGTTTACTACTTTTTTCTGCCAGATGCGATAATTCACTAGTTGTGTATCATAAAAGAGTCATCGTTTCTCCTCCTAGGGGTTATTCGAGATTTCTTAATCCAAACACCTAGTAACGAGGCATTGGCTACCTTAAGAGAGTCATAGTTACTCGTCCCAATTGCTCAACCAGTCTGCCACTTTTTCTTACTGCGGCCAGTTTGCCAGAAGCGATATGTCACTCGTTGTGTATCTTAAGAGATTCATCGTTACTCCTTCCATAGGTTACTGGTGGTCTCTGATCCAATACTGTTCGTGACGAAACATTGGCTTTCTTAATAGTGCCCTATCTCACCCTCCCTGTTGCTCACAGAGTTTACTACGTTTTTTTGTGTACTTCTCCAGTTTGCCAGAAGCGATATGTCACTCGTTGTGTATCTTAAGAGATTCATCGTTACTCCTTCCTTTAGGTTACTGGTATTCTCTGATTCAATACCTCTCGTGACGAAAAATTGGCTATCTTAATTGTGCAATACATCTTCCTCCCAGTTGGTCACACAGTTTACTACTTTTTTCTGCCAGATGCGATAATTCACTAGTTGTGTATCATAAAAGAGTCATCGTTTCTCCTCCTAGGGGTTATTCGAGATTTCTTAATCCAAACACCTAGTAACGAGGCATTGGCTACCTTAAGAGAGTCATAGTTACTCGTCCCAATTGCTCAACCAGTCTGCCACTTTTTCTTACTGCGGCCAGTTTGCCAGTAGCGATATGTCACTCGTTGTGTATCTTAAGAGATTCATCGTTACTCCTTCCATAGGTTACTGGTGGTCTTTGATCCAATACTGTTCGTGACGAAACATTGGCTTTCTTAATAGTGCCCTATCTCACCCTCCCTGTTGCTCTCACAGTTTACTACGTTTTTTTGTGTACTTGTCCAGTCTGCCAGAAGCGTTATGTCACTAGTTGTGCATCATAATAGAGTCATCGTTTATCCTCCTAGGGGTTATTCGAGATTTCTTAATCCAAATTCCTAGTAACGAGGCATTGGCTACCTTAAGAGAGTCATAGTTACTCGTCCCAATTGCTCACCCAGTCTGCCATTTTTTCTTACTGCGGCCAGTCTGCCAGAAGCGATATGTCACTCGTTGTGTATCTTAAGAGATTCATCGTTACTCCTTCCATAGGTTACTGGTGGTCTCTGATTCAATACTGTTCGTGACGAAACATTGGCTTTCTTAATAGTGCCCTATCTCACCCTCCCTGTTGCTCACACAGTTTACTACGTTTTTTTGTGTACTTCTCCAGTTTGCCAGAAGCGATATGTCACTCGTTGTGTATCTTAAGAGATTCATCGTTACTCCTTCCATAGGTTACTGGTGGTCTCTGATCCAATACTGTTCGTGACGAAACATTGGCTTTCTTAATAGTGCCCTATCTCACCCTCCCTGTTGCTCACACAGTTTACTACGTTTTTTTTGTGTACTTGTCCAGTCTGCCAGAAGCGTTATGTCACTAGTTGTGCATCATAATAGAGTCATCGTTTATCCTCCTATAGCTTATTCGAGATTTCTTAAATCAAATTCCTAGTAACGAGGCATTGGCTACCTTAAGAGAGTCATAGTTACTTGTCCCAATTGCTCACCCAGTCTGCCATTTTTTATTACTGCGGCCAGTCTGCCAGAAGCGATATGTCACTCGTTGTGTATCTTAAGAGATTCATCGTTACTCCTTCGTTTAGGTTACTGGTATTCTCTGATTCAATACCTCTCGTGACGAAAAATTGCTTATATTAATAGTGCAATACTTCTTCCTACCAGTTGCTCACACAGTTTACTACTTTTTGTGTACTTTTTGTCTGCCAGAAGCGATATGTCACCTGTTTTGTATCATAAAAGAGTCATCTTTTCGCCTCCTAGGGGTTATTCGAGATTTCTTAATCGAAACCCCTAGTAAGAGGCATTGGCTACCTTAAGAGAGTCATAGTTACTCGTCCCAATTGCTCACCCAGGCTGCCACTTTTTCTTACTGCGGCCAGTCTGCCAGAAGCGATATGTCACTCGTTGTGTATCTTAAGAGATTCATCGTTACTCCTTCCATAGGTTACTGGTGGTCTCTGATCCAATACTGTTCGTGACGAAACATTGGCTTTCTTAATAGTGCCCTATCTCACCCTCCCTGTTGCTCACACAGTTTACTACGTTTTTTTGTGTACTTCTCCAGTTTGCCAGAAGCGATATGTCACTCGTTGTGTATCTTAAGAGATTCATCGTTACTCCTTCCATAGGTTACTGGTGGTCTTTGATCCAATACTGTTCGTGACGAAACATTGGCTTTCTTAATAGTGCCCTATCTCACCCTCCCCGTTGCTCACACAGGTTACTACGTTTTTTTGTGTACTTGTCCAGTCTGCCAGAAGCGTTATGTCACTAGTTGTGCATCATAATAGAGTCATCGTTTATCCTCCTAGGGGTTATTCGAGATTTCTTAATCCAAACACCTAGTAACGAGGCATTGGCTACCTTAAGAGAGTCATAGTTACTCGTCCCAATTGCTCAACCAGTCTGCCACTTTTTCTTACTGCGGCCAGTTTGCCAGAAGCGATATGTCACTCGTTGTGTATCTTAAGAGATTCATCGTTACTCCTTCCATAGGTTACTGGTGGTCTTTGATCCAATACTGTTCGTGACGAAACATTGGCTTTCTTAATAGTGCCCTATCTCACCCTCCCTGTTGCTCTCACAGTTTACTACGTTTTTTTGTGTACTTGTCCAGTCTGCCAGAAGCGTTATGTCACTAGTTGTGCATCATAATAGAGTCATCGTTTATCCTCCTAGGGGTTATTCGAGATTTCTTAATCCAAATTCCTAGTAACGAGGCATTGGCTACCTTAAGAGAGTCGTAGTTACTCGTCCCAATTGCTCACCCAGTCTGCCATTTTTTCTTACTGCGGCCAGTCTGCCAGAAGCGATATGTCACTCGTTGTGTATCTTAAGAGATTCATCGTTACTCCTTCCATAGGTTACTGGTGGTCTCTGATTCAATACTGTTCGTGACGAAACATTGGCTTTCTTAATAGTGCCCTATCTCACCCTCCCTGTTGCTCACACAGTTTACTACGTTTTTTTGTGTACTTCTCCAGTTTGCCAGAAGCGATATGTCACTCGTTGTGTATCTTAAGAGATTCATCGTTACTCCTTCCATAGGTTACTGGTGGTCTCTGATCCAATACTGTTCGTGACGAAACATTGGCTTTCTTAATAGTGCCCTATCTCACCCTCCCTGTTGCTCACACAGTTTACTACGTTTTTTTTGTGTACTTGTCCAGTCTGCCAGAAGCGTTATGTCACTAGTTGTGCATCATAATAGAGTCATCGTTTATCCTCCTATAGCTTATTCGAGATTTCTTAAATCAAATTCCTAGTAACGAGGCATTGGCTACCTTAAGAGAGTCATAGTTACTTGTCCCAATTGCTCACCCAGTCTGCCATTTTTTATTACTGCGGCCAGTCTGCCAGAAGCGATATGTCACTCGTTGTGTATCTTAAGAGATTCATCGTTACTCCTTCGTTTAGGTTACTGGTATTCTCTGATTCAATACCTCTCGTGACGAAAAATTGCTTATATTAATAGTGCAATACTTCTTCCTACCAGTTGCTCACACAGTTTACTACTTTTTGTGTACTTTTTGTCTGCCAGAAGCGATATGTCACCTGTTTTGTATCATAAAAGAGTCATCTTTTCGCCTCCTAGGGGTTATTCGAGATTTCTTAATCGAAACCCCTAGTAAGAGGCATTGGCTACCTTAAGAGAGTCATAGTTACTCGTCCCAATTGCTCACCCAGGCTGCCACTTTTTCTTACTGCGGCCAGTCTGCCAGAAGCGATATGTCACTCGTTGTGTATCTTAAGAGATTCATCGTTACTCCTTCCATAGGTTACTGGTGGTCTCTGATCCAATACTGTTCGTGACGAAACATTGGCTTTCTTAATAGTGCCCTATCTCACCCTCCCTGTTGCTCACACAGTTTACTACGTTTTTTTGTGTACTTCTCCAGTTTGCCAGAAGCGATATGTCACTCGTTGTGTATCTTAAGAGATTCATCGTTACTCCTTCCATAGGTTACTGGTGGTCTTTGATCCAATACTGTTCGTGACGAAACATTGGCTTTCTTAATAGTGCCCTATCTCACCCTCCCCGTTGCTCACACAGGTTACTACGTTTTTTTGTGTACTTGTCCAGTCTGCCAGAAGCGTTATGTCACTAGTTGTGCATCATAATAGAGTCATCGTTTATCCTCCTAGGGGTTATTCGAGATTTCTTAATCCAAATTCCTAGTAACGAGGCATTGGCTACCTTAAGAGAGTCATAGTTACTCGTCCCAATTGCTCTCCCAGTCTGCCATTTTTTCTTACTGCGGCCAGTCTGCCAGAAGCGATATGTCCCTCGTTGTGTATCTTAAGAGATTCATCGTTACTCCTTCCATAGGTTACTGGTTTTGTCTGATTCAATACTACTCGTGACGAAACATTGGCTTTCTCAATAGTGCCCTAGTTCATACTCCCTGTTACTCACACAGTTTATTACTTTTTGTGTACTTGTCCAGTCTGCCAGAAGCGTTATGTCACTAGTTGTGCATCATAATAGAGTCATCGTTTATCCTCCTATAGCTTATTCGAGATTTCTTAAATCAAATTCCTAGTAACGAGGCATTGGCTACCTTAAGAGAGTCATTGTTACTTGTCCCAATTGCTCACCCAGTCTGCCATTTTTTATTACTGTGGCCAGTCTGCCAGAAGCGATATGTCACTCGTTGTGTATCTTAAGAGATTCATCGTTACTCCTTCCTTTAGGTTACTGGTATTCTCTGATTCAATACCTCTCGTGACGAAAAATTGGTTATATTAATAGTGCAATACTTCTTCCTACCAGTTGCTCACACAGTTTACTACTTTTTGTGTACTTTTTGTCTGCCAGAAGCGATATGTCACCTGTTTTGTATCATAAAAGAGTCATCTTTTCGCCTCCTAGGGGTTATTCGAGATTTCTTAATCGAAACCCCTAGTAAGAGGCATTGGCTACCTTAAGAGAGTCATAGTTACTCGTCCCAATTGCTCAACCAGTCTGCCACTTTTTCTTACTGCGGCCAGTTTGCCAGAAGCGATATGTCACTCGTTGTGTATCTTAAGAGATTCATCGTTACTCCTTCCATAGGTTACTGGTGGTCTCTGATCCAATACTGTTCGTGACGAAACATTGGCTTTCTTAATAGTGCCCTATCTCACCCTCCCTGTTGCTCACAGAGTTTACTACGTTTTTTTGTGTACTTCTCCAGTTTGCCAGAAGCGATATGTCACTCGTTGTGTATCTTAAGAGATTCATCGTTACTCCTTCCTTTAGGTTACTGGTATTCTCTGATTCAATACCTCTCGTGACGAAAAATTGGCTATCTTAATTGTGCAATACATCTTCCTCCCAGTTGGTCACACAGTTTACTACTTTTTTCTGCCAGATGCGATAATTCACTAGTTGTGTATCATAAAAGAGTCATCGTTTCTCCTCCTAGGGGTTATTCGAGATTTCTTAATCCAAACACCTAGTAACGAGGCATTGGCTACCTTAAGAGAGTCATAGTTACTCGTCCCAATTGCTCAACCAGTCTGCCACTTTTTCTTACTGCGGCCAGTTTGCCAGAAGCGATATGTCACTCGTTGTGTATCTTAAGAGATTCATCGTTACTCCTTCCATAGGTTACTGGTGGTCTTTGATCCAATACTGTTCGTGACGAAACATTGGCTTTCTTAATAGTGCCCTATCTCACCCTCCCTGTTGCTCTCACAGTTTACTACGTTTTTTTGTGTACTTGTCCAGTCTGCCAGAAGCGTTATGTCACTAGTTGTGCATCATAATAGAGTCATCGTTTATCCTCCTAGGGGTTATTCGAGATTTCTTAATCCAAATTCCTAGTAACGAGGCATTGGCTACCTTAAGAGAGTCATAGTTACTCGTCCCAATTGCTCACCCAGTCTGCCATTTTTTCTTACTGCGGCCAGTCTGCCAGAAGCGATATGTCACTCGTTGTGTATCTTAAGAGATTCATCGTTACTCCTTCCATAGGTTACTGGTGGTCTCTGATCCAATACTGTTCGTGACGAAACATTGGCTTTCTTAATAGTGCCCTATCTCACCCTCCCTGTTGCTCACACAGTTTACTACGTTTTTTTGTGTACTTCTCCAGTTTGCCAGAAGCGATATGTCACTCGTTGTGTATCTTAAGAGATTCATCGTTACTCCTTCCATAGGTTACTGGTGGTCTCTGATCCAATACTGTTCGTGACGAAACATTGGCTTTCTTAATAGTGCCCTATCTCACCCTCCCTGTTGCTCACACAGTTTACTACGTTTTTTTTGTGTACTTGTCCAGTCTGCCAGAAGCGTTATGTCACTAGTTGTGCATCATAATAGAGTCATCGTTTATCCTCCTATAGCTTATTCGAGATTTCTTAAATCAAATTCCTAGTAACGAGGCATTGGCTACCTTAAGAGAGTCATAGTTACTTGTCCCAATTGCTCACCCAGTCTGCCATTTTTTATTACTGCGGCCAGTCTGCCAGAAGCGATATGTCACTCGTTGTGTATCTTAAGAGATTCATCGTTACTCCTTCGTTTAGGTTACTGGTATTCTCTGATTCAATACCTCTCGTGACGAAAAATTGCTTATATTAATAGTGCAATACTTCTTCCTACCAGTTGCTCACACAGTTTACTACTTTTTGTGTACTTTTTGTCTGCCAGAAGCGATATGTCACCTGTTTTGTATCATAAAAGAGTCATCTTTTCGCCTCCTAGGGGTTATTCGTGATTTCTTAATCGAAACCCCTAGTAAGAGGCATTGGCTACCTTAAGAGAGTCATAGTTACTCGTCCCAATTGCTCACCCAGGCTGCCACTTTTTCTTACTGCGGCCAGTCTGCCAGAAGCGATATGTCACTCGTTGTGTATCTTAAGAGATTCATCGTTACTCCTTCCATAGGTTACTGGTGGTCTCTGATCCAATACTGTTCGTGACGAAACATTGGCTTTCTTAATAGTGCCCTATCTCACCCTCCCTGTTGCTCACACAGTTTACTACGTTTTTTTGTGTACTTCTCCAGTTTGCCAGAAGCGATATGTCACTCGTTGTGTATCTTAAGAGATTCATCGTTACTCCTTCCATAGGTTACTGGTGGTCTTTGATCCAATACTGTTCGTGACGAAACATTGGCTTTCTTAATAGTGCCCTATCTCACCCTCCCCGTTGCTCACACAGGTTACTACGTTTTTTTGTGTACTTGTCCAGTCTGCCAGAAGCGTTATGTCACTAGTTGTGCATCATAATAGAGTCATCGTTTATCCTCCTAGGGGTTATTCGAGATTTCTTAATCCAAATTCCTAGTAACGAGGCATTGGCTACCTTAAGAGAGTCATAGTTACTCGTCCCAATTGCTCTCCCAGTCTGCCATTTTTTCTTACTGCGGCCAGTCTGCCAGAAGCGATATGTCCCTCGTTGTGTATCTTAAGAGATTCATCGTTACTCCTTCCATAGGTTACTGGTTTTGTCTGATTCAATACTACTCGTGACGAAACATTGGCTTTCTCAATAGTGCCCTAGTTCATACTCCCTGTTACTCACACAGTTTATTACTTTTTGTGTACTTGTCCAGTCTGCCAGAAGCGTTATGTCACTAGTTGTGCATCATAATAGAGTCATCGTTTATCCTCCTATAGCTTATTCGAGATTTCTTAAATCAAATTCCTAGTAACGAGGCATTGGCTACCTTAAGAGAGTCATTGTTACTTGTCCCAATTGCTCACCCAGTCTGCCATTTTTTATTACTGTGGCCAGTCTGCCAGAAGCGATATGTCACTCGTTGTGTATCTTAAGAGATTCATCGTTACTCCTTCCTTTAGGTTACTGGTATTCTCTGATTCAATACCTCTCGTGACGAAAAATTGGTTATATTAATAGTGCAATACTTCTTCCTACCAGTTGCTCACACAGTTTACTACTTTTTGTGTACTTTTTGTCTGCCAGAAGCGATATGTCACCTGTTTTGTATCATAAAAGAGTCATCTTTTCGCCTCCTAGGGGTTATTCGAGATTTCTTAATCGAAACCCCTAGTAAGAGGCATTGGCTACCTTAAGAGAGTCATAGTTACTCGTCCCAATTGCTCACCCAGGCTGCCACTTTTTCTTACTGCGGCCAGTCTGCCAGAAGCGATATGTCACTCGTTGTGTATCTTAAGAGATTCATCGTTACTCCTTCCATAGGTTACTGGTGGTCTCTGATCCAATACTGTTCGTGACGAAACGTTGGCTTTCTTAATAGTGCCCTATCTCACCCTCCCTGTTGCTCACACAGTTTACTACGTTTTTTTGTGTACTTGTCCAGTCTGCCAGAAGCGTTATGTCACTAGTTGTGCATCATAATAGAGTCATCGTTTATCCTCCTATAGCTTATTCGAGATTTCTTAAATCAAATTCCTAGTAACGAGGCATTGGCTACCTTAAGAGAGTCATAGTTATTTGTCCCAATTGCTCACCCAGTCTGCCATTTTTTCTTACTGCGGCCAGTCTGCCAGAAGCGATATGTCACTCGTTGTTTATCTTAAGAGATTCATCGTTACTCCTTCCTTTAGGTTACTGGTATTCTCTGATTCAATATCTCTCGTGACGAAAAATTGGTTATATTAATAGGGCAATACTTCTTCCTACCAGTTGCTCACACAGTTTACCACTTTTTGTGTACTTTTTGTCTGCCAGAAGCGATATGTCACCTGTTTTGTATCATAAAAGAGTCATCTTTTCTCCTCCTAGGGGTTATTCGAGATTTCTTAATCGAAACCCCTAGTAAGAGGCATTGGCTACCTTAAGAGAGTAATAGTTACTCGTCCCAATTGCTCACCCAGGCTGCCACTTTTTCTTACTGCGGCCAGTCTGCCAGAAGCGATATGTCACTCGTTGTGTATCTTAAGAGATTCATCGTTTCTCCTTCCTTTAGGTTACTGGTATTCTCTGATTCAATACATCTCGTGACGAAAAATTGGCTATCTTAATTGTGCAATACATCTTCCTCCCAGTTGGTCACACAGTTTACTACTTTTTTCTGCCAGATGCGATAATTCACTAGTTGTGTATCATAAAAGAGACATCGTTTCTCCTCCTAGGGGTTATTCGAGATTTCTTAATCCAAACACCTAGTAACGAGGCATTGGCTACCTTAAGAGAGTCATAGTTACTCGTCCCAATTGCTCAACCAGTCTGCCACTTTTTCTTACTGCGGCCAGTTTGCCAGAAGCGATATGTCACTCGTTGTGTATCTTAAGAGATTCATCGTTACTCCTTCCATAGGTTACTGGTGGTCTCTGATCCAATACTGTTCGTGACGAAACATTGGCTTTCTTAATAGTGCCCTATCTCACCCTTCCTGTTGCTCACACAGTTTACTACGTTTTTTTGTGTACTTCTCCAGTTTGCCAGAAGCGATATGTCACTCGTTGTGTATCTTAAGAGATTCATCGTTACTCCTTCCTTTAGGTTACTGGCATTCTCTGATTCAATACCTCTCGTGACGAAAAATTGGCTATCTTAATTGTGCAATACATCTTCCTCCCAGTTGGTCACACAGTTTACTACTTTTTTCTGCCAGATGCGATAATTCACTAGTTGTGTATCATAAAAGAGACATCGTTTCTCCTCCTAGGGGTTATTCGAGATTTCTTAATCCAAACACCTAGTAACGAGGCATTGGCTACCTTAAGAGAGTCATAGTTACTCGTCCCAATTGCTCAACCAGTCTGCCACTTTTTCTTACTGCGGCCAGTTTGCCAGAAGCGATATGTCACTCGTTGTGTATCTTAAGAGATTCATCGTTACTCCTTCCATAGGTTACTGGTTTTGTCTGATTCAATACTACTCGTGACGAAACATTGGCTTTCTCAATAGTGCCCTAGTTCATACTCCCTGTTACTCACACAGTTTATTACTTTTTGTGTACTTGTCCAGTCTGCCAGAAGCGTTATGTCACTAGTTGTGCATCATAATAGAGTCATCGTTTATCCTCCTATAGCTTATTCGAGATTTCTTAAATCAAATTCCTAGTAACGAGGCATTGGCTACCTTAAGAGAGTCATAGTTACTTGTCCCAATTGCTCACCCAGTCTGCCATTTTTTATTACTGCGGCCAGTCTGCCAGAAGCGATATGTCACTCGTTGTGTATCTTAAGAGATTCATCGTTACTCCTTCCTTTAGGTTACTGGTATTCTCTGATTTAATACCTCTCGTGACGAAAAATTGGTTATATTAATAGTGCAATACTTCTTCCTACCAGTTGCTCACACAGTTTACTACTTTTTGTGTACTTTTTGTCTGCCAGAAGCGATATGTCACCTGTTTTGTATCATAAAAGAGTCATCTTTTCGCCTCCTAGGGGTTATTCGAGATTTCTTAATCGAAACCCCTAGTAAGAGGCATTGGCTACCTTAAGAGAGTCATAGTTACTCGTCCCAATTGCTCACCCAGGCTGCCACTTTTTCTTACTGCGGCCAGTCTGCCAGAAGCGATATGTCACTCGTTGTGTATCTTAAGAGATTCATCGTTACTCCTTCCATAGGTTACTGGTGGTCTCTGATCCAATACTGTTCGTGACGAAACGTTGGCTTTCTTAATAGTGCCCTATCTCACCCTCCCTGTTGCTCACACAGTTTACTACGTTTTTTTGTGTACTTGTCCAGTCTGCCAGAAGCGTTATGTCACTAGTTGTGCATCATAATAGAGTCATCGTTTATCCTCCTAGGGGTTATTCGAGATTTCTTAATCCAAATTCCTAGTAACGAGGCATTGGCTACCTTAAGAGAGTCATAGTTACTCGTCCCAATTGCTCACCCAGTCTGCCATTTTTTCTTACTGCGGCCAGTCTGCCAGAAGCGATATGTCACTCGTTGTGTATCTTAAGAGATTCATCGTTACTCCTTCCATAGGTTACTGGTGGTCTCTGATCCAATACTGTTCGTGACGAAACATTGGCTTTCTTAATAGTGCCCTATCTCACCCTCCCTGTTGCTCACACAGTTTACTACGTTTTTTTGTGTACTTCTCCAGTTTGCCAGAAGCGATATGTCACTCGTTGTGTATCTTAAGAGATTCATCGTTACTCCTTCCATAGGTTACTGGTGGTCTCTGATCCAATACTGTTCGTGACGAAACATTGGCTTTCTTAATAGTGCCCTATCTCACCCTCCCTGTTGCTCACACAGTTTACTACGTTTTTTTGTGTACTTCTCCAGTTTGCCAGAAGCGATATGTCACTCGTTGTTTATCTTAAGAGATTCATCGTTACTCCTTCCTTTAGGTTACTGGTATTCTCTGATTCAATATCTCTCGTGACGAAAAATTGGTTATATTAATAGGGCAATACTTCTTCCTACCAGTTGCTCACACAGTTTACCACTTTTTGTGTACTTTTTGTCTGCCAGAAGCGATATGTCACCTGTTTTGTATCATAAAAGAGTCATCTTTTCTCCTCCTAGGGGTTATTCGAGATTTCTTAATCGAAACCCCTAGTAAGAGGCATTGGCTACCTTAAGAGAGTAATAGTTACTCGTCCCAATTGCTCACCCAGGCTGCCACTTTTTCTTACTGCGGCCAGTCTGCCAGAAGCGATATGTCACTCGTTGTGTATCTTAAGAGATTCATCGTTTCTCCTTCCTTTAGGTTACTGGTATTCTCTGATTCAATACCTCTCGTGACGAAAAATTGGCTATCTTAATTGTGCAATACATCTTCCTCCCAGTTGGTCACACAGTTTACTACTTTTTTCTGCCAGATGCGATAATTCACTAGTTGTGTATCATAAAAGAGTCATCGTTTCTCCTCCTAGGGGTTATTCGAGATTTCTTAATCCAAACACCTAGTAACGAGGCATTGGCTACCTTAAGAGAGTCATAGTTACTCGTCCCAATTGCTCAACCAGTCTGCCACTTTTTCTTACTGCGGCCAGTTTGCCAGAAGCGATATGTCACTCGTTGTGTATCTTAAGAGATTCATCGTTACTCCTTCCATAGGTTACTGGTGGTCTCTGATCCAATACTGTTCGTGACGAAACATTGGCTTTCTTAATAGTGCCCTATCTCACCCTTCCTGTTGCTCACACAGTTTACTACGTTTTTTTGTGTACTTCTCCAGTTTGCCAGAAGCGATATGTCACTCGTTGTGTATCTTAAGAGATTCATCGTTACTCCTTCCTTTAGGTTACTGGTATTCTCTGATTCAATACCTCTCGTGACGAAAAATTGGCTATCTTAATTGTGCAATACATCTTCCTCCCAGTTGGTCACACAGTTTACTACTTTTTTCTGCCAGATGCGATAATTCACTAGTTGTGTATCATAAAAGAGACATCGTTTCTCCTCCTAGGGGTTATTCGAGATTTCTTAATCCAAACACCTAGTAACGAGGCATTGGCTACCTTAAGAGAGTCATAGTTACTCGTCCCAATTGCTCAACCAGTCTGCCACTTTTTCTTACTGCGGCCAGTTTGCCAGAAGCGATATGTCACTCGTTGTGTATCTTAAGAGATTCATCGTTACTCCTTCCATAGGTTACTGGTGGTCTTTGATCCAATACTGTTCGTGACGAAACATTGGCTTTCTTAATAGTGCCCTATCTCACCCTCCCCGTTGCTCACACAGGTTACTACGTTTTTTTGTGTACTTGTCCAGTCTGCCAGAAGCGTTATGTCACTAGTTGTGCATCATAATAGAGTCATCGTTTATCCTCCTAGGGGTTATTCGAGATTTCTTAATCCAAATTCCTAGTAACGAGGCATTGGCTACCTTAAGAGAGTCATAGTTACTCGTCCCAATTGCTCTCCCAGTCTGCCATTTTTTCTTACTGCGGCCAGTCTGCCAGAAGCGATATGTCACTCGTTGTGTATCTTAAGAGATTCATCGTTACTCCTTCCATAGGTTACTGGTGGTCTCTGATCCAATACTGTTCGTGACGAAACATTGGCTTTCTTAATAATGCCCTATCTCACCCTCCCTGTTGCTCACACAGTTTACTACGTTTTTTTGTGTACTTCTCCAGTTTGCCAGAAGCCATATGTCACTCGTTGTGTATCTTAAGAGATTCATCGTTACTCCTTCCATAGGTTACTGGTGGTCTCTGATCCAATACTGTTCGTGACGAAACATTGGCTTTCTTAATAGTGCCCTATCTCACCCTCCCTGTTGCTCACACAGTTTACTACGTTTTTTTGTGTACTTGTCCAGTCTGCCAGAAGCGTTATGTCACTAGTTGTGCATCATAATAGAGTCATCGTTTATCCTCCTATAGCTTATTCGAGATTTCTTAAATCAAATTCCTAGTAACGAGGCATTGGCTACCTTAAGAGAGTCATAGTTACTTGTCCCAATTGCTCACCCAGTCTGCCATTTTTTCTTACTGCGGCCAGCCTGCCAGAAGCGATATGTCACTCGTTGTGTATCTTATGAGATTCATCGTTACTCCTTCCTTTAGGTTACTGGTATTCTCTGATTCAATACCTCTCGTGACGAAAAATTGGTTATATTAATAGTGCAATACTTCTTCCTACCAGTTGCTACACAGTTTACTACTTTTTGTGTACTTTTTGTCTGCCAGAAGCGATATGTCACCTGTTTTGTATCATAAAAGAGTCATCTTTTCTCCTCCTAGGGGTTATTCGAGATTTCTTAATCGAACCCTTAGTAAGAGGCATTGGCTACCTTAAGAGAGTCATAGTTACTCGTCCCAATTGCTCACCCAGGCTGCCACTTTTTTTTACTGCGGCCAGTCTGCCAGAAGCGATATGTCACTCGTTGTGTATCTTAGGAGATTCATCGTTACTCCTTCCATAGGTTACTGGTATTCTCTGATTCAATACCTCTCGTGACGAAAAATTGGCTATCTTAATTGTGCAATACATCTTCCTCCCAGTTGGTCACACAGTTTACTACTTTTTTCTGCCAGATGCGATAATTCACTAGTTGTGTATCATAAAAGAGTCATCGTTTCTCCTCCTAGAGGTTATTCGAGATTTCTTAATCCAAACACCTAGTAACGAGGCATTGGCTACCTTAAGAGAGTCATAGTTACTCGTCCCAATTGCTCAACCAGTCTGCCACTTTTTCTTACTGCGGCCAGTTTGCCAGAAGCGATATGTCACTCGTTGTGTATCTTAAGAGATTCATCGTTACTCCTTCCATAGGTTACTGGTGGTCTCTGATCCAATACTGTTCGTGACGAAACATTGGCTTTCTTAATAGTGCCCTATCTCACCCTCCCTGTTGCTCACACAGTTTACTACGTTTTTTTGTGTACTTCTCCAGTTTGCCAGAAGCGATATGTCACTCGTTGTGTATCTTAAGAGATTCATCGTTACTCCTTCCATAGGTTACTGGTGGTCTCTGATCCAATAGTGTTCGTGACGAAACATTGGCTTTCTTAATAGTGCCCTATCTCACCCTCCCTGTTGCTCAGACAGTTTACTACGTTTTTTTGTGTACTTGTCCAGTCTGCCAGAAGCGTTATGTCACTAGTTGTGCATCATAATAGAGTCATCGTTTATCCTCCTATAGCTTATTCGAGATTTCTTAAATCAAATTCCTAGTAACGAGGCATTGGCTACCTTAAGAGAGTCATAGTTACTCGTCCCAATTGCTCAACCAGTCTGCCACTTTTTCTTACTGCGGCCAGTTTGCCAGAAGCGATATGTCACGCGTTGTGTATCTTAAGAGATTCATCGTTACTCCTTCCATAGGTTACTGGTGGTCTCTGATCCAATACTGTTCGTGACGAAACATTGGCTTTCTTAATAGTGCCCTATCTCACCCTCCCTGTTGCTCACACAGTTTACTACGTTTTTTTGTGTACTTATCCAGTTTGCCAGAAGCGATATGTCACTCGTTGTGTATCTTAAGAGATTCATCGTTACTCCTTCCATAGGTTACTGGTGGTCTCTGATCCAATACTGTTCGTGACGAAACATTGGCTTTCTTAATAGTGCCCTATCTCACCCTCCCTGTTGCTCAGACAGTTTACTACGTTTTTTTGTGTACTTCTCCAGTTTGCCAGAAGCGATATGTCACTCGTTGTGTATCTTAAGAGATTCATCGTTACTCCTTCCTTTAGGTTACTGGTATTCTCTGATTCAATACCTCTCGTGACGAAAAATTGGTTATATTAATAGTGCAATACTTCTTCCTACCAGTTGCTCACACAGTTTACTACTTTTTGTGTACTTTTTGTCTGCCAGAAGCGATATGTCACCTGTTTTGTATCATAAAAGAGTCATCTTTTCTCCTCCTAGGGGTTTTTCGAGATTTCTTAATCGAAACCCCTAGTAAGAGGCATTGGCTACCTTAAGAGAGTCATAGTTACTCGTCCCAATTGCTCACCCAGGCTGCCACTTTTTCTTACTGCGGCCAGTCTGCCAGAAGCGATATGTCACTCGTTGTGTATCTTAAGAGATTCATCGTTTCTCCTTCCTTTAGGTTACTGGTATTCTCTGATTCAATACCTCTCGTGACGAAAAATTGGCTATCTTAATTGTGCAATACATCTTCCTCCCAGTTGGTCACACAGTTTACTACTTTTTTCTGCCAGATGCGATAATTCACTAGTTGTGTATCATAAAAGAGTCATCGTTTCTCCTCCTAGGGGTTATTCGAGATTTCTTAATCCAAACACCTAGTAACGAGGCATTGGCTACCTTAAGAGAGTCATAGTTACTCGTCCCAATTGCTTAACCAGTCTGCCACTTTTTCTTACTGCGGCCAGTTTGCCAGAAGCGATATGTCACTCGTTGTGTATCTTAAGAGATTCATCGTTACTCCTTCCATAGGTTACTGGTGGTCTCTGATCCAATACTGTTCGTGACGAAACATTGGCTTTCTTAATAGTACCCTATCTCACCCTCCCTGTTGCTCACACAGTTTACTACGTTTTTTTGTGTACTTCTCCAGTTTGCCAGAAGCGATATGTCACTCGTTGTGTATCTTAAGAGATTCATCGTTACTCCTTCCTTTAGGTTACTGGTATTCTCTGATTCAATACCTCTCGTGACGAAAAATTGGCTATCTTAATTCTGCAATACATCTTCCTCCCAGATGGTCACACAGCTTACTACTTTTTTCTGCCAGATGCGATAATTCACTAGTTGTGTATCATAAAAGAGTCATCGTTTCTCCTCCTAGGGGTTATTCGAGATTTCTTAATCCAAACACCTAGTAACGAGGCATTGGCTACCTTAAGAGAGTCATAGTTACTCGTCCCAATTGCTCAACCAGTCTGCCACTTTTTCTTACTGCGGCCAGTTTGCCAGAAGCGATATGTCACTCGTTGTGTATCTTAAGAGATTCATCGTTACTCCTTCCATAGGTTACTGGTGGTCTCTGATGCAGTACTGTTCGTGACGAAACATTGGCTTTCTTAATAGTGCCCTGTCTCACCCTCCCTGTTGCTCACACAGTTTACTACGTTTTTTTGTGTACTTGTCCAGTCTGCCAGAAGCGTTATGTCACTAGTTGTGCATCATAATAGAGTCATCGTTTATCCTCCTAGGGGTTATTCGAGATTTTTTAACCCAAATTCCTAGTAACGAGGCATTGGCTACCTTAAGAGAGTCATAGTTACTCGTCCCAATTGCTCACCCAGTCTGCCATTTTTTCTTACTGCGGCCAGTCTGCCAGAAGCGATATGTCACTCGTTGTGTATCTTAAGATATTCATCGTTACTCCTTCCTTTAGGTTACTGGTATTCTCTGATTCAATACCTCTCGTGACGAAAAATTGGTTATATTAATAGTGCAATACTTCTTCCTACCAGTTGCTCACACAGTTTACTACTTTTTGTGTACTTTTTGTCTGCCAGAAGCGATATGTCACCTGTTTTGTATCATAAAAGAGTCATCTTTTCTCCTCCTAGGGGTTATTCGAGATTTCTTAATCGAAACCCCTAGTAAGAGGCATTGGCTACCTTAAGAGAGTCATAGTTACTCGTCCCAATTGCTCACCCAGGCTGCCACTTTTTCTTACTGCGGCCAGACTGCCAGAAGCGATATGTCACTCGTTGTGTATCTTAAGAGATTCATCGTTTCTCCTTCCTTTAGGTTACTGGTATTCTCTGATTCAATACCTCTCGTGACGAAAAATTGGCTATCTTAATTGTGCAATACATCTTCCTCCCAGTTGGTCACACAGTTTACTACTTTTTTCTGCCAGATGCGATAATTCACTAGTTGTGAATCATAAAAGAGTCATCGTTTCTCCTCCTAGGGGTTATTCGAGATTTCTTAATCCAAACACCTAGTAACGAGGCATTGGCTACCTTAAGAGAGTCATAGTTACTCGTCCCAATTGCTCAACCAGTCTGCCACTTTTTCTTACTGCGGCCAGTTTGCCAGAAGCGATATGTCACTCGTTGTGTATCTTAAGAGATTCATCGTTACTCCTTCCATAGGTTACTGGTGGTCTCTGATCCAATACTGTTCGTGACGAAACATTGGCTTTCTTAATAGTGCCCTATCTCACCCTCCCTGTTGCTCACACAGTTTACTACGTTTTTTTGTGTACTTCTCCAGTTTGCCAGAAGCGATATGTCACTCGTTGTGTATCTTAAGAGATTCATCGTTACTCCTTCCTTTAGGTTACTGGTATTCTCTGATTCAATAACTCTCGTAACGAAAAATTGGCTATCTTAATTGTGCAATACATCCTCCTCCCAGTTGGTCACACAGTTTACTACTTTTTTCTGCCAGATGCGATAATTCACTAGTTGTGTATCATAAAAGAGTCATCGTTTCTCCTCCTAGGGGTTTTTCGAGATTTCTTAATCCAAACACCTAGTAACGAGGCATTGGCTACCTTAAGAGAGTCATAGTTACTCGTCCCAATTGCTCAACCAGTCTGCCACTTTATCTTACTGCGGCCAGTTTGCCAGAAGCGATATGTCACTCGTTGTGTATCTTAAGAGATTCATCGTTACTCCTTCCTTTAGGTTACTGGTATTCTCTGATTCAATACCTCTCGTGACGAAAAATTGGTTATATTAATAGTGCAATACTTCTTCCTACCAGTTGCTCACACAGTTTACTACTTTTTGTGTACTTTTTGTCTGCCAGAAGCGATATATCACCTGTTTTGTATCATAAAAGAGTCATCTTTTCTCCTCCTAGGGGTTTTTCGAGATTTCTTAATCGAAACCCCTAGTAAGAGGCATTGGCTACCTTAAGAGAGTCATAGTTACTCGTCCCAATTGCTCACCCAGGCTGCCACTTTTTCTTACTGCGGCCAGTCTGCCAGAAGCGATATGTCACTCGTTGTGTATCTTAAGAGATTCATCGTTTCTCCTTCCTTTAGGTTACTGGTATTCTCTGATTCAATACCTCTCGTGACGAAAAATTGGCTATCTTAATTGTGCAATACATCTTCCTCCCAGTTGGTCACACAGTTTACTACTTTTTTCTGCCAGATGCGATAATTCACTAGTTGTGTATCATAAAAGAGTCATCGTTTCTCCTCCTAGGGGTTATTCGAGATTTCTTAATCCAAACACCTAGTAACGAGGCATTGGCTACCTTAAGAGAGTCATAGTTACTCGTCCCAATTGCTCAACCAGTCTGCCACTTTTTCTTACTGCGGCCAGTTTGCCAGAAGCGATATGTCACTCGTTGTGTATCTTAAGAGATTCATCGTTACTCCTTCCATAGGTTACTGGTGGTCTCTGATCCAATACTGTTCGTGACGAAACATTGGCTTTCTTAATAGTACCCTATCTCACCCTCCCTGTTGCTCACACAGTTTACTACGTTTTTTTGTGTACTTCTCCAGTTTGCCAGAAGCGATATGTCACTCGTTGTGTATCTTAAGAGATTCATCGTTACTCCTTCCTTTAGGTTACTGGTATTCTCTGATTCAATACCTCTCGTGACGAAAAATTGGCTATCTTAATTCTGCAATACATCTTCCTCCCAGATGGTCACACAGCTTACTACTTTTTTCTGCCAGATGCGATAATTCACTAGTTGTGTATCATAAAAGAGTCATCGTTTCTCCTCCTAGGGGTTATTCGAGATTTCTTAATCCAAACACCTAGTAACGAGGCATTGGCTACCTTAAGAGAGTCATAGTTACTCGTCCCAATTGCTCAACCAGTCTGCCACTTTTTCTTACTGCGGCCAGTTTGCCAGAAGCGATATGTCACTCGTTGTGTATCTTAAGAGATTCATCGTTACTCCTTCCATAGGTTACTGGTGGTCTCTGATCCAATACTGTTCGTGACGAAACATTGGCTTTCTTAATAGTGCCCTGTCTCACCCTCCCTGTTGCTCACACAGTTTACTACGTTTTTTTGTGTACTTGTCCAGTCTGCCAGAAGCGTTATGTCACTAGTTGTGCATCATAATAGAGTCATCGTTTATCCTCCTATAGCTTATTCGAGATTTCTTAAATCAAATTCCTAGTAACGAGGCATTGGCTACTTTAAGAGAGTCATAGTTACTTGTCCCAATTGCTCACCCAGTCTGCCATTTTTTCTTACTGCGGCCAGTCTGCCAGAAGCGATATGTCACTCGTTGTGTATCTTAAGAGATTCATCGTTACTCCTTCCATAGGTTACTGGTGGTCTTTGATCCAATACTGTTCGTGACGAAACATTGGCTTTCTTAATAGTGCCCTATCTCACCCTCCCTGTTGCTCACACAGTTTACTACGTTTTTTTGTGTACTTGTCCAGTCTGCCAGAAGCGTTGTGTCACTAGTTGTGCATCATAATAGAGTCATCGTTTATCCTCCTAGGAGTTATTCGAGATTTTTTAACCCAAATTCCTAGTAACGAGGCATTGGCTACCTTAAGAGAGTCATAGTTACTCGTCCCAATTGCTCACCCAGTCTGCCATTTTTTCTTACTGCGGCCAGTCTGCCAGAAGCGATATGTCACTCGTTGTGTATCTTAAGATATTCATCGTTACTCCTTCCTTTAGGTTACTGGTATTCTCCGATTCAATACCTCTCGTGACGAAAAATTGGTTATATTAATAGTGCAATACTTCTTCCTACCAGTTGCTCACACAGTTTACTACTTTTTGTGTACTTTTTGTCTGCCAGAAGCGATATGTCACCTGTTTTGTATCATAAAAGAGTCATCTTTTCTCCTCCTAGGGGTTATTCGAGATTTCTTAATCGAAACCCCTAGTAAGAGGCATTGGCTACCTTAAGAGAGTCATAGTTACTCGTCCCAATTGCTCACCCAGGCTGCCACTTTTTCTTACTGCGGCCAGACTGCCAGAAGCGATATGTCACTCGTTGTGTATCTTAAGAGATTCATCGTTTCTCCTTCCTTTAGGTTACTGGTATTCTCTGATTCAATACCTCTCGTGACGAAAAATTGGCTATCTTAATTGTGCAATACATCTTCCTCCCAGTTGGTCACACAGTTTACTACTTTTTTCTGCCAGATGCGATAATTCACTAGTTGTGAATCATAAAAGAGTCATCGTTTCTCCTCCTAGGGGTTATTCGAGATTTCTTAATCCAAACACCTAGTAACGAGGCATTGGCTACCTTAAGAGAGTCATAGTTACTCGTCCCAATTGCTCAACCAGTCTGCCACTTTTTCTTACTGCGGCCAGTTTGCCAGAAGCGATATGTCACTCGTTGTGTATCTTAAGAGATTCATCGTTACTCCTTCCATAGGTTACTGGTGGTCTCTGATCCAGTACTGTTCGTGACGAAACATTGGCTTTCTTAATAGTGCCCTGTCTCACCCTCCCTGTTGCTCACACAGTTTACTACGTTTTTTTGTGTACTTGTCCAGTCTGCCAGAAGCGTTATGTCACTAGTTGTGCATCATAATAGAGTCATCGTTTATCCTCCTATAGCTTATTCGAGATTTCTTAAATCAAATTCCTAGTAACGAGGCATTGGCTACTTTAAGAGAGTCATAGTTACTTGTCCCAATTGCTCACCCAGTCTGCCATTTTTTCTTACTGCGGCCAGTCTGCCAGAAGCGATATGTCACTCGTTGTGTATCTTAAGAGATTCATCGTTACTCCTTCCATAGGTTACTGGTGGTCTTTGATCCAATACTGTTCGTGACGAAACATTGGCTTTCTTAATAGTGCCCTATCTCACCCTCCCTGTTGCTCACACAGTTTACTACGTTTTTTTGTGTACTTGTCCAGTCTGCCAGAAGCGTTGTGTCACTAGTTGTGCATCATAATAGAGTCATCGTTTATCCTCCTAGGGGTTATTCGAGATTTTTTAACCCAAATTCCTAGTAACGAGGCATTGGCTACCTTAAGAGAGTCATAGTTACTCGTCCCAATTGCTCACCCAGTCTGCCATTTTTTCTTACTGCGGCCAGTCTGCCAGAAGCGATATGTCACTCGTTGTGTATCTTAAGATATTCATCGTTACTCCTTCCTTTAGGTTACTGGTATTCTCTGATTCAATACCTCTCGTGACGAAAAATTGGTTATATTAATAGTGCAATACTTCTTCCTACCAGTTGCTCACACAGTTTACTACTTTTTGTGTACTTTTTGTCTGCCAGAAGCGATATGTCACCTGTTTTGTATCATAAAAGAGTCATCTTTTCTCCTCCTAGGGGTTATTCGAGATTTCTTAATCGAAACCCCTAGTAAGAGGCATTGGCTACCTTAAGAGAGTCATAGTTACTCGTACCAAATGGTCACCCAGGCTGCCACTTTTTCTTACTGCGGCCAGACTGCCAGAAGCGATATGTCACTCGTTGTGTATCTTAAGAGATTCATCGTTTCTCCTTCCTTTAGGTTACTGGTATTCTCTGATTCAATACCTCTCGTGACGAAAAATTGGCTATCTTAATTGTGCAATACATCTTCCTCCCAGTTGGTCACACTGTTTACTACTTTTTTCTGCCAGATGCGATAATTCACTAGTTGTGAATCATAAAAGAGTCATCGTTTCTCCTCCTAGGGGTTATTCGAGATTTCTTAATCCAAACACCTAGTAACGAGGCATTGGCTACCTTAAGAGAGTCATAGTTACTCGTCCCAATTGCTCAACCAGTCTGCCACTTTATCTTACTGCGGCCAGTTTGCCAGAAGCGATATGTCACTCGTTGTGTATCTTAAGAGATTCATCGTTACTCCTTCCATAGGTTACTGGTGGTCTCTGATCCAATACTGTTCGTGACGAAACATTGGCTTTCTTAATAGTGCCCTATCTCACCCTCCCTGTTGCTCACACAGTTTACTACGTTTTTTTGTGTACTTCTCCAGTTTGCCAGAAGCGATATGTCACTCGTTGTGTATCTTAAGAGATTCATCGTTACTCCTTCCTTTAGGTTACTGGTATTCTCTGATTCAATAACTCTCGTAACGAAAAATTGGCTATCTTAATTGTGCAATACATCCTCCTCCCAGTTGGTCACACAGTTTACTACTTTTTTCTGCCAGATGCGATAATTCACTAGTTGTGTATCATAAAAGAGTCATCGTTTCTCCTCCTAGGGGTTTTTCGAGATTTCTTAATCCAAACACCTAGTAACGAGGCATTGGCTACCTTAAGAGAGTCATAGTTACTCGTCCCAATTGCTCAACCAGTCTGCCACTTTATCTTACTGCGGCCAGTTTGCCAGAAGCGATATGTCACTCGTTGTGTATCTTAAGAGATTCATCGTTACTCCTTCCTTTAGGTTACTGGTATTCTCTGATTCAATACCTCTCGTGACGAAAAATTGGTTATATTAATAGTGCAATACTTCTTCCTACCAGTTGCTCACACAGTTTACTACTTTTTGTGTACTTTTTGTCTGCCAGAAGCGATATGTCACCTGTTTTGTATCATAAAAGAGTCATCTTTTCTCCTCCTAGGGGTTTTTCGAGATTTCTTAATCGAAACCCCTAGTAAGAGGCATTGGCTACCTTAAGAGAGTCATAGTTACTCGTCCCAATTGCTCACCCAGGCTGCCACTTTTTCTTACTGCGGCCAGTCTGCCAGAAGCGATATGTCACTCGTTGTGTATCTTAAGAGATTCATCGTTTCTCCTTCCTTTAGGTTACTGGTATTCTCTGATTCAATACCTCTCGTGACGAAAAATTGGCTATCTTAATTGTGCAATACATCTTCCTCCCAGTTGGTCGCACAGTTTACTACTTTTTTCTGCCAGATGCGATAATTCACTAGTTGTGTATCATAAAAGAGTCATCGTTTCTCCTCCTAGGGGTTATTCGAGATTTCTTAATCCAAACACCTAGTAACGAGGCATTGGCTACCTTAAGAGAGTCATAGTTACTCGTCCCAATTGCTCAACCAGTCTGCCACTTTTTCTTACTGCGGCCAGTTTGCCAGAAGCGATATGTCACTCGTTGTGTATCTTAAGAGATTCATCGTTACTCCTTCCATAGGTTACTGGTGGTCTCTGATCCAATACTGTTCGTGACGAAACATTGGCTTTCTTAATAGTACCCTATCTCACCCTCCCTGTTGCTCACACAGTTTACTACGTTTTTTTGTGTACTTCTCCAGTTTGCCAGAAGCGATATGTCACTCGTTGTGTATCTTAAGAGATTCATCGTTACTCCTTCCTTTAGGTTACTGGTATTCTCTGATTCAATACCTCTCGTGACGAAAAATTGGCTATCTTAATTCTGCAATACATCTTCCTCCCAGATGGTCACACAGCTTACTACTTTTTTCTGCCAGATGCGATAATTCACTAGTTGTGTATCATAAAAGAGTCATCGTTTCTCCTCCTAGGGGTTATTCGAGATTTCTTAATCCAAACACCTAGTAACGAGGCATTGGCTACCTTAAGAGAGTCATAGTTACTCGTCCCAATTGCTCAACCAGTCTGCCACTTTTTCTTACTGCGGCCAGTTTGCCAGAAGCGATATGTCACTCGTTGTGTATCTTAAGAGATTCATCGTTACTCCTTCCATAGGTTACTGGTGGTCTCTGATCCAATACTGTTCGTGACGAAACATTGGCTTTCTTAATAGTGCCCTGTCTCACCCTCCCTGTTGCTCACACAGTTTACTACGTTTTTTTGTGTACTTGTCCAGTCTGCCAGAAGCGTTATGTCACTAGTTGTGCATCATAATAGAGTCATCGTTTATCCTCCTATAGCTTATTCGAGATTTCTTAAATCAAATTCCTAGTAACGAGGCATTGGCTACTTTAAGAGAGTCATAGTTACTTGTCCCAATTGCTCACCCAGTCTGCCATTTTTTCTTACTGCGGCCAGTCTGCCAGAAGCGATATGTCACTCGTTGTGTATCTTAAGAGATTCATCGTTACTCCTTCCATAGGTTACTGGTGGTCTTTGATCCAATACTGTTCGTGACGAAACATTGGCTTTCTTAATAGTGCCCTATCTCACCCTCCCTGTTGCTCACACAGTTTACTACGTTTTTTTGTGTACTTGTCCAGTCTGCCAGAAGCGTTGTGTCACTAGTTGTGCATCATAATAGAGTCATCGTTTATCCTCCTAGGAGTTATTCGAGATTTTTTAACCCAAATTCCTAGTAACGAGGCATTGGCTACCTTAAGAGAGTCATAGTTACTCGTCCCAATTGCTCACCCAGTCTGCCATTTTTTCTTACTGCGGCCAGTCTGCCAGAAGCGATATGTCACTCGTTGTGTATCTTAAGATATTCATCGTTACTCCTTCCTTTAGGTTACTGGTATTCTCTGATTCAATACCTCTCGTGACGAAAAATTGGTTATATTAATAGTGCAATACTTCTTCCTACCAGTTGCTCACACAGTTTACTACTTTTTGTGTACTTTTTGTCTGCCAGAAGCGATATGTCACCTGTTTTGTATCATAAAAGAGTCATCTTTTCTCCTCCTAGGGGTTATTCGAGATTTCTTAATCGAAACCCCTAGTAAGAGGCATTGGCTACCTTAAGAGAGTCATAGTTACTCGTCCCAATTGCTCACCCAGGCTGCCACTTTTTCTTACTGCGGCCAGACTGCCAGAAGCGATATGTCACTCGTTGTGTATCTTAAGAGATTCATCGTTTCTCCTTCCTTTAGGTTACTGGTATTCTCTGATTCAATACCTCTCGTGACGAAAAATTGGCTATCTTAATTGTGCAATACATCTTCCTCCCAGTTGGTCACACAGTTTACTACTTTTTTCTGCCAGATGCGATAATTCACTAGTTGTGAATCATAAAAGAGTCATCGTTTCTCCTCCTAGGGGTTATTCGAGATTTCTTAATCCAAACACCTAGTAACGAGGCATTGGCTACCTTAAGAGAGTCATAGTTACTCGTCCCAATTGCTCAACCAGTCTGCCACTTTTTCTTACTGCGGCCAGTTTGCCAGAAGCGATATGTCACTCGTTGTGTATCTTAAGAGATTCATCGTTACTCCTTCCATAGGTTACTGGTGGTCTCTGATCCAATACTGTTCGTGACGAAACATTGGCTTTCTTAATAGTGCCCTATCTCACCCTCCCTGTTGCTCACACAGTTTACTACGTTTTTTTGTGTACTTCTCCAGTTTGCCAGAAGCGATATGTCACTCGTTGTGTATCTTAAGAGATTCATCGTTACTCCTTCCTTTAGGTTACTGGTATTCTCTGATTCAATAACTCTCGTAACGAAAAATTGGCTATCTTAATTGTGCAATACATCCTCCTCCCAGTTGGTCACACAGTTTACTACTTTTTTCTGCCAGATGCGATAATTCACTAGTTGTGTATCATAAAAGAGTCATCGTTTCTCCTCCTAGGGGTTTTTCGAGATTTCTTAATCCAAACACCTAGTAACGAGGCATTGGCTACCTTAAGAGAGTCATAGTTACTCGTCCCAATTGCTCAACCAGTCTGCCACTTTATCTTACTGCGGCCAGTTTGCCAGAAGCGATATGTCACTCGTTGTGTATCTTAAGAGATTCATCGTTACTCCTTCCATAGGTTACTGGTGGTCTTTGATCCAATACTGTTCGTGACGAAACATTGGCTTTCTTAATAGTGCCCTATCTCACCCTCCCTGTTGCTCACACAGTTTACTACGTTTTTTAGTGTACTTCTCCAGTTTGCCAGAAGCGATATGTCACTCGTTGTGTATCTTAAGAGATTCATCGTTACTCCTTCCTTTAGGTTACTGGTATTCTCTGATTCAATAACTCTCGTAACGAAAAATTGGCTATCTTAATTGTGCAATACATCCTCCTCCCAGTTGGTCACACAGTTTACTACTTTTTTCTGCCAGATGCGATAATTCACTAGTTGTGAATCATAAAAGAGTCATCGTTTCTCCTCCTAGGGGTTATTCGAGATTTCTTAATCCAAACACCTAGTAACGAGGCATTGGCTACCTTAAGAGAGTCATAGTTACTCGTCCCAATTGCTCAACCAGTCTGCCACTTTTTCTTACTGCGGCCAGTTTGCCAGAAGCGATATGTCACTCGTTGTGTATCTTAAGAGATTCATCGTTACTCCTTCCATAGGTTACTGGTGGTCTCTGATCCAATACTGTTCGTGACGAAACATTGGCTTTCTTAATAGTGCCCTATCTCACCCTCCCTGTTGCTCACACAGTTTACTACGTTTTTTTGTGTACTTGTCCAGTCTGCCAGAAGCGTTGTGTCACTAGTTGTGCATCATAATAGAGTCATCGTTTATCCTCCTATAGGTTATTCGAGATTTCTTAATCCAAATTCCTAGTAACGAGGCATTGGCTACCTTAAGAGAGTCATAGTTACTCGTCCCAATTGCTCACCCAGTCTGCCATTTTTTCTTACTGCGGCCAGTCTGCCAGAAGCGATATGTCACTCGTTGTGTATCTTAAGAGATTCATCGTTACTCCTTCCTATAGGTTACTGGTATTCTCTGATTCAATACCTCTCGTGACGAAAAATTGGTTATATTAATAGTGCAATACTTCTTCCTACCAGTTGCTCACACAGTTTACTACTTTTTGTGTACTTTTTGTCTGCCAGAAGCGATATGTCACTAGTTGTGCATCATAATAGAGTCGTCGTTTACCCTCCTAGGGGTTATTCGAGATTTCTTAATCCAAATTCCTAGTAACGAGGCATTGGCTTCCTTAAGAGAGTCATAGTTACTCGTCCCAATTGCTCAACCAGTCTGCCACTTTTTCTTACTGCGGCCAGTTTGCCAGAAGCGATATGTCACTCGTTGTGTATCTTAAGAGATTCATCGTTACTCCTTCCATAGGTTACTGGTGGTCTTTGATCCAATACTGTTCGTGACGAAACATTGGCTTTCTTAATAGTGCCCTATTTCACCCTCTCTGTTGCTCACACAGCTTACTACGTTTTTTTGTGTACTTGTCCAGTCTGCCAGAAGCGTTATGTCACTAGTTGTGCATCATAATAGAGTCATCGTTCATCCTCCTAGGGGTTATTCGAGATTTCTTAATCCAAATTCATAGTAACGAGGCATTGGCTACCTTAAGAGAGTCATAGTTACTCGTCCCAATTGCTCAACCAGTCTGCCACTTTTTCTTACTGCGGCCAGTTTGCCAGAAGCGATATGTCACTCGTTGTGTATCTTAAGAGATTCATCGTTACTCCTTCCATAGGTTACTGGTGGTCTCTGATCCAATACTGTTCGTGACGAAACATTGGCTTTCTTAATAGTGCCCTATCTCACCCTCCCTGTTGCTCACACAGTTTACTACGTTTTTTTGTGTACTTGTCCAGTCTGCCAGAAGCGTTATGTCACTAGTTGTGCATCATAATAGAGTCATCGTTTATCCTCCTATAGGTTATTCGAGATTTCTTAATCCAAATTCCTAGTAACGAGGCATTGGCTACCTTAAGAGAGTCATAGTTACTCGTCTTATTTGCTCACCCAGTCTGCCATTTTTTCTTACTGCGGCCAGTCTGCCAGAAGCGATATGTCACTCGTTGTGTATCTTAATAGATTCATCGTTACTCCTTCCTTTAGGTTACTGGTATTCTCTGATTCAATACCTCTCGTGACGAAAAATTGGTTATATTAATAGTGCAATACTTCTTCCTACCAGTTGCTCACACAGTTTACTACTTTTTGTGTACTTTTTGTCTGCCAGAAGCGATATGTCACCTGTTTTGTATCATAAAAGAGTCATCGTTTCTCCTCCTAGGGGTTATTCGAGATTTCTTAATCCAAACCCCTAGTAAGAGGCATTGGCTACCTTAAGAGAGTCATAGTTACTCGTACCAATTGCTCACCCAGGCTGCCACTTTTTCTTACTGCGGCCAGTCTGCCAGAAGCGATATGTCACTCGTTGTGTATCTTAAGAGATTCATCGTTTCTCCTTCCTTTAGGTTACTGGTATTCTCTGATTCAATACCTCTCATGACGACAAATTGGCTATCTAAATTGTGCAATACATCTTCCTCCCAGTTGGTCACACAGTTTACTACTTTTTTCTGCCAGATGCGATAATTCACTAGTTGTGTATCATAAAAGAGTCATCGTTTCTCCTCCTAGGGGTTATTCGAGATTTCTTAATGAAAACACCTAGTAACGAGGCATTGGCTACCTTAAGAGAGTCATAGTTACTCGTCCCAATTGCTCAACCAGTCTGCCACTTTTTCTTACTGCGGCCAGTTTGCCAGAAGCGATATGTCACTCGGTGTGTATCTTAAGAGATTCATCGTTACTCCTTCCATAGGTTACTGGTGGTCTCTGGTCCAATACTGTTCGTGACGAAACATTGGCTTTCTTTATAGTGCCCTATCTCACCCTCCCTGTTGCTCACACAGTTTACTACGTTTTTTTGTGTACTTCTCCAGTTTGCCAGAAGCGATATGTCACTCGTTGTGTATCTTAAGAGATTCATCGTTACTCCTTCCTTTAGGTTACTGGTATTCTCTGATTCAATAACTCTCGTAACGAAAAATTGGCTATCTTAATTGTGCAATACATCCTCCTCCCAGTTGGTCACACAGTTTACTACTTTTTTCTGCCAGATGCGATAATTCACAAGTTGTGTATCATAAAAGAGTCATCGTTTCTCCTCCTAGGGGTTATTCGAGATTTCTTAATCCAAACACCTAGTAACGAGGCATTGGCCACCTTAAGAGAGTCATAGTTACTCGTCCCAATTTCTCAACCAGTCTGCCACTTTTTCTTACTGCGGCCAGTTTGCCAGAAGCGATATGTCACTCGTTGTGTATCTTAAGAGATTCATCGTTACTCCTTCCATAGGTTACTGGTGGCCTCTGATCCAATACTGTTCGTGACGAAACATTGGCTTTCTTAATAGTGCCCTATCTCACCCTCCCTGTTGCTCACACAGTTTACTACGTTTTTTTGTGTACTTCTGCAGTTTGCCAGAAGCGATATGTCACTCGTTGTGTATCTTAAGAGATTCATCGTTACTCCTTCCATAGGTTACTGGTGGTCTCTGATCCAATACTGTTCGTGACGAAACATTGGCTTTCTTAATAGTGCCCTATCTCACCCTCCCTGTTGCTCTCACAGTTTACTACGTTTTTTTGTGTACTTGTCCAGTCTGCCAGAAGCGTTATGTCACTAGTTGTGCATCATAATAGAGTCATCGTTTATCCTCCTATAGGTTATTCGAGATTTCTTAATCCAAATTCCTAGTAACGAGGCATTGGCTACCTTAAGAGAGTCATAGTTACTCGTCCCAATTGCTCACCCAGTCTGCCATTTTTTCTTACTGCGGCCAGTCTGCCAGAAGCGATATGTCACTCGTTGTGTATCTTAAGAGATTCATCGTTACTCCTTCCTATAGGTTACTGGTATTCTCTGATTCAATACCTCTCGTGACGAAAAATTGGTTATATTAATAGTGCAATACTTCTTCCTACCAGTTGCTCACACAGTTTACTACTTTTTGTGTACTTTTTGTCTGCCAGAAGCGATATGTCACTAGTTGTGCATCATAATAGAGTCGTCGTTTACCCTCCTAGGGGTTATTCGAGATTTCTTAATCCAAATTCCTAGTAACGAGGCATTGGCTTCCTTAAGAGAGTCATAGTTACTCGTCCCAATTGCTCAACCAGTCTGCCACTTTTTCTTACTGCGGCCAGTTTGCCAGAAGCGATATGTCACTCGTTGTGTATCTTAAGAGATTCATCGTTACTCCTTCCATAGGTTACTGGTGGTCTTTGATCCAATACTGTTCGTGACGAAACATTGGCTTTCTTAATAGTGCCCTATTTCACCCTCTCTGTTGCTCACACAGCTTACTACGTTTTTTTGTGTACTTGTCCAGTCTGCCAGAAGCGTTATGTCACTAGTTGTGCATCATAATAGAGTCATCGTTCATCCTCCTAGGGGTTATTCGAGATTTCTTAATCCAAATTCATAGTAACGAGGCATTGGCTACCTTAAGAGAGTCATAGTTACTCGTCCCAATTGCTCAACCAGTCTGCCACTTTTTCTTACTGCGGCCAGTTTGCCAGAAGCGATATGTCACTCGTTGTGTATCTTAAGAGATTCATCGTTACTCCTTCCATAGGTTACTGGTGGTCTCTGATCCAATACTGTTCGTGACGAAACATTGGCTTTCTTAATAGTGCCCTATCTCACCCTCCCTGTTGCTCACACAGTTTACTACGTTTTTTTGTGTACTTGTCCAGTCTGCCAGAAGCGTTATGTCACTAGTTGTGCATCATAATAGAGTCATCGTTTATCCTCCTATAGGTTATTCGAGATTTCTTAATCCAAATTCCTAGTAACGAGGCATTGGCTACCTTAAGAGAGTCATAGTTACTCGTCTTATTTGCTCACCCAGTTTGCCATTTTTTCTTACTGCGGCCAGTCTGCCAGAAGCGATATGTCACTCGTTGTGTATCTTAATAGATTCATCGTTACTCCTTCCTTTAGGTTACTGGTATTCTCTGATTCAATACCTCTCGTGACGAAAAATTGGTTATATTAATAGTGCAATACTTCTTCCTACCAGTTGCTCACACAGTTTACTACTTTTTGTGTACTTTTTGTCTGCCAGAAGCGATATGTCACCTGTTTTGTATCATAAAAGAGTCATCGTTTCTCCTCCTAGGGGTTATTCGAGATTTCTTAATCCAAACCCCTAGTAAGAGGCATTGGCTACCTTAAGAGAGTCATAGTTACTCGTACCAATTGCTCACCCAGGCTGCCACTTTTTCTTACTGCGGCCAGTCTGCCAGAAGCGATATGTCACTCGTTGTGTATCTTAAGAGATTCATCGTTTCTCCTTCCTTTAGGTTACTGGTATTCTCTGATTCAATACCTCTCGTGACGACAAATTGGCTATCTTAATTGTGCAATACATCTTCCTCCCAGTTGGTCACACAGTTTACTACTTTTTTCTGCCAGATGCGATAATTCACTAGTTGTGTATCATAAAAGAGTCATCGTTTCTCCTCCTAGGGGTTATTCGAGATTTCTTAATGAAAACACCTAGTAACGAGGCATTGGCTACCTTAAGAGAGTCATAGTTACTCGTCCCAATTGCTCAACCAGTCTGCCACTTTTTCTTACTGCGGCCAGTTTGCCAGAAGCGATATGTCACTCGTTGTGTATCTTAAGAGATTCATCGTTACTCCTTCCATAGGTTACTGGTGGTCTCTGGTCCAATACTGTTCGTGACGAAACATTGGCTTTCTTTATAGTGCCCTATCTCACCCTCCCTGTTGCTCACACAGTTTACTACGTTTTTTTGTGTACTTCTCCAGTTTGCCAGAAGCGATATGTCACTCGTTGTGCATCTTAAGAGATTCATCGTTACTCCTTCCATAGGTTACTGGTGGTCTCTGATCCAATACTGTTCGTAACGAAACATTGGCTTTCTTAATAGTGCCCTATCTCACCCTCCCTGTTGCTCACACAGTTTACTACGTTTTTTTGTGTACTTGTGCAGTCTGCCAGAAGCGTTATGTCACTAGTTGTGCATCATAATAGAGTCATCGTTTATCCTCCTATAGGTTATTCGAGATTTCTTAATCAAAATTCCTAGTAACGAGGCATTGGCTACCTTAAGAGAGTCATAGTTACTCGTCAGAATTGCTCACCCAGTCTGCCATTTTTTCTTACTGCGGCCAGTCTGCCAGAAGCGATATGTCACTCGTTGTGTATCTTAAGAGATTCATCGTTACTCCTTCCTTTAGGTTACTGGTATTCTCTGATTCAATACCTCTCGTGACGAAAAATTGGTTATATTAATAGTGCAATACTTCTTCCTACCAGTTGCTCACACATTTTACTACTTTTTGTGTACTTTTTGTCTGCCAGAAGCGATATGTCACCTGTTTTATATCGTAAAAGAGTCATCTTTCCTCCTCCTAGGGGTTATTCGAGATTTCTTAATCGAAACCCCTAGTAAGAGGCATTGGCTACCTTAAGAGAGTCATAGTTACTCGTCCCAATTGCTCACCCAGGCTGCCACTTTTTGTTACTGCGGCCAGTTTGCGAGAAGCGATATGTCACTCGTTGTGTATCTTAAGAGATTCATCGTTACTCCTTCCATAGGTTACTGGTGGTCTCTGATCCAATACTGTTCGTGACGAAACATTTTCTTTCTTAATAGTGCCCTATCTCACCCTCCCTGTTGCTCACACAGTTTACTACGTTTTTTTGTGTACTTGTCCAGTCTGCCAGAAGCGTTATGTCACTAGTTGTGCATCATAATAGAGTCATCGTTTATCCTCCTAGGGTTTATTCGAGATTTCTTAATCCAAATTCCTAGTAACGAGGCATTGGCTACCTTAAGAGAGTCATAGTTACTTGTCCCAATTGCTCAACCAGTCCGCCACTTTTTCTTACTGCGGCCAGTTTGCCAGAAGCGATATGTCACTCGATGTGTATCTTAAGAGATTCATCGTTACTCCTTCCATAGGTTACTGGTGGTCTCTGATCCAATACTGTTCGTGACGAAACATTGGCTTTCTTAATAGTGCCCTATCTCACCCTGCCTGCTGCTCACACAGTTTACTACGTTCTTTTGTGTACTTGTCCAGTCTGCCAGAAGCGATGTGTCACTCGTTGTGTATCTTAAGAGATTCATCGTTACTCCTTCCATAGGTTACTGGTGGTCTCTGATCCAATACTGTTCGTGACGAAACATTGGCTTTCTTAATAGTGCCCTATCTCACCCTCCCTGTTGCTCACACAGTTTACTACGTTTTTTTGTGTACTTGTCCAGTCTGCCAGAAGCGTTATGTCACTAGCTGTGCATCATAATAGAGTCATCGTTTATCCTCCTATAGGTTATTCGAGATTTCTTAATCCAAATTACTAGTAACGAGGCATTGGCTACCTTAAGAGAGTCATAGTTACTCGTCTTATTTGCTCACCCAGTCTGCCATTTTTTCTTACTGCGGCCAGTCTGCCAGAAGCGATATGTCACTCGTTGTGTATCTTAAGAGATTCATCGTTTCTCCTTCCTTTAGGTTACTGGTATTCTCTGATTCAATACCTCTCGTGACGAAAAATTGGCTATCTTAATTGTGCAATACATCTTCCTCCCAGTTGGTCACACAGTTTACTACTTTTTTCTGCCAGATGCGATAATTCACTAGTTGTGTATCATAAAAGAGTCATCGTTTCTCCTCCTAGGGGTTATTCGAGATTTCTTAATCCAAACCCCTAGTAAGAGGCATTGGCTACCTTAAGAGAGTCATAGTTACTCGTACCAATTGCTCACCCAGGCTGCCACTTTTTGTTACTGCGGCCAGTTTGCGAGAAGCGATATGTCACTCGTTGTGTATCTTAAGAGATTCATCGTTACTCCTTCCATAGGTTACTGGTGGTCTCTGATCCAATACTGTTCGTGACGAAACATTTTCTTTCTTAATAGTGCCCTATCTCACCCTCCCTGTTGCTCACACAGTTTACTACGTTTTTTTGTGTACTTGTCCAGTCTGCCAGAAGCGTTATGTCACTAGTTGTGCATCATAATAGAGTCATCGTTTATCCTCCTAGGGTTTATTCGAGATTTCTTAATCCAAATTCCTAGTAACGAGGCATTGGCTACCTTAAGAGAGTCATAGTTACTTGTCCCAATTGCTCAACCAGTCCGCCACTTTTTCTTACTGCGGCCAGTTTGCCAGAAGCGATATGTCACTCGATGTGTATCTTAAGAGATTCATCGTTACTCCTTCCATAGGTTACTGGTGGTCTCTGATCCAATACTGTTCGTGACGAAACATTGGCTTTCTTAATAGTGCCCTATCTCACCCTCCCTGCTGCTCACACAGTTTACTACGTTCTTTTGTGTACTTGTCCAGTCTGCCAGAAGCGATGTGTCACTCGTTGTGTATCTTAAGAGATTCATCGTTACTCCTTCCATAGGTTACTGGTGGTCTCTGATCCAATACTGTTCGTGACGAAACATTGGCTTTCTTAATAGTGCCCTATCTCACCCTCCCTGTTGCTCACACAGTTTACTACGTTTTTTTGTGTACTTGTCCAGTCTGCCAGAAGCGTTATGTCACTAGCTGTGCATCATAATAGAGTCATCGTTTATCCTCCTATAGGTTATTCGAGATTTCTTAATCCAAATTACTAGTAACGAGGCATTGGCTACCTTAAGAGAGTCATAGTTACTCGTCTTATTTGCTCACCCAGTCTGCCATTTTTTCTTACTGCGGCCAGTCTGCCAGAAGCGATATGTCACTCGTTGTGTATCTTAAGAGATTCATCGTTTCTCCTTCCTTTAGGTTACTGGTATTCTCTGATTCAATACCTCTCGTGACGAAAAATTGGCTATCTTAATTGTGCAATACATCTTCCTCCCAGTTGGTCACACAGTTTACTACTTTTTTCTGCCAGATGCGATAATTCACTAGTTGTGTATCATAAAAGAGTCATCGTTTCTCCTCCTAGGGGTTATTCGAGATTTCTTAATCCAAACCCCTAGTAAGAGGCATTGGCTACCTTAAGAGAGTCATAGTTACTCGTACCAATTGCTCACCCAGGCTGCCACTTTTTGTTACTGCGGCCAGTTTGCGAGAAGCGATATGTCACTCGTTGTGTATCTTAAGAGATTCATCGTTACTCCTTCCATAGGTTACTGGTGGTCTCTGATCCAATACTGTTCGTGACGAAACATTTTCTTTCTTAATAGTGCCCTATCTCACCCTCCCTGTTGCTCACACAGTTTACTACGTTTTTTTGTGTACTTGTCCAGTCTGCCAGAAGCGTTATGTCACTAGTTGTGCATCATAATAGAGTCATCGTTTATCCTCCTAGGGTTTATTCGAGATTTCTTAATCCAAATTCCTAGTAACGAGGCATTGGCTACCTTAAGAGAGTCATAGTTACTTGTCCCAATTGCTCAACCAGTCCGCCACTTTTTCTTACTGCGGCCAGTTTGCCAGAAGCGATATGTCACTCGATGTGTATCTTAAGAGATTCATCGTTACTCCTTCCATAGGTTACTGGTGGTCTCTGATCCAATACTGTTCGTGACGAAACATTGGCTTTCTTAATAGTGCCCTATCTCACCCTGCCTGCTGCTCACACAGTTTACTACGTTCTTTTGTGTACTTGTCCAGTCTGCCAGAAGCGATGTGTCACTCGTTGTGTATCTTAAGAGATTCATCGTTACTCCTTCCATAGGTTACTGGTGGTCTCTGATCCAATACTGTTCGTGACGAAACATTGGCTTTCTTAATAGTGCCCTATCTCACCCTCCCTGTTGCTCACACAGTTTACTACGTTTTTTTGTGTACTTGTCCAGTCTGCCAGAAGCGTTATGTCACTAGCTGTGCATCATAATAGAGTCATCGTTTATCCTCCTATAGGTTATTCGAGATTTCTTAATCCAAATTACTAGTAACGAGGCATTGGCTACCTTAAGAGAGTCATAGTTACTCGTCTTATTTGCTCACCCAGTCTGCCATTTTTTCTTACTGCGGCCAGTCTGCCAGAAGCGATATGTCACTCGTTGTGTATCTTAAGAGATTCATCGTTTCTCCTTCCTTTAGGTTACTGGTATTCTCTGATTCAATACCTCTCGTGACGAAAAATTGGCTATCTTAATTGTGCAATACATCTTCCTCCCAGTTGGTCACACAGTTTACTACTTTTTTCTGCCAGATGCGATAATTCACTAGTTGTGTATCATAAAAGAGTCATCGTTTCTCCTCCTAGGGGTTATTCGAGATTTCTTAATCCAAACCCCTAGTAAGAGGCATTGGCTACCTTAAGAGAGTCATAGTTACTCGTACCAATTGCTCACCCAGGCTGCCACTTTTTGTTACTGCGGCCAGTTTGCGAGAAGCGATATGTCACTCGTTGTGTATCTTAAGAGATTCATCGTTACTCCTTCCATAGGTTACTGGTGGTCTCTGATCCAATACTGTTCGTGACGAAACATTTTCTTTCTTAATAGTGCCCTATCTCACCCTCCCTGTTGCTCACACAGTTTACTACGTTTTTTTGTGTACTTGTCCAGTCTGCCAGAAGCGTTATGTCACTAGTTGTGCATCATAATAGAGTCATCGTTTATCCTCCTAGGGTTTATTCGAGATTTCTTAATCCAAATTCCTAGTAACGAGGCATTGGCTACCTTAAGAGAGTCATAGTTACTTGTCCCAATTGCTCAACCAGTCCGCCACTTTTTCTTACTGCGGCCAGTTTGCCAGAAGCGATATGTCACTCGATGTGTATCTTAAGAGATTCATCGTTACTCCTTCCATAGGTTACTGGTGGTCTCTGATCCAATACTGTTCGTGACGAAACATTGGCTTTCTTAATAGTGCCCTATCTCACCCTCCCTGCTGCTCACACAGTTTACTACGTTCTTTTGTGTACTTGTCCAGTCTGCCAGAAGCGATGTGTCACTCGTTGTGTATCTTAAGAGATTCATCGTTACTCCTTCCATAGGTTACTGGTGGTCTCTGATCCAATACTGTTCGTGACGAAACATTGGCTTTCTTAATAGTGCCCTATCTCACCCTCCCTGTTGCTCACACAGTTTACTACGTTTTTTTGTGTACTTGTCCAGTCTGCCAGAAGCGTTATGTCACTAGCTGTGCATCATAATAGAGTCATCGTTTATCCTCCTATAGGTTATTCGAGATTTCTTAATCCAAATTACTAGTAACGAGGCATTGGCTACCTTAAGAGAGTCATAGTTACTCGTCTTATTTGCTCACCCAGTCTGCCATTTTTTCTTACTGCGGCCAGTCTGCCAGAAGCGATATGTCACTCGTTGTGTATCTTAAGAGATTCATCGTTTCTCCTTCCTTTAGGTTACTGGTATTCTCTGATTCAATACCTCTCGTGACGAAAAATTGGCTATCTTAATTGTGCAATACATCTTCCTCCCAGTTGGTCACACAGTTTACTACTTTTTTCTGCCAGATGCGATAATTCACTAGTTGTGTATCATAAAAGAGTCATCGTTTCTCCTCCTAGGGGTTATTCGAGATTTCTTAATCCAAACCCCTAGTAAGAGGCATTGGCTACCTTAAGAGAGTCATAGTTACTCGTACCAATTGCTCACCCAGGCTGCCACTTTTTGTTACTGCGGCCAGTTTGCGAGAAGCGATATGTCACTCGTTGTGTATCTTAAGAGATTCATCGTTACTCCTTCCATAGGTTACTGGTGGTCTCTGATCCAATACTGTTCGTGACGAAACATTTTCTTTCTTAATAGTGCCCTATCTCACCCTCCCTGTTGCTCACACAGTTTACTACGTTTTTTTGTGTACTTGTCCAGTCTGCCAGAAGCGTTATGTCACTAGTTGTGCATCATAATAGAGTCATCGTTTATCCTCCTAGGGTTTATTCGAGATTTCTTAATCCAAATTCCTAGTAACGAGGCATTGGCTACCTTAAGAGAGTCATAGTTACTTGTCCCAATTGCTCAACCAGTCCGCCACTTTTTCTTACTGCGGCCAGTTTGCCAGAAGCGATATGTCACTCGATGTGTATCTTAAGAGATTCATCGTTACTCCTTCCATAGGTTACTGGTGGTCTCTGATCCAATACTGTTCGTGACGAAACATTGGCTTTCTTAATAGTGCCCTATCTCACCCTCCCTGCTGCTCACACAGTTTACTACGTTCTTTTGTGTACTTGTCCAGTCTGCCAGAAGCGATGTGTCACTCGTTGTGTATCTTAAGAGATTCATCGTTACTCCTTCCATAGGTTACTGGTGGTCTCTGATCCAATACTGTTCGTGACGAAACATTGGCTTTCTTAATAGTGCCCTATCTCACCCTCCCTGTTGCTCACACAGTTTACTACGTTTTTTTGTGTACTTGTCCAGTCTGCCAGAAGCGTTATGTCACTAGCTGTGCATCATAATAGAGTCATCGTTTATCCTCCTATAGGTTATTCGAGATTTCTTAATCCAAATTACTAGTAACGAGGCATTGGCTACCTTAAGAGAGTCATAGTTACTCGTCTTATTTGCTCACCCAGTCTGCCATTTTTTCTTACTGCGGCCAGTCTGCCAGAAGCGATATGTCACTCGTTGTGTATCTTAAGAGATTCATCGTTTCTCCTTCCTTTAGGTTACTGGTATTCTCTGATTCAATACCTCTCGTGACGAAAAATTGGCTATCTTAATTGTGCAATACATCTTCCTCCCAGTTGGTCACACAGTTTACTACTTTTTTCTGCCAGATGCGATAATTCACTAGTTGTGTATCATAAAAGAGTCATCGTTTCTCCTCCTAGGGGTTATTCGAGATTTCTTAATGAAAACACCTAGTAACGAGGCATTGGCTACCTTAAGAGAGTCATAGTTACTCGTCCCAATTGCTCAACCAGTCTGCCACTTTTTCTTACTGCGGCCAGTTTGCCAGAAGCGATATGTCACTCGTTGTGTATCTTAAGAGATTCATCGTTACTCCTTCCATAGGTTACTGGTGGTCTCTGGTCCAATACTGTTCGTGACGAAACATTGGCTTTCTTTATAGTGCCCTATCTCACCCTCCCTGTTGCTCACACAGTTTACTACGTTTTTTTGTGTACTTCTCCAGTTTGCCAGAAGCGATATGTCACTCGTTGTGCATCTTAAGAGATTCATCGTTACTCCTTCCATAGGTTACTGGTGGTCTCTGATCCAATACTGTTCGTAACGAAACATTGGCTTTCTTAATAGTGCCCTATCTCACCCTCCCTGTTGCTCACACAGTTTACTACGTTTTTTTGTGTACTTGTGCAGTCTGCCAGAAGCGTTATGTCACTAGTTGTGCATCATAATAGAGTCATCGTTTATCCTCCTATAGGTTATTCGAGATTTCTTAATCCAAATTCCTAGTAACGAGGCATTGGCTACCTTAAGAGAATCATAGTTACTCGTCAGAATTGCTCACCCAGTCTGCCATTTTTTCTTACTGCGGCCAGTCTGCCAGAAGCGATATGTCACTCGTTGTGTATCTTAAGAGATTCATCGTTACTCCTTCCTTTAGGTTACTGGTATTCTCTGATTCAACACCTCTCGTGACGAAAAATTGGTTATATTAATAGTGCAATACTTCTTCCTACCAGTTGCTCACACAGTTTACTACTTTTTGTGTACTTTTTGTCTGCCAGAAGCGATATGTCACCTGTTTCATATCGTAAAAGAGTCATCTTTCCTCCTCCTAGGGGTTATTCGAGATTTCTTAATCGAAACCCCTAGTAAGAGGCATTGGCTACCTTAAGAGTGTCATAGTTACTCGTCCCAATTGCTCACCCAGGCTGCCACTTTTTGTTACTGCGGCCAGTTTGCGAGAAGCGATATGTCACTCGTTGTGTATCTTAAGAGATTCATCGTTACTCCTTCCATAGGTTACTGGTGGTCTCTGATCCAATACTGTTCGTGACGAAACATTTTCTTTCTTAATAGTGCCCTATCTCACCCTCCCTGTTGCTCACACAGTTTACTACGTTTTTTTGTGTACTTGTCCAGTCTGCCAGAAGCGTTATGTCACTAGTTGTGCATCATAATAGAGTCATCGTTTATCCTCCTAGGGTTTATTCGAGATTTCTTAATCCAAATTCCTAGTAACGAGGCATTGGCTACCTTAAGAGAGTCATAGTTACTTGTCCCAATTGCTCAACCAGTCCGCCACTTTTTCTTACTGCGGCCAGTTTGCCAGAAGCGATATGTCACTCGATGTGTATCTTAAGAGATTCATCGTTACTCCTTCCATAGGTTACTGGTGGTCTCTGATCCAATACTGTTCGTGACGAAACATTGGCTTTCTTAATAGTGCCCTATCTCACCCTTCCTGCTGCTCACACAGTTTACTACGTTCTTTTGTGTACTTGTCCAGTCTGCCAGAAGCGATGTGTCACTCGTTGTGTATCTTAAGAGATTCATCGTTACTCCTTCCATAGGTTACTGGTGGTCTCTGATCCAATACTGTTCGTGACGAAACATTGGCTTTCTTAATAGTGCCCTATCTCACCCTCCCTGTTGCTCACACAGTTTACTACGTTTTTTTGTGTACTTGTCCAGTCTGCCAGAAGCGTTATATCACTAGCTGTGCATCATAATAGAGTCATCGTTTATCCTCCTATAGGTTATTCGAGATTTCTTAATCCAAATTACTAGTAACGAGGCATTGGCTACCTTAAGAGAGTCATAGTTACTCGTCTTATTTGCTCACCCAGTCTGCCATTTTTTCTTACTGCGGCCAGTCTGCCAGAAGCGATATGTCACTCGTTGTGTATCTTAAGAGATTCATCGTTTCTCCTTCCTTTAGGTTACTGGTATTCTCTGATTCAATACCTCTCGTGACGAAAAATTGGCTATCTTAATTGTGCAATACATCTTCCTCCCAGTTGGTCACACAGTTTACTACTTTTTTTCTGCCAGATGCGATAATTCACTAGTTGTGTATCATAAAAGAGACATCGTTTCTCCTCCTAGGGGTTATTCGAGATTTCTTAATCCAAACACCTAGTAACGAGGCATTGGCTACCTTAAGAGAGTCATAGTTACTCGTCCCAATTGCTCAACCAGTCTGCCACTTTTTCTTACTGCGGCCAGTCTGCCAGAAGCGATATGTCACTCGTTGTGTATCTTAATAGATTCATCGTTACTCCTTCCTTTAGGTTACTGGTATTCTCTGATTCAATACCTCTCGTGACGAAAAATTGGTTATATTAATAGTGCAATACTTCTTCCTACCAGTTGCTCACACAGTTTACTACTTTTTGTGTACTTTTTGTCTGCCAGAAGCGATATGTCACCTGTTTTGTATCATAAAAGAGTCATCGTTTCTCCTCCTAGGGGTTATTCGAGATTTCTTAATCCAAACCCCTAGTAAGAGGCATTGGCTACCTTAAGAGAGTCATAGCTACTCGTACCAATTGCTCACCCAGGCTGCCACTTTTTCTTACTGCGGCCAGTCTGCCAGAAGCGATATGTCACTCGTTGTGTATCTTAAGAGATTCATCGTTTCTCCTTCCTTTAGGTTACTGGTATTCTCTGATTCAATACCTTTCGTGACGAAAAATTGGCTATCTTAATTGTGCAATACATCTTCCTCCCAGTTGGTCACACAGTTTACTACTTTTTTCTGCCAGATGCGATAATTCACTAGTTGTGTATCATAAAAGAGTCATCGTTTCTCCTCCTAGGGGTTATTCGAGATTTCTTAATCCAAACACCTAGTAACGAGGCATTGGCTACCTTAAGAGAGTCATAGTTACTCGTCCCAATTGCTCACCCAGGCTGCCACTTTTTGTTACTGCGGCCAGTTTGCGAGAAGCGATATGTCACTCGTTGTGTATCTTAAGAGATTCATCGTTACTCCTTCCATAGGTTACTGGTGGTCTCTGATCCAATACTGTTCGTGACGAAACATTTTCTTTCTTAATAGTGCCCTATCTCACCCTCCCTGTTGCTCACACAGTTTACTACGTTTTTTTGTGTACTTGTCCAGTCTGCCAGAAGCGTTATGTCACTAGTTGTGCATCATAATAGAGTCATCGTTTATCCTCCTAGGGTTTATTCGAGATTTCTTAATCCAAATTCCTAGTAACGAGGCATTGGCTACCTTATGAGAGTCATAGTTACTTGTCCCAATTGCTCAACCAGTCCGCCACTTTTTCTTACTGCGGCCAGTTTGCCAGAAGCGATATGTCACTCGATGTGTATCTTAAGAGATTCATCGTTACTCCTTCCATAGGTTACTGGTGGTCTCTGATCCAATACTGTTCGTGACGAAACATTTTCTTTCTTAATAGTGCCCTATCTCACCCTCCCTGTTGCTCACACAGTTTACTACGTTTTTTTGTGTACTTGTCCAGTCTGCCAGAAGCGTTATGTCACTAGTTGTGCATCATAATAGAGTCATCGTTTATCCTCCTAGGGGTTATTCGAGATTTCTTAATCCAAACCCCTAGTAAGAGGCATTGGCTACCTTAAGAGAGTCATAGCTACTCGTACCAATTGCTCACCCAGGCTGCCACTTTTTCTTACTGCGGCCAGTCTGCCAGAAGCGATATGTCACTCGTTGTGTATCTTAAGAGATTCATCGTTTCTCCTTCCTTTAGGTTACTGGTATTCTCTGATTCAACACCTCTCGTGACGAAAAATTGGTTATATTAATAGTGCAATACTTCTTCCTACCAGTTGCTCACACAGTTTACTACTTTTTGTGTACTTTTTGTCTGCCAGAAGCGATATGTCACCTGTTTTATATCGTAAAAGAGTCATCTTTCCTCCTCCTAGGGGTTATTCGAGATTTCTTAATCGAAACCCCTAGTAAGAGGCATTGGCTACCTTAAGAGTGTCATAGTTACTCGTCCCAATTGCTCACCCAGGCTGCCACTTTTTGTTACTGCGGCCAGTTTGCGAGAAGCGATATGTCACTCGTTGTGTATCTTAAGAGATTCATCGTTACTCCTTCCATAGGTTACTGGTGGTCTCTGATCCAATACTGTTCGTGACGAAACATTTTCTTTCTTAATAGTGCCCTATCTCACCCTCCCTGTTGCTCACACAGTTTACTACGTTTTTTTGTGTACTTGTCCAGTCTGCCAGAAGCGTTATGTCACTAGTTGTGCATCATAATAGAGTCATCGTTTATCCTCCTAGGGTTTATTCGAGATTTCTTAATCCAAATTCCTAGTAACGAGGCATTGGCTACCTTAAGAGAGTCATAGTTACTCGTCCCAATTGCTCACCCAGGCTGCCACTTTTTCTTACTGCGGCCAGTCTGCCAGAAGCGATATGTCACTCGTTGTGTATCTTAATAGATTCATCGTTACTCCTTCCTTTAGGTTACTGGTATTCTCTGATTCAATACCTCTCGTGACGAAAAATTGGTTATATTAATAGTGCAATACTTCTTCCTACCAGTTGCTCACACAGTTTACTACTTTTTGTGTACTTTTTGTCTGCCAGAAGCGATATGTCACCTGTTTTGTATCATAAAAGAGTCATCGTTTCTCCTCCTAGGGGTTATTCGAGATTTCTTAATCCAAACCCCTAGTAAGAGGCATTGGCTACCTTAAGAGAGTCATAGTTACTCGTACCAATTGCTCACCCAGGCTGCCACTTTTTCTTACTGCGGCCAGTCTGCCAGAAGCGATATGTCACTCGTTGTGTATCTTAAGAGATTCATCGTTTCTCCTTCCTTTAGGTTACTGGTATTCTCTGATTCAATACCTCTCGTGACGAAAAATTGGCTATCTTAATTGTGCAATACATCTTCCTCCCAGTTGGTCACACAGTTTACTACTTTTTTCTGCCAGATGCGATAATTCACTAGTTGTGTATCATAAAAGAGTCATCGTTTCTCCTCCTAGGGGTTATTCGAGATTTCTTAATCCAAACACCTAGTAACGAGGCATTGGCTACCTTAAGAGAGTCATAGTTACTCGTCCCAATTGCTCAACCAGTCTGCCACTTTTTCTTACTGCGGCCAGTTTGCCAGAAGCGATATGTCACTCGTTGTGTATCTTAAGAGATTCATCGTTACTCCTTCCATAGGTTACTGGTGGTCTCTGGTCCAATACTGTTCGTGACGAAACATTGGCTTTCTTTATAGTGCCCTATCTCACCCTCCCTGTTGCTCACACAGTTTACTACGTTTTTTTGTGTACTTCTCCAGTTTGCCAGAAGCGATATGTCACTCGTTGTGTATCTTAAGAGATTCATCGTTACTCCTTCCATAGGTTACTGGTGGTCTCTGATCCAATACTGTTCGTAACGAAACATTGGCTTTCTTAATAGTGCCCTATCTCACCCTCCCTGTTGCTCACACAGTTTACTACGTTTTTTTGTGTACTTGTCCAGTCTGCCAGAAGCGTCATGTCACTAGTTGTGCATCATAATAGAGTCATCGTTTCTCCTCCTAGGGGTTATTCGAGATTTCTTAATCCAAATTCCTAGTAACGAGGCATTGGCTACCTTAAGAGAGTCATAGTTACTCGTCAGAATTGCTCACCCAGTCTGCCATTTTTTCTTACTGCGGCCAGTCTGCCAGAAGCGATATGTCACTCGTTGTGTATCTTAAGAGATTCATCGTTACTCCTTCCTTTAGGTTACTGGTATTCTCTGATTCAATACCTCTCGTGACGAAAAATTGGTTATATTAATAATGCAATACTTCTTCCTACCAGTTGCTCACACAGTTTACTACTTTTTGTGTACTTTTTGTCTGCCAGAAGCGATATGTCACCTGTTTTATATCGTAAAAGAGTCATCTTTTCTCCTCCTAGGGGTTATTCGAGATTTCTTAATCGAAACCCCTAGTAAGAGGCATTGGCTACCTTAAGAGAGTCATAGTTACTCGTCCCAATTGCTCACCCAGGCTGCCACTTTTTCTTACTGCCGCCAGTCTGCCAGAAGCGATATGTCACTCGTTGTGTATCTTAATAGATTCATCGTTACTCCTTCCTTTAGGTTACTGGTATTCTCTGATTCAATACCTCTCGTGACGAAAAATTGGTTATATTAATAGTGCAATACTTCTTCCTACCAGTTGCTCACACAGTTTACTACTTTTTGTGTACTTTTTGTCTGCCAGAAGCGATATGTCACCTGTTTTGTATCATAAAAGAGTCATCGTTTCTCCTCCTAGGGGTTATTCGAGATTTCTTAATCCAAACCCCTAGTAAGAGGCATTGGCTACCTTAAGAGAGTCATAGTTACTCGTACCAATTGCTCACCCAGGCTGCCACTTTTTCTTACTGCGGCCAGTCTGCCAGAAGCGATATGTCACTCGTTGTGTATCTTAAGAGATTCATCGTTTCTCCTTCCTTTAGGTTACTGGTATTCTCTGATTCAATACCTTTCGTGACGAAAAATTGGCTATCTTAATTGTGCAATACATCTTCCTCCCAGTTGGTCACACAGTTTACTACTTTTTTCTGCCAGATGCGATAATTCACTAGTTGTGTATCATAAAAGAGTCATCGTTTCTCCTCCTAGGGGTTATTCGAGATTTCTTAATCCAAACACCTAGTAACGAGGCATTGGCTACCTTAAGAGAGTCATAGTTACTCGTCCCAATTGCTCAACCAGTCTGCCACTTTTTCTTACTGCGGCCAGTTTGCCAGAAGCGATATGTCACTCGTTGTGTATCTTAAGAGATTCATCGTTACTCCTTCCATAGGTTACTGGTGGTCTCTGGTACAATACTGTTCGTGACGAAACATTGGCTTTCTTTATAGTGCCCTATCTCACCCTCCCTGTTGCTCACACAGTTTACTACGTTTTTTTGTGTACTTCTCCAGTTTGCCAGAAGCGATATGTCACTCGTTGTGTATCTTAAGAGATTCATCGTTACTCCTTCCATAGGTTACTGGTGGTCTCTGATCCAATACTGTTCGTAACGAAACATTGGCTTTCTTAATAGTGCCCTATCTCACCCTCCCTGTTGCTCACACAGTTTACTACGTTTTTTTGTGTACTTGTCCAGTCTGCCAGAAGCGTTATGTCACTAGTTGTGCATCATAATAGAGTCATCGTTTATCCTCCTATAGGTTATTCGAGATTTCTTAATCCAAATTCCTAGTAACGAGGCATTGGCTACCATAAGAGAGTCATAGTTACTCGTCAGAATTGCTCACCCAGTCTGCCATTTTTTCTTACTGCGGCCAGTCTGCCAGAAGCGATATGTCACTCGTTGTGTATCTTAAGAGATTCATCGTTACTCCTTCCTTTAGGTTACTGGTATTCTCTGATTCAATACCTCTCGTGACGAAAAATTGGTTATATTAATAGTGCAATACTTCTTCCTACCAGTTGCTCACACAGTTTACTACTTTTTGTGTACTTTTTGTCTGCCAGAAGCGATATGTCACCTGTTTTATATCGTAAAAGAGTCATCTTTTCTCCTCCTAGGGGTTATTCGAGATTTCTTAATCGAAACCCCTAGTAAGAGGCATTGGCTACCTTAAGAGAGTCATAGTTACTCGTCCCAATTGCTCACCCAGGCTGCCACTTTTTCTTACTGCCGCCAGTCTGCCAGAAGCGATATGTCACTCGTTGTGTATCTTAATAGATTCATCGTTACTCCTTCCTTTAGGTTACTGGTATTCTCTGATTCAATACCTCTCGTGACGAAAAATTGGTTATATTAATAGTGCAATACTTCTTCCTACCAGTTGCTCACACAGTTTACTACTTTTTGTGTACTTTTTGTCTGCCAGAAGCGATATGTCACCTGTTTTGTATCATAAAAGAGTCATCGTTTCTCCTCCTAGGGGTTATTCGAGATTTCTTAATCCAAACCCCTAGTAAGAGGCATTGGCTACCTTAAGAGAGTTATAGTTACTCGTACCAATTGCTCACCCAGGCTGCCACTTTTTCTTACTGCGGCCAGTCTGCCAGAAGCGATATGTCACTCGTTGTGTATCTTAAGAGATTCATCGTTTCTCCTTCCTTTAGGTTACTGGTATTCTCTGATTCAATACCTCTCGTGACGAAAAATTGGCTATCTTAATTGTGCAATACATCTTCCTCCCAGTTGGTCACACAGTTTACTACTTTTTTCTGCCAGATGCGATAATTCACTAGTTGTGTATCATAAAAGAGTCATCGTTTCTCCTCCTAGGGGTTATTCGAGATTTCTTAATCCAAACACCTAGTAACGAGGCATTGGCTACCTTAAGAGAGTCATAGTTACTCGTCCCAATTGCTCAACCAGTCTGCCACTTTTTCTTACTGCGGCCAGTTTGCCAGAAGCGATATGTCACTCGTTGTGTATCTTAAGAGATTCATCGTTACTCCTTCCATAGGTTACTGGTGGTCTCTGGTCCAATACTGTTCGTGACGAAACATTGGCTTTCTTTATAGTGCCCTATCTCACCCTCCCTGTTGCTCACACAGTTTACTACGTTTTTTTGTGTACTTCTCCAGTTTGTTAGAAGCGATATGTCACTCGTTGTGTATCTTAAGAGATTCATCGTTACTCCTTCCATAGGTTACTGGTGGTCTCTGATCCAATACTGTTCGTAACGAAACATTGGCTTTCTTAATAGTGCCCTATCTCACCCTCCCTGTTGCTCACACAGTTTACTACGTTTTTTTGTGTACTTGTCCAGTCTGCCAGAAGCGTTATGTCACTAGTTGTGCATCATAATAGAGTCATCGTTTATCCTCCTATAGGTTATTCGAGATTTCTTAATCCAAATTCCTAGTAACGAGGCATTGGCTACCTTAAGAGAGTCATAGTTACTCGTCAGAATTGCTCACCCAGTCTGCCATTTTTTCTTACTGCGGCCAGTCTGCCAGAAGCGATATGTCACTCGTTGTGTATCTTAAGAGATTCATCGTTACTCCTTCCTTTAGGTTACTGGTATTCTCTGATTCAATACCTCTCGTGACGAAAAATTGGTTATATTAATAGTGCAATACTTCTTCCTACCAGTTGCTCACACAGTTTACTACTTTTTGTGTACTTTTTGTCTGCCAGAAGCGATATGTCACCTGTTTTGTATCATAAAAGAGTCATCGTTTCTCCTCCTAGGGGTTATTCGAGATTTCTTAATCCAAACCCCTAGTAAGAGGCATTGGCTACCTTAAGAGAGTCATAGTTACTCGTACCAATTGCTCACCCAGGCTGCCACTTTTTCTTACTGCGGCCAGTCTGCCAGAAGCGATATGTCACTCGTTGTGTATCTTAAGAGATTCATCGTTTCTCCTTCCTTTAGGTTACTGGTATTCTCTGATTCAATACCTTTCGTGACGAAAAATTGGCTATCTTAATTGTGCAATACATCTTCCTCCCAGTTGGTCACACAGTTTACTACTTTTTTCTGCCAGATGCGATAATTCACTAGTTGTGTATCATAAAAGAGTCATCGTTTCTCCTCCTAGGGGTTATTCGAGATTTCTTAATCCAACACCTAGTAACGAGGCATTGGCTACCTTAAGAGGGTCATAGTTACTCGTCCCAATTGCTCAACCAGTCTGCCACTTTTTCTTACTGCGGCCAGTTTGCCAGAAGCGATATGTCACTCGTTGTGTATTTTAAGAGATTCATCGTTACTCCTTCCATAGGTTACTGGTGGTCTCTGGTCCAATACTGTTCGTGACGAAACATTTTCTTTCTTTATAGTGCCATATCTCACCCTCCCTGTTGCTCACACAGTTTACTACGTTTTTTTGTGTACTTCTCCAGTTTGCCAGAAGCGATATGTCACTCGTTGTGTATCTTAAGAGATTCATCGTTACTCCTTCCATAGGTTACTGGTGGTCTCTGATCCAATACTGTTCGTAACGAAACATTGGCTTTCTTAATAGTGCCCTATCTCACCCTCCCTGTTGCTCACACAGTTTACTACGTTTTTTTGTGTACTTGTCCAGTCTGCCAGAAGCGTTATGTCACTAGTTGTGCATCATAATAGAGTCATCGTTTATCCTCCTATAGGTTATTCGAGATTTCTTAATCCAAATTCCTAGTAACGAGGCATTGGCTACCTTAAGAGAGTCATAGTTACTCGTCAGAATTGCTCACCCAGTCTGCCATTTTTTCTTACTGCGGCCAGTCTGCCAGAAGCGATATGTCACTCGTTGTGTATCTTAAGAGATTCATCGTTACTCCTTCCTTTAGGTTACTGGTATTCTCTGATTCAATACCTCTCGTGACGAAAAATTGGTTATATTAATAGTGCAATACTTCTTCCTACCAGTTGCTCACACAGTTTACTACTTTTTGTGTACTTTTTGTCTGCCAGAAGCGATATGTCACCTGTTTTATATCGTAAAAGAGTCATCTTTTCTCCACCTAGGGGTTATTCGAGATTTCTTAATCGAAACCCCTAGTAAGAGGCATTGGCTACCTTAAGAGAGTCATAGTTACTTGTCCCAATTGCTCACCCAGGCTGCCACTTTTTGTTACTGCGGCCAGTTTGCGAGAAGCGATATGTCACTCGTTGTGTATCTTAAGAGATTCATCGTTACTCCTTCCATAGGTTACTGGTGGTCTCTGATCCAATACTGTTCGTGACGAAACATTTTCTTTCTTAATAGTGCCCTATCTCACCCTCCCTGTTGCTCACACAGTTTACTACGTTTTTTTGTGTACTTGTCCAGTCTGCCAGAAGCGTTATGTCACTAGTTGTGCATCATAATAGAGTCATCGTTTATCCTCCTAGGGTTTATTCGAGATTTCTTAATCCAAATTCCTAGTAACGAGGCATTGGCTACCTTAAGAGAGTCATAGTTACTTGTCCCAATTGCTCAACCAGTCCGCCACTTTTTCTTACTGCGGCCAGTTTGCCAGAAGCGATATGTCACTCGATGTGTATCTTAAGAGATTCATCGTTACTCCTTCCATAGGTTACTGGTGGTCTCTGATCCAATACTGTTCGTGACGAAACATTGGCTTTCTTAATAGTGCCCTATCTCACCCTCCCTGCTGCTCACACAGTTTACTACGTTCTTTTGTGTACTTGTCCAGTCTGCCAGAAGCGATGTGTCACTCGTTGTGTATCTTAAGAGATTCATCGTTACTCCTTCCATAGGTTACTGGTGGTCTCTGATCCAATACTGTTCGTGACGAAACATTGGCTTTCTTAATAGTGCCCTATCTCACCCTCCCTGTTGCTCACACAGTTTACTACGTTTTTTTGTGTACTTGTCCAGTCTGCCAGAAGCGTTATGTCACTAGCTGTGCATCATAATAGAGTCATCGTTTATCCTCCTATAGGTTATTCGAGATTTCTTAATCCAAATTACTAGTAACGAGGCATTGGCTACCTTAAGAGAGTCATAGTTACTCGTCTTATTTGCTCACCCAGTCTGCCATTTTTTCTTACTGCGGCCAGTCTGCCAGAAGCGATATGTCACTCGTTGTGTATCTTAAGAGATTCATCGTTACTCCTTCCATAGGTTACTGGTGGTCTCTGGTCCAATACTGTTCGTGACGAAACATTGGCTTTCTTTATAGTGCCCTATCTCACCCTCCCTGTTGCTCACACAGTTTACTACGTTTTTTTGTGTACTTCTCCAGTTTGCCAGAAGCGATATGTCACTCGTTGTGTATCTTAAGAGATTCATCGTTACTCCTTCCATAGGTTACTGGTGGTCTCTGATCCAATACTGTTCGTAACGAAACATTGGCTTTCTTAATAGTGCCTTATCTCACCCTCCCTGTTGCTCACACAGTTTACTACGTTTTTTTGTGTACTTGTCCAGTCTGCCAGAAGCGTTATGTCACTAGTTGTGCATCATAATAGAGTCATCGTTTATCCTCCTATAGGTTATTCGAGATTTCTTAATCCAAATTCCTAGTAACGTGGCATTGGCTACCTTAAGAGAGTCATAGTTACTCGTCAGAATTGCTCACCCAGTCTGCCATTTTTTCTTACTGCGGCCAGTCTGCCAGAAGCGATATGTCACTCGTTGTGTATCTTAAGAGATTCATCGTTACTCCTTCCTTTAGGTTCCTGGTATTCTCTGATTCAATACCTCTCGTGACGAAAAATTGGTTATATTAATAGTGCAATACTTCTTCCTACCAGTTGCTCACACAGTTTACTACTTTTTGTGTACTTTTTGTCTGCCAGAAGCGATATGTCACCTGTTTTGTATCGTAAAAGAGTCATCTTTTCTCCTCCTAGGGGTTATTCGAGATTTCTTAATCGAAACCCCTAGTAAGAGGCATTGGCTACCTTAAGAGAGTCATAGTTACTCGTCCCAATTGTCACCCAGGCTGCCACTTTTTGTTACTGCGGCCAGTTTGCGAGAAGCGATATGTCACTCGTTGTGTATCTTAAGAGATTCGTCGTTACTCCTTCCATAGGTTACTGGTGGTCTCTGATCCAATACTGTTCGTGACGAAACATTTTCTTTCTTAATAGTGCCCTATCTCACCCTCCCTGTTGCTCACACAGTTTACTACGTTTTTTTGTGTACTTGTCCAGTCTGCCAGAAGCGTTATGTCACTAGTTGTGCATCATAATAGAGTCATCGTTTATCCTCCTAGGGGTTATTCGAGATTTCTTAATCCAAATTCCTAGTAACGAGGCATTGGCTACCTTAAGAAAGTCATAGTTACTTGTCCCAATTGCTCAACCAGTCCGCCACTTTTTCTTACTGCGGCCAGTTTGCCAGAAGCGATATGTCACTCGATGTGTATCTTAAGAGATTCATCGTTACTCCTTCCATAGGTTACTGGTGGTCTCTGATCGAATACTGTTCGTGACGAAACATTGGTTTTCTTAATAGTGCCCTATCTCACCCTCCCTGTTGCTCACACAGTTTACTACGTTTTTTTGTGTACTTGTCCAGTCTGCCAGAAGCGATGTGTCACTCGTTGTGTATCTTAAGATATTCATCGTTACTCCTTCCATAGGTTACTGGTTGTCTCTGATCCCATACTGTTCGTGACGAAACATTGGCTTTCTTAATAGTGCCCTATCTCACCCTCCCTGTTGCTCACACAGTTTACTACGTTTTTTTGTGTACTTGTCCAGTCTGCCAGAAGCGTTATGTCACTAGCTGTGCATCATAATAGAGTCATCGTTTATCCTCCTATAGGTTATTCGAGATTTCTTAATCCAAATTACTAGTAACGAGGCATTGGCTACCTTAAGAGAGTCATAGTTACTCGTCCCAATTGCTCACCCAGTCTGCCATTTTTTCTTACTGCGGCCAGTCTGCCAGAAGCGATGTCACTCGTTGTGTATCTTAAGAGATTCATCGTTACTCCTTCCTTTAGGTTACTGGTATTCTCTGATTCAATACCTCTCGTGACGAAAAATTGGTTATATTAATAGTGCAATACTTCTTCCTACCAGTTGCTCACACAGTTTACTACTTTTTGTGTACTTTTTGTCTGCCAGAAGCGATATGTCACCTGTTTTGTATCATAAAAGAGTCATCTTTTCTCTTCCTAGGGGTTATTCGAGATTTCTTAATCGAAACCCCTAGTAAGAGGCATTGGCTACCTTAAGAGAGTCATAGTTACTCGTCCCAATTGCTCACCCAGGCTGCCACTTTTTCTTACTGCGGCCAGTCTGCCAGAAGCGATATGTCACTTGTTGTGTATCTTAAGAGATTCATCGTTTCTCCGTCCTTTAGGTTACTGGTATTCTCTGATTCAATGCCTCTCGTGACGAAAAATTGGCTATCTTAATTGTGCAATACCTCTTCCTCCCAGTTGGTCACACAGTTTACTACTTTTTTCTGCCAGATGCGATGATTCACTAGTTGTGTATCATAAAAGTGTCATCGTTTCTCCTCCTAGGGGTTATTCGAGATTTCTTAATCCAAACACCTAGTAACGAGGCATTGGCTACCTTAAGAGAGTCATAGTTACTCGTCCCAATTTCTCAACCAGTCTGCCACTTTTTCTTACTGCGGCCAGTTTGCCAGAAGCGATATGTCACTCGTTGTGTATCTTAAGAGATTCGTCGTTACTCCTTCCATAGGTTACTGGTGGTCTCTGATCCAATACTGTTCGTGACGAAACATTTTCTTTCTTAATAGTGCCCTATCTCACCCTCCCTGTTGCTCACACAGTTTACTACGTTTTTTTGTGTACTTGTCCAATCTGCCAGAAGCGTTATGTCACTAGTTGTGCATCATAATAGAGTCATCGTTTATCCTCCTAGGGGTTATTCGAGATTTCTTAATCCAAATTCCTAGTAACGAGGCATTGGCTACCTTAAGAAAGTCATAGTTACTTGTCCCAATTGCTCAACCAGTCCGCCACTTTTTCTTACTGCGGCCAGTTTGCCAGAAGCGATATGTCACTCGATGTGTATCTTAAGAGATTCATCGTTACTCCTTCCATAGGTTACTGGTGGTCTCTGATCGAATACTGTTCGTGACGAAACATTGGTTTTCTTAATAGTGCCCTATCTCACCCTCCCTGTTGCTCACACAGTTTACTACGTTTTTTTGTGTACTTGTCCAGTCTGCCAGAAGCGATGTGTCACTCGTTGTGTATCTTAAGATATTCATCGTTACTCCTTCCATAGGTTACTGGTTGTCTCTGATCCCATACTGTTCGTGGCGAAACATTGGCTTTCTTAATAGTGCCCTATCTCACCCTCCCTGTTGCTCACACAGTTTACTACGTTTTTTTGTGTACTTGTCCAGTCTGCCAGAAGCGTTATGTCACTAGTTGTGCATCATAATAGAGTCATCGTTTATCCTCCTATAGTTTATTCGAGATTTCTTAATCCAAATTCCTAGTAACGTGGCATTGGCTACCTTAAGAGAGTCATAGTTACTCGTCAGAATTGCTCACCCAGTCTGCCATTTTTTCTTACTGCGGCCAGTCTGCCAGAAGCGATATGTCACTCGTTGTGTATCTTAAGAGATTCATCGTTACTCCTTCCTTTAGGTTCCTGGTATTCTCTGATTCAATACCTCTCGTGACGAAAAATTGGTTATATTAATAGTGCAATACTTCTTCCTACCAGTTGCTCACACAGTTTACTACTTTTTGTGTACTTTTTGTCTGCCAGAAGCGATATGTCACCTGTTTTGTATCGTAAAAGAGTCATCTTTTCTCCTCCTAGGGGTTATTCGAGATTTCTTAATCGAAACCCCTAGTAAGAGGCATTGGCTACCTTAAGAGAGTCATAGTTACTCGTCCCAATTGTCACCCAGGCTGCCACTTTTTGTTACTGCGGCCAGTTTGCGAGAAGCGATATGTCACTCGTTGTGTATCTTAAGAGATTCGTCGTTACTCCTTCCATAGGTTACTGGTGGTCTCTGATCCAATACTGTTCGTGACGAAACATTTTCTTTCTTAATAGTGCCCTATCTCACCCTCCCTGTTGCTCACACAGTTTACTACGTTTTTTTGTGTACTTGTCCAGTCTGCCAGAAGCGTTATGTCACTAGTTGTGCATCATAATAGAGTCATCGTTTATCCTCCTAGGGGTTATTCGAGATTTCTTAATCCAAATTCCTAGTAACGAGGCATTGGCTACCTTAAGAAAGTCATAGTTACTTGTCCCAATTGCTCAACCAGTCCGCCACTTTTTCTTACTGCGGCCAGTTTGCCAGAAGCGATATGTCACTCGATGTGTATCTTAAGAGATTCATCGTTACTCCTTCCATAGGTTACTGGTGGTCTCTGATCGAATACTGTTCGTGACGAAACATTGGTTTTCTTAATAGTGCCCTATCTCACCCTCCCTGTTGCTCACACAGTTTACTACGTTTTTTTGTGTACTTGTCCAGTCTGCCAGAAGCGATGTGTCACTCGTTGTGTATCTTAAGATATTCATCGTTACTCCTTCCATAGGTTACTGGTTGTCTCTGATCCCATACTGTTCGTGACGAAACATTGGCTTTCTTAATAGTGCCCTATCTCACCCTCCCTGTTGCTCACACAGTTTACTACGTTTTTTTGTGTACTTGTCCAGTCTGCCAGAAGCGTTATGTCACTAGCTGTGCATCATAATAGAGTCATCGTTTATCCTCCTATAGGTTATTCGAGATTTCTTAATCCAAATTACTAGTAACGAGGCATTGGCTACCTTAAGAGAGTCATAGTTACTCGTCCCAATTGCTCACCCAGTCTGCCATTTTTTCTTACTGCGGCCAGTCTGCCAGAAGCGATGTCACTCGTTGTGTATCTTAAGAGATTCATCGTTACTCCTTCCTTTAGGTTACTGGTATTCTCTGATTCAATACCTCTCGTGACGAAAAATTGGTTATATTAATAGTGCAATACTTCTTCCTACCAGTTGCTCACACAGTTTACTACTTTTTGTGTACTTTTTGTCTGCCAGAAGCGATATGTCACCTGTTTTGTATCATAAAAGAGTCATCTTTTCTCTTCCTAGGGGTTATTCGAGATTTCTTAATCGAAACCCCTAGTAAGAGGCATTGGCTACCTTAAGAGAGTCATAGTTACTCGTCCCAATTGCTCACCCAGGCTGCCACTTTTTCTTACTGCGGCCAGTCTGCCAGAAGCGATATGTCACTTGTTGTGTATCTTAAGAGATTCATCGTTTCTCCGTCCTTTAGGTTACTGGTATTCTCTGATTCAATGCCTCTCGTGACGAAAAATTGGCTATCTTAATTGTGCAATACCTCTTCCTCCCAGTTGGTCACACAGTTTACTACTTTTTTCTGCCAGATGCGATGATTCACTAGTTGTGTATCATAAAAGTGTCATCGTTTCTCCTCCTAGGGGTTATTCGAGATTTCTTAATCCAAACACCTAGTAACGAGGCATTGGCTACCTTAAGAGAGTCATAGTTACTCGTCCCAATTTCTCAACCAGTCTGCCACTTTTTCTTACTGCGGCCAGTTTGCCAGAAGCGATATGTCACTCGTTGTGTATCTTAAGAGATTCGTCGTTACTCCTTCCATAGGTTACTGGTGGTCTCTGATCCAATACTGTTCGTGACGAAACATTTTCTTTCTTAATAGTGCCCTATCTCACCCTCCCTGTTGCTCACACAGTTTACTACGTTTTTTTGTGTACTTGTCCAATCTGCCAGAAGCGTTATGTCACTAGTTGTGCATCATAATAGAGTCATCGTTTATCCTCCTAGGGGTTATTCGAGATTTCTTAATCCAAATTCCTAGTAACGAGGCATTGGCTACCTTAAGAAAGTCATAGTTACTTGTCCCAATTGCTCAACCAGTCCGCCACTTTTTCTTACTGCGGCCAGTTTGCCAGAAGCGATATGTCACTCGATGTGTATCTTAAGAGATTCATCGTTACTCCTTCCATAGGTTACTGGTGGTCTCTGATCGAATACTGTTCGTGACGAAACATTGGTTTTCTTAATAGTGCCCTATCTCACCCTCCCTGTTGCTCACACAGTTTACTACGTTTTTTTGTGTACTTGTCCAGTCTGCCAGAAGCGATGTGTCACTCGTTGTGTATCTTAAGATATTCATCGTTACTCCTTCCATAGGTTACTGGTTGTCTCTGATCCCATACTGTTCGTGGCGAAACATTGGCTTTCTTAATAGTGCCCTATCTCACCCTCCCTGTTGCTCACACAGTTTACTACGTTTTTTTGTGTACTTGTCCAGTCTGCCAGAAGCGTTATGTCACTAGTTGTGCATCATAATAGAGTCATCGTTTATCCTCCTATAGTTTATTCGAGATTTCTTAATCCAAATTCCTAGTAACGAGGCATTGGCTACCTTAAGAGAGTCATAGTTACTCGTCCCAATTGCTCACCCAGTCTGCCATTTTTTCTTACTGCGGCCAGTCTGCCAGAAGCGATATGTCACTCGTTGTGTATCTTAAGAGATTCATCGTTACTCCTTCCATTAGGTTACTGGTATTCTCTGATTCAATACCTCTCGTGACGAAAAATTGGTTATATTAATAGTGCAATACTTCTTCCTACCAGTTGCTCACACAATTTACTACTTTTTGTGTACTTTTTGTCTGCCAGAAGCGATATGTCACCTGTTTTGTATCATAAAAGAGTCATCTTTTCTCCTCCTAGGGGTTATTCGAGATTTCTTAATCGAAACCCCTAGTAAGAGGCATTGGCTACCTTAAGAGAGTCATAGTTACTCGTCCCAATTGCTCACCCAGGCTGCCACTTTTTCTTACTGCGGCCAGTCTGCCAGAAGCGATATGTCACTCGTTGTGTATCTTAAGAGATTCATCGTTTCTCCTTCCTTTAGGTTACTGGTATTCTCTGATTCAATACCCCTCGTGACGAAAAATTGGCTATCTTAATTGTGCAATACATCTTCCTCCCAGTTGGTCACACAGTTTACTACTTTTTTCTGCCAGATGCGATAATTCACTAGTTGTGTATCTTAAAAGAGTCATCGTTTCCCCTCCTAGGGGTTATTCGAGATTTCTTAATCCAAACACCTAGTAACGAGGCATTGGCTACCTTAAGAGAGTAATAGTTACTCGTCAAAATTGCTCAACCAGTCTGCCACTTTTTCTTACTGCGGCCAGTTTGCCAGAAGCGATATGTCACTCGTTGTGTATCTTAAGAGATTCATCTTTACTCTTTCCATAGGTTACTGGTGGTCTCTGATACAATACTGTTCGTGACGAAACATTGGCTTTCTTAATAGTGCCCTATCTCACCCTCCCTGTTGCTCACACAGTTTACTACGTTTTTTTGTGTACTTGTCCAGTCTGCCAGAAGCGCTATGTCACTAGCTGTGCATCATAATAGAGTCATCGTTTATCCTCCTATAGGTTATTCGAGATTTCTTAATCCAAATTACTAGTAACGAGGCATTGGCTACCTTAAGAGAGTCATAGTTACTCGTCCCAATTGCTCACCCAGTCTGCCATTTTTTCTTACTGCGGCCAGTCTGCCAGAAGCGATATGTCACTCGTTGTGTATCTTAAGAGATTCATCGTTACTCCTTCCTTTAGGTTACTGGTATTCTCTGATTCAATACCTCTCGTGACGAAAAATTGGTTATATTAATAGTGCAATACTTCTTCCTACCAGTTGCTCACACAATTTACTACTTTTTGTGTACTTTTTGTCTGCCAGAAGCGATATGTCACCTGTTTTGTATCATAAAAGAGTCATCTTTTCTCCTCCTAGGGGTTATTCGAGATTTCTTAATCGAAACCCCTAGTAAGAGGCATTGGCTACCTTAAGAGAGTCATAGTTACTCGTCCCAATTGCTCACCCAGGCTGCCACTTTTTCTTACTGCGGCCAGTCTGCCAGAAGCGATATGTCACTCGTTGTGTATCTTAAGAGATTCATCGTTTCTCCTTCCTTTAGGTTACTGGTATTCTCTGATTCAATACCCCTCGTGACGAAAAATTGGCTATCTTAATTGTGCAATACATCTTCCTCCCAGTTGGTCACACAGTTTACTACTTTTTTCTGCCAGATGCGATAATTCACTAGTTGTGTATCATAAAAGAGTCATCGTTTCCCCTCCTAGGGGTTATTCGAGATTTCTTAATCCAAACACCTAGTAACGAGGCATTGGCTACCTTAAGAGAGTAATAGTTACTCGTCAAAATTGCTCAACCAGTCTGCCACTTTTTCTTACTGCGGCCAGTTTGCCAGAAGCGATATGTCACTCGTTGTGTATCTTAAGAGATTCATCTTTACTCTTTCCATAGGTTACTGGTGGTCTCTGGTCCAATACTGTTCGTGACGAAACATTGGCTTTCTTTATAGTGCCCTATCTCACCCTCCCTGTTGCTCACACAGTTTACTACGTTTTTTTGTGTACTTCTCCAGTTTGCCAGAAGCGATATGTCACTCGTTGTGTATCTTAAGAGATTCATCGTTACTCCTTCCATAGGTTACTGGTGGTCTCTGATCCAATACTGTTCGTAACGAAACATTGGCTTTCTTAATAGTGCCTTATCTCACCCTCCCTGTTGCTCACACAGTTTACTACGTTTTTTTGTGTACTTGTCCAGTCTGCCAGAAGCGTTATGTCACTAGTTGTGCATCATAATAGAGTCATCGTTTATCCTCCTATAGGTTATTCGAGATTTCTTAATCCAAATTCCTAGTAACGTGGCATTGGCTACCTTAAGAGAGTCATAGTTACTCGTCAGAATTGCTCACCCAGTCTGCCATTTTTTCTTACTGCGGCCAGTCTGCCAGAAGCGATATGTCACTCGTTGTGTATCTTAAGAGATTCATCGTTACTCCTTCCTTTAGGTTCCTGGTATTCTCTGATTCAATACCTCTCGTGACGAAAAATTGGTTATATTAATAGTGCAATACTTCTTCCTACCAGTTGCTCACACAGTTTACTACTTTTTGTGTACTTTTTGTCTGCCAGAAGCGATATGTCACCTGTTTTGTATCGTAAAAGAGTCATCTTTTCTCCTCCTAGGGGTTATTCGAGATTTCTTAATCGAAACCCCTAGTAAGAGGCATTGGCTACCTTAAGAGAGTCATAGTTACTCGTCCCAATTGTCACCCAGGCTGCCACTTTTTGTTACTGCGGCCAGTTTGCGAGAAGCGATATGTCACTCGTTGTGTATCTTAAGAGATTCGTCGTTACTCCTTCCATAGGTTACTGGTGGTCTCTGATCCAATACTGTTCGTGACGAAACATTTTCTTTCTTAATAGTGCCCTATCTCACCCTCCCTGTTGCTCACACAGTTTACTACGTTTTTTTGTGTACTTGTCCAGTCTGCCAGAAGCGTTATGTCACTAGTTGTGCATCATAATAGAGTCATCGTTTATCCTCCTAGGGGTTATTCGAGATTTCTTAATCCAAATTCCTAGTAACGAGGCATTGGCTACCTTAAGAAAGTCATAGTTACTTGTCCCAATTGCTCAACCAGTCCGCCACTTTTTCTTACTGCGGCCAGTTTGCCAGAAGCGATATGTCACTCGATGTGTATCTTAAGAGATTCATCGTTACTCCTTCCATAGGTTACTGGTGGTCTCTGATCGAATACTGTTCGTGACGAAACATTGGTTTTCTTAATAGTGCCCTATCTCACCCTCCCTGTTGCTCACACAGTTTACTACGTTTTTTTGTGTACTTGTCCAGTCTGCCAGAAGCGATGTGTCACTCGTTGTGTATCTTAAGATATTCATCGTTACTCCTTCCATAGGTTACTGGTTGTCTCTGATCCCATACTGTTCGTGACGAAACATTGGCTTTCTTAATAGTGCCCTATCTCACCCTCCCTGTTGCTCACACAGTTTACTACGTTTTTTTGTGTACTTGTCCAGTCTGCCAGAAGCGTTATGTCACTAGCTGTGCATCATAATAGAGTCATCGTTTATCCTCCTATAGGTTATTCGAGATTTCTTAATCCAAATTACTAGTAACGAGGCATTGGCTACCTTAAGAGAGTCATAGTTACTCGTCCCAATTGCTCACCCAGTCTGCCATTTTTTCTTACTGCGGCCAGTCTGCCAGAAGCGATGTCACTCGTTGTGTATCTTAAGAGATTCATCGTTACTCCTTCCTTTAGGTTACTGGTATTCTCTGATTCAATACCTCTCGTGACGAAAAATTGGTTATATTAATAGTGCAATACTTCTTCCTACCAGTTGCTCACACAGTTTACTACTTTTTGTGTACTTTTTGTCTGCCAGAAGCGATATGTCACCTGTTTTGTATCATAAAAGAGTCATCTTTTCTCTTCCTAGGGGTTATTCGAGATTTCTTAATCGAAACCCCTAGTAAGAGGCATTGGCTACCTTAAGAGAGTCATAGTTACTCGTCCCAATTGCTCACCCAGGCTGCCACTTTTTCTTACTGCGGCCAGTCTGCCAGAAGCGATATGTCACTTGTTGTGTATCTTAAGAGATTCATCGTTTCTCCGTCCTTTAGGTTACTGGTATTCTCTGATTCAATGCCTCTCGTGACGAAAAATTGGCTATCTTAATTGTGCAATACCTCTTCCTCCCAGTTGGTCACACAGTTTACTACTTTTTTCTGCCAGATGCGATGATTCACTAGTTGTGTATCATAAAAGTGTCATCGTTTCTCCTCCTAGGGGTTATTCGAGATTTCTTAATCCAAACACCTAGTAACGAGGCATTGGCTACCTTAAGAGAGTCATAGTTACTCGTCCCAATTTCTCAACCAGTCTGCCACTTTTTCTTACTGCGGCCAGTTTGCCAGAAGCGATATGTCACTCGTTGTGTATCTTAAGAGATTCGTCGTTACTCCTTCCATAGGTTACTGGTGGTCTCTGATCCAATACTGTTCGTGACGAAACATTTTCTTTCTTAATAGTGCCCTATCTCACCCTCCCTGTTGCTCACACAGTTTACTACGTTTTTTTGTGTACTTGTCCAATCTGCCAGAAGCGTTATGTCACTAGTTGTGCATCATAATAGAGTCATCGTTTATCCTCCTAGGGGTTATTCGAGATTTCTTAATCCAAATTCCTAGTAACGAGGCATTGGCTACCTTAAGAAAGTCATAGTTACTTGTCCCAATTGCTCAACCAGTCCGCCACTTTTTCTTACTGCGGCCAGTTTGCCAGAAGCGATATGTCACTCGATGTGTATCTTAAGAGATTCATCGTTACTCCTTCCATAGGTTACTGGTGGTCTCTGATCGAATACTGTTCGTGACGAAACATTGGTTTTCTTAATAGTGCCCTATCTCACCCTCCCTGTTGCTCACACAGTTTACTACGTTTTTTTGTGTACTTGTCCAGTCTGCCAGAAGCGATGTGTCACTCGTTGTGTATCTTAAGATATTCATCGTTACTCCTTCCATAGGTTACTGGTTGTCTCTGATCCCATACTGTTCGTGGCGAAACATTGGCTTTCTTAATAGTGCCCTATCTCACCCTCCCTGTTGCTCACACAGTTTACTACGTTTTTTTGTGTACTTGTCCAGTCTGCCAGAAGCGTTATGTCACTAGTTGTGCATCATAATAGAGTCATCGTTTATCCTCCTATAGTTTATTCGAGATTTCTTAATCCAAATTCCTAGTAACGAGGCATTGGCTACCTTAAGAGAGTCATAGTTACTCGTCCCAATTGCTCACCCAGTCTGCCATTTTTTCTTACTGCGGCCAGTCTGCCAGAAGCGATATGTCACTCGTTGTGTATCTTAAGAGATTCATCGTTACTCCTTCCATTAGGTTACTGGTATTCTCTGATTCAATACCTCTCGTGACGAAAAATTGGTTATATTAATAGTGCAATACTTCTTCCTACCAGTTGCTCACACAATTTACTACTTTTTGTGTACTTTTTGTCTGCCAGAAGCGATATGTCACCTGTTTTGTATCATAAAAGAGTCATCTTTTCTCCTCCTAGGGGTTATTCGAGATTTCTTAATCGAAACCCCTAGTAAGAGGCATTGGCTACCTTAAGAGAGTCATAGTTACTCGTCCCAATTGCTCACCCAGGCTGCCACTTTTTCTTACTGCGGCCAGTCTGCCAGAAGCGATATGTCACTCGTTGTGTATCTTAAGAGATTCATCGTTTCTCCTTCCTTTAGGTTACTGGTATTCTCTGATTCAATACCCCTCGTGACGAAAAATTGGCTATCTTAATTGTGCAATACATCTTCCTCCCAGTTGGTCACACAGTTTACTACTTTTTTCTGCCAGATGCGATAATTCACTAGTTGTGTATCATAAAAGAGTCATCGTTTCCCCTCCTAGGGGTTATTCGAGATTTCTTAATCCAAACACCTAGTAACGAGGCATTGGCTACCTTAAGAGAGTAATAGTTACTCGTCAAAATTGCTCAACCAGTCTGCCACTTTTTCTTACTGCGGCCAGTTTGCCAGAAGCGATATGTCACTCGTTGTGTATCTTAAGAGATTCATCTTTACTCTTTCCATAGGTTACTGGTGGTCTCTGATACAATACTGTTCGTGACGAAACATTGGCTTTCTTAATAGTGCCCTATCTCACCCTCCCTGTTGCTCACACAGTTTACTACGTTTTTTTGTGTACTTGTCCAGTCTGCCAGAAGCGCTATGTCACTAGCTGTGCATCATAATAGAGTCATCGTTTATCCTCCTATAGGTTATTCGAGATTTCTTAATCCAAATTACTAGTAACGAGGCATTGGCTACCTTAAGAGAGTCATAGTTACTCGTCCCAATTGCTCACCCAGTCTGCCATTTTTTCTTACTGCGGCCAGTCTGCCAGAAGCGATATGTCACTCGTTGTGTATCTTAAGAGATTCATCGTTACTCCTTCCTTTAGGTTACTGGTATTCTCTGATTCAATACCTCTCGTGACGAAAAATTGGTTATATTAATAGTGCAATACTTCTTCCTACCAGTTGCTCACACAATTTACTACTTTTTGTGTACTTTTTGTCTGCCAGAAGCGATATGTCACCTGTTTTGTATCATAAAAGAGTCATCTTTTCTCCTCCTAGGGGTTATTCGAGATTTCTTAATCGAAACCCCTAGTAAGAGGCATTGGCTACCTTAAGAGAGTCATAGTTACTCGTCCCAATTGCTCACCCAGGCTGCCACTTTTTCTTACTGCGGCCAGTCTGCCAGAAGCGATATGTCACTCGTTGTGTATCTTAAGAGATTCATCGTTTCTCCTTCCTTTAGGTTACTGGTATTCTCTGATTCAATACCCCTCGTGACGAAAAATTGGCTATCTTAATTGTGCAATACATCTTCCTCCCAGTTGGTCACACAGTTTACTACTTTTTTCTGCCAGATGCGATAATTCACTAGTTGTGTATCATAAAAGAGTCATCGTTTCCCCTCCTAGGGGTTATTCGAGATTTCTTAATCCAAACACCTAGTAACGAGGCATTGGCTACCTTAAGAGAGTAATAGTTACTCGTCAAAATTGCTCAACCAGTCTGCCACTTTTTCTTACTGCGGCCAGTTTGCCAGAAGCGATATGTCACTCGTTGTGTATCTTAAGAGATTCATCTTTACTCTTTCCATAGGTTACTGGTGGTCTCTGATACAATACTGTTCGTGACGAAACATTGGCTTTCTTAATAGTGCCCTATCTCACCCTCCCTGTTGCTCACACAGTTTACTACGTTTTTTTGTGTACTTGTCCAGTCTGCCAGAAGCGCTATGTCACTAGCTGTGCATCATAATAGAGTCATCGTTTATCCTCCTATAGGTTATTCGAGATTTCTTAATCCAAATTACTAGTAACGAGGCATTGGCTACCTTAAGAGAGTCATAGTTACTCGTCCCAATTGCTCACCCAGTCTGCCATTTTTTCTTACTGCGGCCAGTCTGCCAGAAGCGATATGTCACTCGTTGTGTATCTTAAGAGATTCATCGTTACTCCTTCCTTTAGGTTACTGGTATTCTCTGATTCAATACCTCTCGTGACGAAAAATTGGTTATATTAATAGTGCAATACTTCTTCCTACCAGTTGCTCACACAATTTACTACTTTTTGTGTACTTTTTGTCTGCCAGAAGCGATATGTCACCTGTTTTGTATCATAAAAGAGTCATCTTTTCTCCTCCTAGGGGTTATTCGAGATTTCTTAATCGAAACCCCTAGTAAGAGGCATTGGCTACCTTAAGAGAGTCATAGTTACTCGTCCCAATTGCTCACCCAGGCTGCCACTTTTTCTTACTGCGGCCAGTCTGCCAGAAGCGATATGTCACTCGTTGTGTATCTTAGGAGATTCATCGTTTCTCCTTCCTTTAGGTTACTGGTATTCTCTGATTCAATACCCCTCGTGACGAAAAATTGGCTATCTTAATTGTGCAATACATCTTCCTCCCAGTTGGTCACACAGTTTACTACTTTTTTCTGCCAGATGCGATAATTCACTAGTTGTGTATCATAAAAGAGTCATCGTTTCCCCTCCTAGGGGTTATTCGAGATTTCTTAATCCAAACACCTAGTAACGAGGCATTGGCTACCTTAAGAGAGTAATAGTTACTCGTCAAAATTGCTCAACCAGTCTGCCACTTTTTCTTACTGCGGCCAGTTTGCCAGAAGCGATATGTCACTCGTTGTGTATCTTAAGAGATTCATCTTTACTCTTTCCATAGGTTACTGGTGGTCTCTGATACAATACTGTTCGTGACGAAACATTGGCTTTCTTAATAGTGCCCTATCTCACCCTCCCTGTTGCTCACACAGTTTACTACGTTTTTTTGTGTACTTGTCCAGTCTGCCAGAAGCGCTATGTCACTAGCTGTGCATCATAATAGAGTCATCGTTTATCCTCCTATAGGTTATTCGAGATTTCTTAATCCAAATTACTAGTAACGAGGCATTGGCTACCTTAAGAGAGTCATAGTTACTCGTCCCAATTGCTCACCCAGTCTGCCATTTTTTCTTACTGCGGCCAGTCTGCCAGAAGCGATATGTCACTCGTTGTGTATCTTAAGAGATTCATCGTTACTCCTTCCTTTAGGTTACTGGTATTCTCTGATTCAATACCTCTCGTGACGAAAAATTGGTTATATTAATAGTGCAATACTTCTTCCTACCAGTTGCTCACACAGTTTACTACTTTTTGTGTACTTTTTGTCTGCCAGAAGCGATATGTCACCTGTTTTGTATCATAAAAGAGTCATTTTTTCTCCTCCTAGGGGTTATTCGAGATTTCTTAATCGAAACCCCTAGTAAGAGGCATTGGCTACCTTAAGAGAGTCATAGTTACTCGTCCCAATTGCTCACCCAGGCTGCCACTTTTTCTTACTGCGGCCAGTCTGCCAGAAGCGATATGTCACTTGTTGTGTATCTTAAGAGATTCATCGTTTCTCCGTCCTTTAGGTTACTGGTATTCTCTGATTCAATGCCTCTCGTGACGAAAAATTGGCTATCTTAATTGTGCAATACCTCTTCCTCCCAGTTGGTCACACAGTTTACTACTTTTTTCTGCCAGATGCGATGATTCACTAGTTGTGTATCATAAAAGTGTCATCGTTTCTCCTCCTAGGGGTTATTCGAGATTTCTTAATCCAAACACCTAGTAACGAGGCATTGGCTACCTTAAGAGAGTCATAGTTACTCGTCCCAATTTCTCAACCAGTCTGCCAATTTTTCTTATTGCGGCCAGTTTGCCAGAAGCGATATGTCACTCGTTGTGTATCTTAAGAGATTCATCGTTACTCCTTCCATAGGTTACTGGTGGTCTCTGATCCAATACTGTTCGTGACGAAACATTGGCTTTCTTAATAGTGCCCTATCTCACCCTCCCTGTTGCTCACACAGTTTACTACGTTTTTTTGTGTACTTCTCCAGTTTGCCAGAAGCGAAATGTCACTCGTTGTGCATCTTAAGAGATTCATCGTTACTCCTTCCATAGGTTACTGGTGGTCTCTGATCCAATACTGTTCGTGACGAAACATTGGCTTTCTTAATAGTGCCCTATCTCACCCTCCCTGTTGCTCACACAGTTTACTACGTTTTTTTGTGTACTTGTCCAGTCTGCCAGAAGCGTTATGTCACTAGTTGTGCATCATAATAGAGTCATCGTTTATCCTCCTATAGTTTATTAGAGATTTCTTAATCCAAATTCCTAGTAACGAGGCATTGGCTACCTTAAGAGGGTCGTAGTTACTCGTCCCAATTGCTCACCCAGTCTGCCATTTTTTCTTACTGCGGCCAGTCTGCCAGAAGCGATATGTCACTCGTTGTGTATCTTAAGAGATTCATCGTTACTCCTTCCATAGGTTACTGGTGGTCTCTGATCGAATACTGTTCGTGACGAAACATTGGTTTTCTTAATAGTGCCCTATCTCACCCTCCCTGTTGCTCACACAGTTTACTACGTTTTTTTGTGTACTTGTCCAGTTTGCCAGAAGCGAAATGTCACTCGTTGTGCATCTTAAGAGATTCATCGTTACTCCTTCCATAGGTTACTGGTGGTCTCTGATCCAATACTGTTCGTGACGAAACATTGGCTTTCTTAATAGTGCCCTATCTCACCCTCCCTGTTGCTCACACAGTTTACTACGTTTTTTTGTGTACTTGTCCAGTCTGCCAGAAGCGTTATGTCACTAGTTGTGCATCATAATAGAGTCATCGTTTATCCTCCTATAGTTTATTAGAGATTTCTTAATCCAAATTCCTAGTAACGAGGCATTGGCTACCTTAAGAGGGTCATAGTTACTCGTCCCAATTGCTCACCCAGTCTGCCATTTTTTCTTACTGCGGCCAGTCTGCCAGAAGCGATGTCACTCGTTGTGTATCTTAAGAGATTCATCGTTACTTCTTCCTTTAGGTTACTGGTATTCTCTGATTCAATACCTCTCGTGACGAAAAATTGGTTATATTAATAGTGCAATACTTCTTCCTACCAGTTGCTCACACAGTTTACTACTTTTTGTGTACTTTTTGTCTGCCAGAAGCGATATGTCACCTGTTTTGTATCATAAAAGAGTCATCTTTTCTCCTCCTAGGGGTTATTCGAGATTTCTTAATCGAAACCCCTAGTAAGAGGCATTGGCTACCTTAAGAGAGTCATAGTTACTCGTCCCAATTGCTCACCCAGGCTGCCACTTTTTCTTACTGCGGCCAGTCTGCCAGAAGCGATATGTCACTTGTTGTGTATCTTAAGAGATTCATCGTTTCTCCGTCCTTTAGGTTACTGGTATTCTCTGATTCAATGCCTCTCGTGACGAAAAATTGGCTATCTTAATTGTGCAATACCTCTTCCTCCCAGTTGGTCACACAGTTTACTACTTTTTTCTGCCAGATGCGATGATTCACTAGTTGTGTATCATAAAAGTGTCATCGTTTCTCCTCCTAGGGGTTATTCGAGATTTCTTAATCCAAACACCTAGTAACGAGGCATTGGCTACCTTAAGAGAGTCATAGTTACTCGTCCCAATTTCTCAACCAGTCTGCCACTTTTTCTTACTGCGGCCAGTTTGCCAGAAGCGATATGTCACTCGTTGTGTATCTTAAGAGATTCATCGTTACTCCTTCCATAGGTTACTGGTGGTCTCTGATCCAATACTGTTCGTGACGAAACATTGGCTTTCTTAATAGTGCCCTATCTCACCCTCCCTGTTGCTCACACAGTTTACTACGTTTTTTTGTGTACTTCTCCAGTTTGCCAGAAGCGAAATGTCACTCGTTGTGCATCTTAAGAGATTCATCGTTACTCCTTCCATAGGTTACTGGTGGTCTCTGATCCAATACTGTTCGTGGCGAAACATTGGCTTTCTTAATAGTGCCCTATCTCACCCTCCCTGTTGCTCACACAGTTTACTACGTTTTTTTGTGTACTTGTCCAGTCTGCCAGAAGCGTTATGTCACTAGTTGTGCATCATAATAGAGTCATCGTTTATCCTCCTATAGTTTATTCGAGATTTCTTAATCCAAATTCCTAGTAACGAGGCATTGGCTACCTTAAGAGAGTCATAGTTACTCGTCCCAATTGCTCACCCAGTCTGCCATTTTTTCTTACTGCGGCCAGTCTGCCAGAAGCGATATGTCACTCGTTGTGTATCTTAAGAGATTCATCTTTACTCTTTCCATAGGTTACTGGTGGTCTCTGATACAATACTGTTCGTGACGAAACATTGGCTTTCTTAATAGTGCCCTATCTCACCCTCCCTGTTGCTCACACAGTTTACTACGTTTTTTTGTGTACTTGTCCAGTCTGCCAGAAGCGCTATGTCACTAGCTGTGCATCATAATAGAGTCATCGTTTATCCTCCTATAGGTTATTCGAGATTTCTTAATCCAAATTACTAGTAACGAGGCATTGGCTACCTTAAGAGAGTCATAGTTACTCGTCCCAATTGCTCACCCAGTCTGCCATTTTTTCTTACTGCGGCCAGTCTGCCAGAAGCGATATGTCACTCGTTGTGTATCTTAAGAGATTCATCGTTACTCCTTCCTTTAGGTTACTGGTATTCTCTGATTCAATACCTCTCGTGACGAAAAATTGGTTATATTAATAGTGCAATACTTCTTCCTACCAGTTGCTCACACAGTTTACTACTTTTTGTGTACTTTTTGTCTGCCAGAAGCGATATGTCACCTGTTTTGTATCATAAAAGAGTCATTTTTTCTCCTCCTAGGGGTTATTCGAGATTTCTTAATCGAAACCCCTAGTAAGAGGCATTGGCTACCTTAAGAGAGTCATAGTTACTCGTCCCAATTGCTCACCCAGGCTGCCACTTTTTCTTACTGCGGCCAGTCTGCCAGAAGCGATATGTCACTTGTTGTGTATCTTAAGAGATTCATCGTTTCTCCGTCCTTTAGGTTACTGGTATTCTCTGTTTCAATGCCTCTCGTGACGAAAAATTGGCTATCTTAATTGTGCAATACCTCTTCCTCCCAGTTGGTCACACAGTTTACTACTTTTTTCTGCCAGATGCGATGATTCACTAGTTGTGTATCATAAAAGTGTCATCGTTTCTCCTCCTAGGGGTTATTCGAGATTTCTTAATCCAAACACCTAGTAACGAGGCATTGGCTACCTTAAGAGAGTCATAGTTACTCGTCCCAATTTCTCAACCAGTCTGCCACTTTTTCTTATTGCGGCCAGTTTGCCAGAAGCGATATGTCACTCGTTGTGTATCTTAAGAGATTCATCGTTACTCCTTCCATAGGTTACTGGTGGTCTCTGATCCAATACTGTTCGTGACGAAACATTGGCTTTCTTAATAGTGCCCTATCTCACCCTCCCTGTTGCTCACACAGTTTACTACGTTTTTTTGTGTACTTCTCCAGTTTGCCAGAAGCGAAATGTCACTCGTTGTGCATCTTAAGAGATTCATTGTTACTCCTTCCATAGGTTACTGGTGGTCTCTGATCCAATACTGTTCGTGACGAAACATTGGCTTTCTTAATAGTGCCCTATCTCACCCTCCCTGTTGCTCACACAGTTTACTACGTTTTTTTGTGTACTTGTCCAGTCTGCCAGAAGCGTTATGTCACTAGTTGTGCATCATAATAGAGTCATCGTTTATCCTCCTATAGTTTATTCGAGATTTCTTAATCCAAATTCCTAGTAACGAGGCATTGGCTACCTTAAGAGGGTCATAGTTACTCGTCCCAATTGCTCACCCAGTCTGCCATTTTTTCTTACTGCGGCCAGTCTGCCAGAAGCGATATGTCACTCGTTGTGTATCTTAAGAGATTCATCGTTACTCCTTCCTTTAGGTTACTGGTATTCTCTGATTCAATACCTCTCGTGACGAAAAATTGGTTATATTAATAGTGCAATACTTCTTCCTACCAGTTGCTCACACAATTTACTACTTTTTGTGTACTTTTTGTCTGCCAGAAGCGATATGTCACCTGTTTTGTATCATAAAAGAGTCATCTTTTCTCCTCCTAGGGGTTATTCGAGATTTCTTAATCGAAACCCCTAGTAAGAGGCATTGGCTACCTTAAGAGAGTCATAGTTACTCGTCCCAATTGCTCACCCAGGCTGCCACTTTTTGTTACTGCGGCCAGTCTGCCAGAAGCGATATGTCACTCGTTGTGTATCTTAAGAGATTCATCGTTTCTCCTTCCTTTAGGTTACTGGTATTCTCTGATTCAATACCCCTCGTGACGAAAAATTGGCTATCTTAATTGTGCAATACATCTTCCTCCCAGTTGGTCACACAGTTTACTACTTTTTTCTGCCAGATGCGATAATTCACTAGTTGTGTATCATAAAAGAGTCATCGTTTCTCCTCCTAGGGGTTATTCGAGATTTCTTAATCCAAACACCTAGTAACGAGGCATTGGCTACCTTAAGAGAGTCATAGTTACTCGTCAAAATTGCTCAACCAGTCTGCCACTTTTTCTTACTGCGGCCAGTTTGCCAGAAGCGATATGTCACTCGTTGTGTATCTTAAGAGATTCATCGTTACTCTTTCCATAGGTTACTGGTGGTCTCTGATCCAATACTGTTCGTAACGCAACATTGGCTTTCTTAATAGTGCCCTATCTCACCGTCCCTGCTGCTCACACAGTTTACTACGTTTTTTTGTGTACTTGTCAGTCTGCCAGAAGCGTTATGTCACTAGTTGTGCATCATAATAGAGTCATCGTTTATCCTCCTATAGGTTATTCGAGATTTCTTAATCCAAATTCCTAGTAACGAGGCATTGGCTACCTTAAGAGAGTCATAGTTACTCGTCCCAATTGCTCATTCAGTCTGCCATTTTTTCTTACTGCGGCCAGTCTGCCAGAAGCGATATGTCACTCGTTGTGTATCTTAAGAGATTCATCGTTACTCCTTCCTTTAGGTTACTGGTATTCTCTGATTCAATACCTCTCGTGACGAAAAATTGGTTATATTAATAGTGCAATACTTCTTCCTACCAGTTGCTCACACAGTTTACTACTTTTTGTGTACTTTTTGTCTGCCAGAAGCGATATGTCACCTGTTTTGTATCATAAAAGAGTCATCTTTTCTCCTCCTAGGGGTTATTCGAGATTTCTTAATCGAAACCCCTAGTAAGAGGCATTGGCTACCTTAAGAGAGTCATAGTTACTCGTCCCAATTGCTCACCCAGGCTGCCACTTTTTGTTACTGCGGCCAGTTTGCCAGAAGCGATATGTCACTCGTTGTGTATCTTAAGAGATTCATCGTTACTCCTTCCATAGGTTACTGGTGGTCTCTGATCCAATACTGTTCGTGACGAAACATTGGCTTTCTTAATAGTGCCCTATCTCACCCTCCCTGTTGCTCACACAGTTTACTACGTTTTTTTGTGTACTTGTCCAGTTTGCCAGAAGCGATATGTCACTCGTTGTGTATCTTAAGAGATTCATCGTTACTCCTTCCATAGGTTACTGGTTGTCTCTGATCCAATACTGTTCGTGACGAAACATTGGCTTTCTTAATAGTGCCCTATCTCACCCTCCCTGTTGCTCACACAGTTTACTACGTTTTTTTGTGTACTTGTCCAGTCTGCCAGAAGCGTTATGTCACTAGTTGTGCATCATAACAGAGTCATCGTTTATCCATCTAGGGGTTATTCGAGATTTCTTAATCCAAATTCCTAGTAACGAGGAATTGGCTACCTTAAGAGAGTCATAGTAACTCGTCCCATTTGCTCACCCAGTCTGCCATTTTTTCTTACTGCGGCTAGTCTGCCAGAAGCGATATGTCACTCGTTGTGTATCTTAAGAGATTCATCGTTACTCCTTCCTTTAGGTTACTGGTATTCTCTGATTCAATACCTGTCGTGACGAAAAATTCGTTATATTAATAGTGCAATACTTCTTCCTCCCAGTTGCTCACACAGTTTACTACTTTTTGTGTACTTTTTGTCTGCCAGAAGCGAAATGTCACCTGTTTTGTATCATAAAAGAGTCATCGTTTCTCCTCCTAGGGGTTATTCGAGATTTCTTAATCGAAACCCCTAGTAAGAGGCATTGGCTACCTTAAGAGAGTCATAGTTACTCGTCCCAATTGCTCACCCAGGCTGCCACTTTTTCTTACTGCGGCCAGTCTGCCAGAAGCGATATGTCACTCGTTGTGTATCTTAAGAGATTCATCGTTTCTCCGTCCTTTAGGTTACTGGTATTCTCTGATTCAATTCCTCTCGTGACGAAAAATTGTCTATCTTAATTGTGCAATACCTCTTCCTCCCAGTTGGTCACACAGTTTACTACTTTTTTCTGCCAGATGCGATGATTCACTAGTTGTGTATCATAAAAGAGTCATCGTTTCTCCTCCTAGGGGTTATTCGAGATTTCTTAATCCAAACCCCTAGTAACGAGGCATTGGCTACCTTAAGAGAGTCATAGTTACACGTCCCAATTGCTCAACCAGTCTGCCACTTTTTCTTACTGCGTTTAGTTTGCCAGAAGCGATATGTCACTCGTTGTGTATCTTAAGAGATTCATCGTTACTCCTTCCATAGGTTACTGGTGGTCTCTGATCCAATACTGTTCGTGACGAAACATTGGCTTTCTTAATAGTGCCCTATCTCACCCTCCCTGTTGCTCACACAGTTTACTACGTTTTTTTGTGTACTTCTCCAGTTTGCCAGAAGCGATATGTCACTCGTTGTGTATCTTAAGAGATTCATCGTTACTCCTTCCATAGGTTACTGGTGGTCTCTGATCCAATACTGTTCGTGACGAAACATTGGCTTTCTTAATAGTGCCCTATCTCACCCTCCCTGTTGCTCACACAGTTTACTACGTTTTTTTGTGTACTTGTCCAGTCTGCCAGAAGCGTTATGTCACTAGTTGTGCATCATAATAGAGTCATCGTTTATCCTCCTATAGGTTATTCGAAATTTCTTAATCCAAATTCCTAGTAACGAGGCATTGGCTACCTTAAGAGAGTCATAGTTACTCGTCCCAATTGCTCACCCAGTCTGCCATTTTTTCTTACTGCGGCCAGTCTGCCAGAAGCGATATGTCACTCGTTGTGTATCTTAAGAGATTCATCGTTACTCCTTCCTTTAGGTTACTGGTATTCTCTGATTCAATACCTCTCGTGACGAAAAATTGGTTATATTAATAGTGCAATACTTCTTCCTACCAGTTGCTCACACAGTTTACTACTTTTTGTGTACTTTTTGTCTGCCAGAAGCGATATGTCACCTGTTTTGTATCATAAAAGAGTCATCTTTTCTCCTCCTAGGGGTTATTCGAAATTTCTTTATCGAAACCCCTAGTAAGAGGCATTGGCTACCTTAAGAGAGTCATAGTTACTCGTCTCAATTGCTCACCCATGCTGCCACTTTTTCTTACTGCGGCCAGTCTGCCAGAAGCGATATGTCACTCGTTGTGTATCTTAAGAGATTCATCGTTTCTCCTTCCTTTAGGTTACTGGTATTCTCTGATTCAATACCTCTCGTGACGAAAAATTGGCTATCTTAATTGTGCAATACATCTTCCTCCCAGTTGGTCACACAGTTTACTACTTTTTTCTGCCAGATGCGATAATTCACTAGTTGTGTATCATAAAAGAGTCATCGTTTCTCCTCCTAGGGGTTATTCGAGATTTCTTAATCCAAACACCTAGTAACGATGCATTGGCTACCTTAAGAGAGTCATAGTTACTCGTCAAAATTGCTCAACCAGTCTGCCATTTTTTCTTACTGCGGCCAGTTTGCCAGAAGCGATATGTCACTCGTTGTGTATCTTAAGAGATTCATCGTTACTCCTTCCATAGGTTACTGGTGGTCTCTGATCCAATACTGTTCGTAACGAAACATTGGCTTTCTTAATAGTGCCCTATCTCACCGTCCCTGTTGCTCACACAGTTTACTACGTTTTTTTGTGTACTTGTCAGTCTGCCAGAAGCGTTATGTCACTAGTTGTGCATCATAATAGAGTCATCGTTTATCCTCCTATAGGTTATTCGAGATTTCTTAATCCAAATTCCTAGTAACGAGACATTGGCTACCTTAAGAGAGTCATAGTTACTCGTCCCAATTGCTCACAAAGTCTGCCATTTTTTCTTACTGCGGCCAGTCTACCAGAAGCGATATGTCACTCGTTGTGTATCTTAAGAGATTCATCGTTACTCCTTCCTTTAGGTTACTGGTATTCTCTGATTCAATACCTCTCGTGACGAAAAATTGGTTATATTAATAGTGCAATACTTCTTCCTACCAGTTGCTCACACAGTTTACTACTTTTTGTGTACTTTTTGTCTGCCAGAAGCGATATGTCACCTGTTTTGTATCATAAAAGAGTCATCTTTTCTCCTCCTAGGGGTTATTCGAGATTTCTTAATCGAAACCCCTAGTAAGAGGCATTGGCTACCTTAAGAGAGTCATAGTTACTTGTCCCAATTGCTCAACCAGTCCGCCACTTTTTCTTACTGCGGCCAGTCTGCCAGAAGCGATATGTCACTCGTTGTGTATCTTAAGAGATTCATCGTTTCTCCTTCCTTTAGGTTACTGGTATTCTCTGATTCAATACCTCTCGTGACGAAAAATTGGCTATCTTAATTGTGCAATACATCTTCCTCCCAGATGGTCACACAGTTTACTACTTTTTTCTGCCAGATGCGATAATTCACTAGTTGTGTATCATAAAAGAGTCATCGTTTCTCCTCCTAGGGGTTATTCGAGATTTCTTAATCCAAACACCTAGTAACGAGGCATTGGCTACCTTAAGAGAGTCATAGTTACTCGTCAAAATTGCTCAACCAGTCTGCCACTTTTTCTTACTGCGGCCAGTTTGCCAGAAGCGATATGTCACTCGTTGTGTATCTTAAGAGATTCATCGTTACTCCTTCCATAGGTTACTGGTGGTCTCTGATCCAATACTGTTCGTAACGAAACATTGGCTTTCTTAATAGTGCCCTATCTCACCCTCCCTGTTGCTCACACAGTTTACTACGTTTTTTTGTGTACTTGTCAGTCTGCCAGAAGAGTTATGTCACTAGTTGTGCATCATAATAGAGTCATCGTTTATCCTCCTATAGGTTATTCGAGATTTCTTAATCCAAATTCCTAGTAACGAGACATTGGCTACCTTAAGAGAGTCATAGTTACTCGTCCCAATTGCTCACCCAGTCTGCCATTTTGTCTTACTGCGGCCAGTCTGCCAGAAGCGATATGTCACTCGTTGTGTATCTTAAGAGATTCATCGTTACTCCTTCCATAGGTTACTGGTGGTCTCTGATCCAATACTGTTCGTGACGAAACATTGGCTTTCTTAATAGTGCCCTATCTCACCCTCCCTGTTGCTCACACAGTTTACTACGTTTTTTTGTGTACTTGTCCAGTTTGCCAGAAGCGATATGTCACTCGTTGTGTATCTTAAGAGATTCATCGTTACTCCTTCCATAGGTTACTGGTTGTCTCTGATCCAATACTGTTCGTGACGAAACATTGGCTTTCTTAATAGTGCCCTATCTCACCCTCCCTGTTGCTCACACAGTTTACTACGTTTTTTTGTGTACTTGTCCAGTCTGCCAGAATCGTTATGTCACTAGTTGTGAATCATAACAGAGTCATCGTTTATTCATCTAGGGGCTATTCGAGATTTCTTAATCCAAATTCCTAGTAACGAGGCACTGGCTACCTTAGGAGAGTCATAGTAACTCGTCCCAATTGCTCACCCAGTCTGCCATTTTTTCTTACTGCGGCCAGTCTGCCAGAAGCGATATGTCACTCGTTGTGTATCTTAAGAGATTCATCGTTACTCCTTCCTTTAGGTTACTGGTATTCTCTGATTCAATACCTGTCGTGACGAAAAATTCGTTATATTAATAGTGCAATACTTCTTCCTCCCAGTTGCTCACACAGTTTACTACTTTTTGTGTACTTTTTGTCTGCCAGAAGCGATATGTCACCTGCTTTGTATCATAAAAGAGTCATCGTTTCTCCTCCTAGGGGTTATTCGAGATTTCTTAATCCAAACCCCTAGTAACGACGCATTGGCTACCTTAAGAGAGTCATAGTTACTCGTCCCAATTGCTCAACCAGTCTGCCACTTTTTCTTACTGCGGCCAGTTTGCCAGAAGCGATATGTCACTCGTTGTGTATCTTAAGAGATTCATCGTTACTCCTTCCAGAGGTTACTGGTGGTCTCTGATCCAATACTGTTCGTGACGAAACATTGGCTTTCTTAATAGTGCCCTATCTCACCCTCCCTGTTGCTCACACAGTTTACACGTTTTTTTTATTTGTACTTCTCCAGTTTGCCAGAAGCGATATGTCACTCGTTGTGTATCTTAAGAGATTCATCGTTACTCCTTCCATAGGTTACTGGTAGTCTCTGATCCAATACTGTTCGTGACGAAACATTGGCTTTCTTAATAGTGCCCTATCTCACCCTCCCTGTTGCTCACACAGTTTACTACGTTCTTTTGTGTACTTGTCCAGTCTGCCAGAAGCGATATGTCACTCGTTGTGTATCTTAAGAGATTCATCGTTACTCCTTCCATAGGTTACTGGTGGTCTCTGATCCAATACTGTTCGTGACGAAACATTGGCTTTCTTAATAGTGCCCTATCTCACCCTCCCTGTTGCTCACACAGTTTACTACGTTTTTTTGTGTACTTGTCCAGTCTGCCAGAAGCGTTATGTCACTAGTTGTGCATCATAATAGAGTCATCGTTTATCCTCCTATAGGTTATTCGAGATTTCTTAATCCAAAATCCTAGTAACGAGGCATTGGCTACCTTAAGAGAGTCATAGTTACTCGTCCCAATTGCTCACCCAGTCTGCCATTTTTTCTTACTGCGGCCAGTCTGCCAGAAGCGATATGTCACTCGTTGTGTATCTTAAGAGATTCATCGTTACTCCTTCCTTTAGGTTACTGGTATTCTCTGATTCAATACCTGTCGTGACGAAAAATTCGTTATATTAATAGTGCAATACTTCTTCCTCCCAGTTGCTCACACAGTTTACTACTTTTTGTGTACTTTTTGTCTGCCAGAAGCGATATGTCACCTGCTTTGTATCATAAAAGAGTCATCGTTTCTCCTCCTAGGGGTTATTCGAGATTTCTTAATCCAAACCCCTAGTAAGAGGCATTGGCTACCTTAAGAGAGTCATAGTTACTCGTCCCAATTGCTCACCCAGGCTGCCACTTTTTCTTACTGCCGCCAGTCTGCCAGAAGCGATATGTCACTCGTTGTGTATCTTAAGAGATTCATCGTTTCTCCTTCCTTTAGGTTACTGGTATTCTCTGATTCAATACCTCTCGTTACGAAAAATTGACTATCTTAACTGTGCAATACATCTTCCTCCCAGTTGGTCACACAGTTTACTACTTTTTTCTGCCAGATGCGATAATTCACTAGTTGTGTATCATAAAAGAGTCATCGTTTCTCCTCCTAGGGGTTATTCGAGATTTCTTAATCCAAACCCTTAGTAACGACGCATTGGCTACCTTAAGAGAGTCATAGTTACTCGTCCCAATTGCTCAACCAGTCTGCCACTTTTTCTTACTGCGGCCAGTTTGCCAGAAGCGATATGTCACTCGTTGTGTATCTTAAGAGATTCATCGTTACTCCTTCCATAGGTTACTGGTGGTCTCTGATCCAATACTGTTCGTGACGAAACATTGGCATTCTTAATAGTGCATTATCTCACCCTCCCTGTTGCTCACACTGTTTACACGTTTTTTTTATGTGTACTTCTCCAGTTTGCCAGAAGCGATATGTCACTCGTTGTGTATCTTAAGAGATTCATCGTTACTCCTTCCATAGGTTACTGGTAGTCTCTGATCCAATACTGTTCGTGACGAAACATTGGCTTTCTTAATAGTGCCCTATCTCACCCTCCCTGTTGCTCACACAGTTTACTACGTTCTTTTGTGTACTTGTCCAGTCTGCCAGAAGCGATATGTCACTCGTTGTGTATCTTAAGAGATTCATCGTTACTCCTTCCATAGGTTACTGGTGGTCTCTGATCCAATACTGTTCGTAACGAAACATTGGCTTTCTTAATAGTGCCCTATCTCACTCTCCCTGTTGCTCACACAGTTTACTACGTTTTTTTGTGTACTTGTCAGTCTGCCAGAAGAGTTATGTCACTAGTTGTGCATCATAATAGAGTCATCGTTTATCCTCCTATAGGTTATTCGAGATTTCTTAATCCAAATTCCTAGTAACGAGACATTGGCTACCTTAAGAGAGTCATAGTTACTCGTCCCAATTGCTCACCCAGTCTGCCATTTTTTCTTACTGCGGCCAGTCTGCCAGAAGCGATATGTCACTCGTTGTGTATCTTAAGAGATTCATCGTTACTCCTTCCTTTAGGTTACTGGTATTCTCTGATTCAATACCTCTCGTGACGAAAAATTGGTTATATTAATAGTGCAATACTTCTTCCTACCAGTTGCTTACAGTTTACTACTTTTTGTGTACTTTTTGTCTGCCAGAAGCGATATGTCACCTGTTTTGTATCATAAAAGAGTCATCTTTTCTCCTCCTAGGGGTTATTCGAGATTTCTTAATCGAAATCTCTAGTAAGAGGCATTGGCTACCTTAAGAGAGTCATAGTTACTCGTCCCAATTTCTCACCCAGGCCGCCACTTTTTGTTACTGCGGCCAGTTTGCCAGAAGCGATATGTCACTCGTTGTGTATCTTAAGAGATTCATCGTTACTCCTTCCATAGGTTACTGGTGGTCTCTGATCCAATACTGTTCGTGACGAAACATTGGCTTTCTTAATAGTGCCCTATCTCACCCTCCCTGTTGCTCACACAGTTTACTACGTTTTTTTGTGTACTTGTCCAGTTTGCCAGAAGCGATATGTCACTCGTTGTGTATCTTAAGAGATTCATCGTTACTCCTTCCATAGGTTACTGGTTGTCTCTGATCCAATACTGTTCGTGACGAAACATTGGCTTTCTTAATAGTGCCCTATCTCACCCTCCCTGTTGCTCACACAGTTTACTACGTTTTTTTGTGTACTTGTCCAGTCTGCCAGAATCGTTATGTCACTAGTTGTGAATCATAACAGAGTCATCGTTTATTCATCTAGGGGCTATTCGAGATTTCTTAATCCAAATTCCTAGTAACGAGGCACTGGCTACCTTAAGAGAGTCATAGTAACTCGTCCCAATTGCTCACCCAGTCTGCCATTTTTTCTTACTGCGGCCAGTCTGCCAGAAGCGATATGTCACTCGTTGTGTATCTTAAGAGATTCATCGTTACTCCTTCCTTTAGGTTACTGGTATTCTCTGATTCAATACCTGTCGTGACGAAAAATTCGTTATATTAATAGTGCAATACTTCTTCCTCCCAGTTGCTCACACAGTTTACTACTTTTTGTGTACTTTTTGTCTGCCAGAAGCGATATGTCACCTGCTTTGTATCATAAAAGAGTCATCGTTTCTCCTCCTAGGGGTTATTCGAGATTTCTTAATCCAAACCCCTAGTAACGACGCATTGGCTACCTTAAGAGAGTCATAGTTACTCGTCCCAATTGCTCAACCAGTCTGCCACTTTTTCTTACTGCGGCCAGTTTGCCAGAAGCGATATGTCACTCGTTGTGTATCTTAAGAGATTCATCGTTACTCCTTCCAGAGGTTACTGGTGGTCTCTGATCCAATACTGTTCGTGACGAAACATTGGCTTTCTTAATAGTGCCCTATCTCACCCTCCCTGTTGCTCACACAGTTTACACGTTTTTTTTATTTGTACTTCTCCAGTTTGCCAGAAGCGATATGTCACTCGTTGTGTATCTTAAGAGATTCATCGTTACTCCTTCCATAGGTTACTGGTAGTCTCTGATCCAATACTGTTCGTGACGAAACATTGGCTTTCTTAATAGTGCCCTATCTCACCCTCCCTGTTGCTCACACAGTTTACTACGTTCTTTTGTGTACTTGTCCAGTCTGCCAGAAGCGATATGTCACTCGTTGTGTATCTTAAGAGATTCATCGTTACTCCTTCCATAGGTTACTGGTGGTCACTGATCCAATACTGTTCGTGACGAAACATTGGCTTTCTTAATAGTGCCCTATCTCACCCTCCCTGTTGCTCACACAGTTTACTACGTTTTTTTGTGTACTTGTCCAGTCTGCCAGAAGCGTTATGTCACTAGTTGTGCATCATAATAGAGTCATCGTTTATCCTCCTATAGGTTATTCGAGATTTCTTAATCCAAAATCCTAGTAACGAGGCATTGGCTACCTTAAGAGAGTCATAGTTACTCGTCCCAATTGCTCACCCAGTCTGCCATTTTTTCTTACTGCGGCCAGTCTGCCAGAAGCGATATGTCACTCGTTGTGTATCTTAAGAGATTCATCGTTACTCCTTCCTTTAGGTTACTGGTATTCTCTGATTCAATACCTGTCGTGACGAAAAATTCGTTATATTAATAGTGCAATACTTCTTCCTCCCAGTTGCTCACACAGTTTACTACTTTTTGTGTACTTTTTGTCTGCCAGAAGCGATATGTCACCTGCTTTGTATCATAAAAGAGTCATCGTTTCTCCTCCTAGGGGTTATTCGAGATTTCTTAATCCAAACCCCTAGTAAGAGGCATTGGCTACCTTAAGAGAGTCATAGTTACTCGTCCCAATTGCTCACCCAGGCTGCCACTTTTTCTTACTGCCGCCAGTCTGCCAGAAGCGATATGTCACTCGTTGTGTATCTTAAGAGATTCATCGTTTCTCCTTCCTTTAGGTTACTGGTATTCTCTGATTCAATACCTCTCGTTACGAAAAATTGACTATCTTAACTGTGCAATACATCTTCCTCCCAGTTGGTCACACAGTTTACTACTTTTTTCTGCCAGATGCGATAATTCACTAGTTGTGTATCATAAAAGAGTCATCGTTTCTCCTCCTAGGGGTTATTCGAGATTTCTTAATCCAAACCCTTAGTAACGACGCATTGGCTACCTTAAGAGAGTCATAGTTACTCGTCCCAATTGCTCAACCAGTCTGCCACTTTTTCTTACTGCGGCCAGTTTGCCAGAAGCGATATGTCACTCGTTGTGTATCTTAAGAGATTCATCGTTACTCCTTCCATAGGTTACTGGTGGTCTCTGATCCAATACTGTTCGTGACGAAACATTGGCATTCTTAATAGTGCATTATCTCACCCTCCCTGTTGCTCACACTGTTTACACGTTTTTTTTATGTGTACTTCTCCAGTTTGCCAGAAGCGATATGTCACTCGTTGTGTATCTTAAGAGATTCATCGTTACTCCTTCCATAGGTTACTGGTAGTCTCTGATCCAATACTGTTCGTGACGAAACATTGGCTTTCTTAATAGTGCCCTATCTCACCCTCCCTGTTGCTCACACAGTTTACTACGTTCTTTTGTGTACTTGTCCAGTCTGCCAGAAGCGATATGTCACTCGTTGTGTATCTTAAGAGATTCATCGTTACTCCTTCCATAGGTTACTGGTGGTCTCTGATCCAATACTGTTCGTAACGAAACATTGGCTTTCTTAATAGTGCCCTATCTCACTCTCCCTGTTGCTCACACAGTTTACTACGTTTTTTTGTGTACTTGTCAGTCTGCCAGAAGAGTTATGTCACTAGTTGTGCATCATAATAGAGTCATCGTTTATCCTCCTATAGGTTATTCGAGATTTCTTAATCCAAATTCCTAGTAACGAGACATTGGCTACCTTAAGAGAGTCATAGTTACTCGTCCCAATTGCTCACCCAGTCTGCCATTTTTTCTTACTGCGGCCAGTCTGCCAGAAGCGATATGTCACTCGTTGTGTATCTTAAGAGATTCATCGTTACTCCTTCCTTTAGGTTACTGGTATTCTCTGATTCAATACCTCTCGTGACGAAAAATTGGTTATATTAATAGTGCAATACTTCTTCCTACCAGTTGCTTACAGTTTACTACTTTTTGTGTACTTTTTGTCTGCCAGAAGCGATATGTCACCTGTTTTGTATCATAAAAGAGTCATCTTTTCTCCTCCTAGGGGTTATTCGAGATTTCTTAATCGAAATCTCTAGTAAGAGGCATTGGCTACCTTAAGAGAGTCATAGTTACTCGTCCCAATTTCTCACCCAGGCCGCCACTTTTTGTTACTGCGGCCAGTTTGCCAGAAGCGATATGTCACTCGTTGTGTATCTTAAGAGATTCATCGTTACTCCTTCCATAGGTTACTGGTGGTCTCTGATCCAATACTGTTCGTGACGAAACATTGGCTTTCTTAATAGTGCCCTATCTCACCCTCCCTGTTGCTCACACAGTTTACTACGTTTTTTTGTGTACTTGTCCAGTTTGCCAGAAGCGATATGTCACTCGTTGTGTATCTTAAGAGATTCATCGTTACTCCTTCCATAGGTTACTGGTTGTCTCTGATCCAATACTGTTCGTGACGAAACATTGGCTTTCTTAATAGTGCCCTATCTCACCCTCCCTGTTGCTCACACAGTTTACTACGTTTTTTTGTGTACTTGTCCAGTCTGCCAGAATCGTTATGTCACTAGTTGTGAATCATAACAGAGTCATCGTTTATTCATCTAGGGGCTATTCGAGATTTCTTAATCCAAATTCCTAGTAACGAGGCACTGGCTACCTTAAGAGAGTCATAGTAACTCGTCCCAATTGCTCACCCAGTCTGCCATTTTTTCTTACTGCGGCCAGTCTGCCAGAAGCGATATGTCACTCGTTGTGTATCTTAAGAGATTCATCGTTACTCCTTCCTTTAGGTTACTGGTATTCTCTGATTCAATACCTGTCGTGACGGAAAAATTCGTTATATTAATAGTGCAATACTTCTTCCTCCCAGTTGCTCACACAGTTTACTACTTTTTGTGTACTTTTTGTCTGCCAGAAGCGATATGTCACCTGCTTTGTATCATAAAAGAGTCATCGTTTCTCCTCCTAGGGGTTATTCGAGATTTCTTAATCCAAACCCCTAGTAACGACGCATTGGCTACCTTAAGAGAGTCATAGTTACTCGTCCCAATTGCTCAACCAGTCTGCCACTTTTTCTTACTGCGGCCAGTTTGCCAGAAGCGATATGTCACTCGTTGTGTATCTTAAGAGATTCATCGTTACTCCTTCCAGAGGTTACTGGTGGTCTCTGATCCAATACTGTTCGTGACGAAACATTGGCTTTCTTAATAGTGCCCTATCTCACCCTCCCTGTTGCTCACACAGTTTACACGTTTTTTTTATTTGTACTTCTCCAGTTTGCCAGAAGCGATATGTCACTCGTTGTGTATCTTAAGAGATTCATCGTTACTCCTTCCATAGGTTACTGGTAGTCTCTGATCCAATACTGTTCGTGACGAAACATTGGCTTTCTTAATAGTGCCCTATCTCACCCTCCCTGTTGCTCACACAGTTTACTACGTTCTTTTGTGTACTTGTCCAGTCTGCCAGAAGCGATATGTCACTCGTTGTGTATCTTAAGAGATTCATCGTTACTCCTTCCATAGGTTACTGGTGGTCTCTGATCCAATACTGTTCGTGACGAAACATTGGCTTTCTTAATAGTGCCCTATCTCACCCTCCCTGTTGCTCACACAGTTTACTACGTTTTTTTGTGTACTTGTCCAGTCTGCCAGAAGCGTTATGTCACTAGTTGTGCATCATAATAGAGTCATCGTTTATCCTCCTATAGGTTATTCGAGATTTCTTAATCCAAAATCCTAGTAACGAGGCATTGGCTACCTTAAGAGAGTCATAGTTACTCGTCCCAATTGCTCACCCAGTCTGCCATTTTTTCTTACTGCGGCCAGTCTGCCAGAAGCGATATGTCACTCGTTGTGTATCTTAAGAGATTCATCGTTACTCCTTCCTTTAGGTTACTGGTATTCTCTGATTCAATACCTGTCGTGACGAAAAATTCGTTATATTAATAGTGCAATACTTCTTCCTCCCAGTTGCTCACACAGTTTACTACTTTTTGTGTACTTTTTGTCTGCCAGAAGCGATATGTCACCTGCTTTGTATCATAAAAGAGTCATCGTTTCTCCTCCTAGGGGTTATTCGAGATTTCTTAATCCAAACCCCTAGTAAGAGGCATTGGCTACCTTAAGAGAGTCATAGTTACTCGTCCCAATTGCTCACCCAGGCTGCCACTTTTTCTTACTGCCGCCAGTCTGCCAGAAGCGATATGTCACTCGTTGTGTATCTTAAGAGATTCATCGTTTCTCCTTCCTTTAGGTTACTGGTATTCTCTGATTCAATACCTCTCGTTACGAAAAATTGGCTATCTTAACTGTGCAATACATCTTCCTCCCAGTTGGTCACACAGTTTACTACTTTTTTCTGCCAGATGCGATAATTCACTAGTTGTGTATCATAAAAGAGTCATCGTTTCTCCTCCTAGGGGTTATTCGAGATTTCTTAATCCAAACCCCTAGTAACGACGCATTGGCTACCTTAAGAGAGTCATAGTTACTCGTCCCAATTGCTCAACCAGTCTGCCACTTTTTCTTACTGCGGCCAGTTTGCCAGAAGCGATATGTCACTCGGTGTGTATCTTAAGAGATTCATCGTTACTCCTTCCATAGGTTACTGGTGGTCTCTGATCCAATACTGTTCGTGACGAAACATTGGCATTCTTAATAGTGCATTATCTCACCCTCCCTGTTGCTCACACTGTTTACACGTTTTTTTTATGTGTACTTCTCCAGTTTGCCAGAAGCGATATGTCACTCGTTGTGTATCTTAAGAGATTCATCGTTACTCCTTCCATAGGTTACTGGTAGTCTCTGATCCAATACTGTTCGTGACGAAACATTGGCTTTCTTAATAGTGCCCTATCTCACCCTCCCTGTTGCTCACACAGTTTACTACGTTCTTTTGTGTACTTGTCCAGTCTGCCAGAAGCGATATGTCACTCGTTGTGTATCTTAAGAGATTCATCGTTACTCCTTCCATAGGTTACTGGTGGTCTCTGATCCAATACTGTTCGTGACGAAACATTGGCTTTCTTAATAGTGCCCTATCTCACCCTCCCTGTTGCTCACACAGTTTACTACGTTTTTTTGTGTACTTGTCCAGTCTGCCAGAAGCGTTATGTCACTAGTTGTGCATCATAATAGAGTCATCGTTTATCCTCCTATAGGTTATTCGAGATTTCTTAATCCAAATTCCTAGTAACGAGGCATTGGCTACCTTAAGAGAGTCATAGTTACTCGTCCCAATTGCTCACCCAGTCTGCCATTTTTTCTTACTGCGGCCAGTCTGCCAGAAGCGATATGTCACTCGTTGTGTATCTTAAGAGATTCATCGTTACTCCTTCCTTTAGGTTAGTGGTATTCTCTGGTTCAATACCTCTCGTGACGAAAAATTGGTTATATTAACAGTGCAATACTTCTTCCTACCAGTTGCTCACACAGTTTACTACTTTTGGTGTACTTTTTGTCTGCCAGAAGCGATAAGTCACCTGTTTTGTATCATAAAAGAGTCATCTTTTCTCCTCCTAGGGGTTATTCGAGATTTCTTAATCGAAACCCCTAGTAAGAGGCATTGGCTACCTTAAGAGAGTCATAGTTACTCGTCCCAATTGCTCACCCAGGCTGCCACTTTTTCTTACTGCGGCCAGTCTGCCAGAAGCGATATGTCACTCGTTGTGTATCTTAAGAGATTCATCGTTTCTCCTTCCTTTAGGTTACTGGTATTCTCTGATTCAATACCTCTCGTGACGAAAAATTGGCTATCTTAATTGTGCAATACATCTTCCTCCCAGATGGTCACACAGTTTACTACTTTTTTCTGCCAGATGCGATAATTCACTAGTTGTGTATCATAAAAGAGTCATCGTTTCTCCTCCTAGGGGTTATTCGAGATTTCTTAATCCAAACACCTAGTAACGAGGCATTGGCTACCTTAAGAGAGTCATAGTTACTCGTCCCAATTGCTCACCCAGGCTGCCACTTTTTCTTACTGCGGCCAGTTTGCCAGAAGCGATATGTCACTCGTTGTGTATCTTAAGAGATTCATCGTTACTCCTTCCATAGGTTACTGGTGGTCTCTGATCCAATACTGTTCGTAACGAAACATTGGCTTTCTTAATAGTGCCCTATCTCACCCTCCCTGTTGCTCACACAGTTTACTACGTTTTTTTGTGTACTTGTCAGTCTGCCAGAAGAGTTATGTCACTAGTTGTGCATCATAATAGAGTCATCGTTTATCCTCCTATAGGTTATTCGAGATTTCTTAATCCAAATTCCTAGTAACGAGACATTGGCTCCCTTAAGAGAGTCATAGTTACTCGTCCCAATTGCTCACCCAGTCTGCCATTTTTTCTTACTGCGGCCAGTCTGCCAGAAGCGATATGTCACTCGTTGTGTATCTTAAGAGATTCATCGTTACTCCTTCCTTTAGGTTACTGGTATTCTCTGATTCAATACCTTCGTGACGAAAAATTGGTTATATTAATAGTGCAATACTTCTTCCTACCAGTTGCTTACAGTTTACTACTTTTTGTGTACTTTTTGTCTGCCAGAAGCGATATGTCACCTGTTTTGTATCATAAAAGAGTCATCTTTTCTCCTCCTAGGGGTTATTCGAGATTTCTTAATCGAAATCTCTAGTAAGAGGCATTGGCTACCTTAAGAGAGTCATAGTTACTCGTCCCAATTGCTCACCCAGGCTGCCACTTTTTGTTACTGCGGCCAGTTTGCCAGAAGCGATATGTCACTCGTTGTGTATCTTAAGAGATTCATCGTTACTCCTTCCATAGGTTACTGGTGGTCTCTGATCCAATACTGTTCGTGACGAAACATTGGCTTTCTTAATAGTGCCCTATCTCACCCTCCCTGTTGCTCACACAGTTTACTACGTTTTTTTGTGTACTTGTCCAGTTTGCCAGAAGCGATATGTCACTCGTTGTGTATCTTAAGAGATTCATCGTTACTCCTTCCATAGGTTACTGGTTGTCTCTGATCCAATACTGTTCGTGACGAAACATTGGCTTTCTTAATAGTGCCCTATCTCACCCTCCCTGTTGCTCACACAGTTTACTACGTTTTTTTGTGTACTTGTCCAGTCTGCCAGAAGCGTTATGTCACTAGTTGTGCATCATAACAGAGTCATCGTTTATCCATCTAGGGGTTATTCGAGATTTCTTAATCCAAATTCCTAGTAACGAGGCATTGGCTACCTTAAGAGAGTCATAGTAACTCGTCCCAATTGCTCACCCAGTCTGTTATTTTTTCTTACTGCGGCCAGTCTGCCAGAAGCGATATGTCACTCGTTGTGTATCTTAAGAGATTCATCGTTACTCCTTCCTTTAGGTTACTGGTATTCTCTGATTCAATACCTGTCGTGACGAAAAATTCGTTATATTAATAGTGCAATACTTCTTCCTCCCAGTTGCTCACACAGTTTACTACTTTTTGTGTACTTTTTGTCTGCCAGAAGCGATATGTCACCTGCTTTGTATCATAAAAGAGTCATCGTTTCTCCTCCTAGGGGTTATTCGAGATTTCTTAATCCAAACCCCTAGTAAGAGGCATTGGCTACCTTAAGAGAGTCATAGTTACTCGTCCCAATTGCTCACCCAGGCTGCCACTTTTTCTTACTGCGGCCAGTCTGCCAGAAGCGATATGTCACTCGTTGTGTATCTTAAGAGATTCATCGTTTCTCCTTCCTTTAGGTTACTGGTATTCTCTGATTCAATACCTCTCGTGACGAAAAATTGGCTATCTTAACTGTGCAATACATCTTCCTCCCAGTTGGTCACACAGTTTACTACTTTTTTCTGCCAGATGCGATAATTCACTAGTTGTGTATCATAAAAGAGTCATCGTTTCTCCTCCTAGGGGTTATTCGAGATTTCTTAATCCAAACCCCTAGTAACGACGCATTGGCTACCTTAAGAGAGACATAGTTACTCGTCCCAATTGCTCAACCAGTCTGCCACTTTTTCTTACTGCGGCCAGTTTGCCAGAAGCGATATGTCACTCGTTGTGTATCTTAAGAGATTCATCGTTACTCCTTCCATAGGTTACTGGTGGTCTCTGATCCAATACTGTTCGTGACGAAACATTGGCTTTCTTAATAGTGCATTATCTCACCCTCCCTGTTGCTCACACAGTTTACACATTTTTTTTTATGTGTACTTCTCCAGTTTGCCAGAAGCGATATGTCACTCGTTGTGTATCTTAAGAGATTCATCGTTACTCCTTCCATAGGTTACTGGTAGTCTCTGATCCAATACTGTTCGTGACGAAACATTGGCTTTCTTAATAGTGCCCTATCTCACCCTCCCTGTTGCTCACACAGTTTACTACATTCTTTTGTGTACTTGTCCAGTCTGCCAGAAGCGATATGTCACACGTTGTGTATCTTAAGAGATTCATCGTTACTCCTTCCATAGGTTACTGGTGGTCTCTGATCCAATACTGTTCGTGACGAAACATTGGCTTTCTTAATAGTGCCCTATCTCACCCTCCCTGTTGCTCACACAGTTTACTACGTTTTTTTGTGTACTTGTCCAGTCTGCCAGAAGCGTTATGTCACTAGTTGTGCATCATAATAGAGTCATCGTTTATCCTCCTATAGGTTATTCGAGATTTCTTAATCCAAATTCCTAGTAACGAGGCATTGGCTACCTTAAGAGAGTCATAGTTACTCGTCCCAATTGCTCACCCAGTCTGCCATTTTTTCTTACTGCGGCCAGTCTGCCAGAAGCGATATGTCACTCGATGTGTATCTTAAGAGATTCATCGTTACGCCTTCCATAGGTTACTGGTGGTCTCTGATCCAATACTGTTCGTGACGAAACATTGGCTTTCTTAATAGTGCCCTATCTCACCCTCCCTGTTGCTCACACAGTTTACTACGTTTTTTTGTGTACTTGTCCAGTCTGCCAGAAGCGTTATGTCACTAGTTGTGCATCATAATAGAGTCATCGTTAATCCTCCTAGGGGTTATTCGAGATTTTTCTTAATCCAAATTCCTAGTTACGAGGCATTGGCTACCTTAAGAGAGTCATAGTTACTTGTCCCAATTGCTCAACCAGTCCGCCACTTTTTCTTACTGCGGCCAGTTTGCCAGAAGCGATATGTCACTCGATGTGTATCTTAAGAGATTCATCGTTACGCCTTCCATAGGTTACTGGTGGTCTCTGATCCAATACTGTTCGTGACGAAACATTGGCTTTCTTAATAGTGCCCTATCTCACCCTCCCTGTTGCTCACACAGTTTACTACGTTTTTTTGTGTACTTGTCCAGTTTGCCAGAAGCGATATGTCACTCGTTGTGTATCTTAAGAGATTCATCGTTACTCCTTCCATAGGTTACTGGTTGTCTCTGATCCAATACTGTTCGTGACGAAACATTGGCTTTCTTAATAGTGCCCTATCTCACCCTCCCTGTTGCTCACACAGTTTACTACGTTTTTTTGTGTACTTGTCCAGTCTGCCAGAAGCGTTATGTCACTAGTTGTGCATCATAACAGAGTCATCGTTTATCCATCTAGGGGTTATTCGAGATTTCTTAATCCAAATTCCTAGTAACGAGGCATTGGCTACCTTAAGAGAGTCATAGTAACTCGTCCCAATTGCTCACCCAGTCTGTTATTTTTTCTTACTGCGGCCAGTCTGCCAGAAGCGATATGTCACACGTTGTGTATCTTAAGAGATTCATCGTTACTCCTTCCTTTAGGTTACTGGTATTCTCTGATTCAATACCTGTCGTGACGAAAAATTCGTTATATTAATAGTGCAATACTTCTTCCTCCCAGTTGCTCACACAGTTTACTACTTTTTGTGTACTTTTTGTCTGCCAGAAGCGATATGTCACCTGCTTTGTATCATAAAAGAGTCATCGTTTCTCCTCCTAGGGGTTATTCGAGATTTCTTAATCCAAACCCCTAGTAAGAGGCATTGGCTACCTTAAGAGAGTCATAGTTACTCGTCCCAATTGCTCACCCAGGCTGCCACTTTTTCTTACTGCGGCCAGTCTGCCAGAAGCGATATGTCACTCGTTGTGTATCTTAAGAGATTCATCGTTTCTCCTTCCTTTAGGTTACTGGTATTCTCTGATTCAATACCTCTCGTGACGAAAAATTGGCTATCTTAACTGTGCAATACATCTTCCTCCCAGTTGGTCACACAGTTTACTACTTTTTTGTGCCAGATGCGATAATTCACTAGTTGTGTATCATAAAAGAGTCATCGTTTCTCCTCCTAGGGGTTATTCGAGATTTCTTAATCCAAACCCCTAGTAACGACGCATTGGCTACCTTAAGAGAGTCATAGTTACTCGTCCCAATTGCTCAACCAGTCTGCCACTTTTTCTTACTGCGGCCAGTTTGCCAGAAGCGATATGTCACTCGTTGTGTATCTTAAGAGATTCATCGTTACTCCTTCCATAGGTTACTGGTGGTCTCTGATCCAATACTGTTCGTGACGAAACATTGGCTTTCTTAATAGTGCATTATCTCACCCTCCCTGTTGCTCACACAGTTTACACGTTTTTTTTTATGTGTACTTCTCCAGTTTGCCAGAAGCGATATCTCACTCGTTGTGTATCTTAAGAGATTCATCGTTACTCCTTCCATAGGTTACTGGTAGTCTCTGATCCAATACTGTTCGTGACGAAACATTGGCTTTCTTAATAGTGCCCTATCTCACCCTCCCTGTTGCTCACACAGTTTACTACGTTCTTTTGTGTACTTGTCCAGTCTGCCAGAAGCGATATGTCACTCGTTGTGTATCTTAAGAGATTCATCGTTACTCCTTCCATAGGTTACTGGTGGTCTCTGATCCAATACTGTTCGTGACGAAACATTGGCTTTCTTAATAGTGCCCTATCTCACCCTCCCTGTTGCTCACACAGTTTACTACGTTTTTTTGTGTACTTGTCCAGTCTGCCAGAAGCGTTATGTCACTAGTTGTGCATCATAATAGAGTCATCGTTTATCCTCCTATAGGTTATTCGAGATTTCTTAATCCAAAATTCCTAGTAACGAGGCATTGGCTACCTTAAGAGAGTCATAGTTACTCGTCCCAATTGCTCACCCAGTCTGCCATTTTTTCTTACTGCGGCCAGTCTGCCAGAAGCGATATGTCACTCGTTGTGTATCTTGAGAGATTCATCGTTACTCCTTCCTTTAGGTTAGTGGTATTCTCTGGTTCAATACCTCTCGTGACGAAAAATTGATTATATTAATAGTGCAATACTTCTTCCTACCAGTTGCTCACACAGTTTACTACTTTTGGTGTACTTTTTGTCTGCCAGAAGCGATAAGTCACCTGTTTTGTATCATAAAAGAGTCATCTTTTCTCCTCCTAGGGGTTATTCGAGATTTCTTAATCGAAACCCCTAGTAAGAGGCATTGGCTACCTTAAGAGAGTCATAGTTACTCGTCCCAATTGCTCACCCAGGCTGCCACATTTTCTTACTGCAGCCAGTCTGCCAGAAGCGATATGTCACTCGTTGTGTATCTTAAGAGATTCATCGTTTCTCCTTCCTTTAGGTTACTGGTATTCTCTGATTCAATACCTCTCGTGACGAAAAATTGGCTATCTTAATTGTGCAATACATCTTCCTCCCAGATGGTCACACAGTTTACTACTTTTTTCTGCCAGATGCGATAATTCACTAGTTGTGTATCATAAAAGAGTCATCGTTTCTCCTCCTAGGGGTTATTCGAGATTTCTTAATCCAAACACCTAGTAACGAGGCATTGGCTACCTTAAGAGAGTCATAGTAACTCGTCCCAATTGCTCACCCAGTCTGTTATTTTTTCTTACTGCGGCCAGTCTGCCAGAAGCGATATGTCACTCGTTGTGTATCTTAAGAGATTCATCGTTACTCCTTCCTTTAGGTTACTGGTATTCTCTGATTCAATACCTGTCGTGACGAAAAATTCGTTATATTAATAGTGCAATACTTCTTCCTCCCAGTTGCTCACACAGTTTACTACTTTTTGTGTACTTTTTGTCTGCCAGAAGCGATATGTCACCTGCTTTGTATCATAAAAGAGTCATCGTTTCTCCTCCTAGGGGTTATTCGAGATTTCTTAATCCAAACCCCTAGTAAGAGGCATTGGCTACCTTAAGAGAGTCATAGTTACTCGTCCCAATTGCTCACCCAGGCTGCCACTTTTTCTTACTGCGGCCAGTCTGCCAGAAGCGATATGTCACTCGTTGTGTATCTTAAGAGATTCATCGTTTCTCCTTCCTTTAGGTTACTGGTATTCTCTGATTCAATACCTCTCGTGACGAAAAATTGGCTATCTTAACTGTGCAATACATCTTCCTCCCAGTTGGTCACACAGTTTACTACTTTTTTCTGCCAGATGCGATAATTCACTAGTTGTGTATCATAAAAGAGTCATCGTTTCTCCTCCTAGGGGTTATTCGAGATTTCTTAATCCAAACCCCTAGTAACGACGCATTGGCTACCTTAAGAGAGACATAGTTACTCGTCCCAATTGCTCAACCAGTCTGCCACTTTTTCTTACTGCGGCCAGTTTGCCAGAAGCGATATGTCACTCGTTGTGTATCTTAAGAGATTCATCGTTACTCCTTCCATAGGTTACTGGTGGTCTCTGATCCAATACTGTTCGTGACGAAACATTGGCTTTCTTAATAGTGCATTATCTCACCCTCCCTGTTGCTCACACAGTTTACACATTTTTTTTTATGTGTACTTCTCCAGTTTGCCAGAAGCGATATGTCACTCGTTGTGTATCTTAAGAGATTCATCGTTACTCCTTCCATAGGTTACTGGTAGTCTCTGATCCAATACTGTTCGTGACGAAACATTGGCTTTCTTAATAGTGCCCTATCTCACCCTCCCTGTTGCTCACACAGTTTACTACATTCTTTTGTGTACTTGTCCAGTCTGCCAGAAGCGATATGTCACACGTTGTGTATCTTAAGAGATTCATCGTTACTCCTTCCATAGGTTACTGGTGGTCTCTGATCCAATACTGTTCGTGACGAAACATTGGCTTTCTTAATAGTGCCCTATCTCACCCTCCCTGTTGCTCACACAGTTTACTACGTTTTTTTGTGTACTTGTCCAGTCTGCCAGAAGCGTTATGTCACTAGTTGTGCATCATAATAGAGTCATCGTTTATCCTCCTATAGGTTATTCGAGATTTCTTAATCCAAATTCCTAGTAACGAGGCATTGGCTACCTTAAGAGAGTCATAGTTACTCGTCCCAATTGCTCACCCAGTCTGCCATTTTTTCTTACTGCGGCCAGTCTGCCAGAAGCGATATGTCACTCGATGTGTATCTTAAGAGATTCATCGTTACGCCTTCCATAGGTTACTGGTGGTCTCTGATCCAATACTGTTCGTGACGAAACATTGGCTTTCTTAATAGTGCCCTATCTCACCCTCCCTGTTGCTCACACAGTTTACTACGTTTTTTTGTGTACTTGTCCAGTCTGCCAGAAGCGTTATGTCACTAGTTGTGCATCATAATAGAGTCATCGTTAATCCTCCTAGGGGTTATTCGAGATTTTTCTTAATCCAAATTCCTAGTTACGAGGCATTGGCTACCTTAAGAGAGTCATAGTTACTTGTCCCAATTGCTCAACCAGTCCGCCACTTTTTCTTACTGCGGCCAGTTTGCCAGAAGCGATATGTCACTCGATGTGTATCTTAAGAGATTCATCGTTACGCCTTCCATAGGTTACTGGTGGTCTCTGATCCAATACTGTTCGTGACGAAACATTGGCTTTCTTAATAGTGCCCTATCTCACCCTCCCTGTTGCTCACACAGTTTACTACGTTTTTTTGTGTACTTGTCCAGTTTGCCAGAAGCGATATGTCACTCGTTGTGTATCTTAAGAGATTCATCGTTACTCCTTCCATAGGTTACTGGTTGTCTCTGATCCAATACTGTTCGTGACGAAACATTGGCTTTCTTAATAGTGCCCTATCTCACCCTCCCTGTTGCTCACACAGTTTACTACGTTTTTTTGTGTACTTGTCCAGTCTGCCAGAAGCGTTATGTCACTAGTTGTGCATCATAACAGAGTCATCGTTTATCCATCTAGGGGTTATTCGAGATTTCTTAATCCAAATTCCTAGTAACGAGGCATTGGCTACCTTAAGAGAGTCATAGTAACTCGTCCCAATTGCTCACTCAGTCTGTTATTTTTTCTTACTGCGGCCAGTCTGCCAGAAGCGATATGTCACACGTTGTGTATCTTAAGAGATTCATCGTTACTCCTTCCTTTAGGTTACTGGTATTCTCTGATTCAATACCTGTCGTGACGAAAAATTCGTTATATTAATAGTGCAATACTTCTTCCTCCCAGTTGCTCACACAGTTTACTACTTTTTGTGTACTTTTTGTCTGCCAGAAGCGATATGTCACCTGCTTTGTATCATAAAAGAGTCATCGTTTCTCCTCCTAGGGGTTATTCGAGATTTCTTAATCCAAACCCCTAGTAAGAGGCATTGGCTACCTTAAGAGAGTCATAGTTACTCGTCCCAATTGCTCACCCAGGCTGCCACTTTTTCTTACTGCGGCCAGTCTGCCAGAAGCGATATGTCACTCGTTGTGTATCTTAAGAGATTCATCGTTTCTCCTTCCTTTAGGTTACTGGTATTCTCTGATTCAATACCTCTCGTGACGAAAAATTGGCTATCTTAACTGTGCAATACATCTTCCTCCCAGTTGGTCACACAGTTTACTACTTTTTTCTGCCAGATGCGATAATTCACTAGTTGTGTATCATAAAAGAGTCATCGTTTCTCCTCCTAGGGGTTATTCGAGATTTCTTAATCCAAACCCCTAGTAACGACGCATTGGCTACCTTAAGAGAGTCATAGTTACTCGTCCCAATTGCTCAACCAGTCTGCCACTTTTTCTTACTGCGGCCAGTTTGCCAGAAGCGATATGTCACTCGTTGTGTATCTTAAGAGATTCATCGTTACTCCTTCCATAGGTTACTGGTGGTCTCTGATCCAATACTGTTCGTGACGAAACATTGGCTTTCTTAATAGTGCATTATCTCACCCTCCCTGTTGCTCACACAGTTTACACGTTTTTTTTTATGTGTACTTCTCCAGTTTGCCAGAAGCGATATCTCACTCGTTGTGTATCTTAAGAGATTCATCGTTACTCCTTCCATAGGTTACTGGTAGTCTCTGATCCAATACTGTTCGTGACGAAACATTGGCTTTCTTAATAGTGCCCTATCTCACCCTCCCTGTTGCTCACACAGTTTACTACGTTCTTTTGTGTACTTGTCCAGTCTGCCAGAAGCGATATGTCACTCGTTGTGTATCTTAAGAGATTCATCGTTACTCCTTCCATAGGTTACTGGTGGTCTCTGATCCAATACTGTTCGTGACGAAACATTGGCTTTCTTAATAGTGCCCTATCTCACCCTCCCTGTTGCTCACACAGTTTACTACGTTTTTTTGTGTACTTGTCCAGTCTGCCAGAAGCGTTATGTCACTAGTTGTGCATCATAATAGAGTCATCGTTTATCCTCCTATAGGTTATTCGAGATTTCTTAATCCAAAATTCCTAGTAACGAGGCATTGGCTACCTTAAGAGAGTCATAGTTACTCGTCCCAATTGCTCACCCAGTCTGCCATTTTTTCTTACTGCGGCCAGTCTGCCAGAAGCGATATGTCACTCGTTGTGTATCTTGAGAGATTCATCGTTACTCCTTCCTTTAGGTTAGTGGTATTCTCTGGTTCAATACCTCTCGTGACGAAAAATTGGTTATATTAATAGTGCAATACTTCTTCCTACCAGTTGCTCACACAGTTTACTACTTTTGGTGTACTTTTTGTCTGCCAGAAGCGATAAGTCACCTGTTTTGTATCATAAAAGAGTCATCTTTTCTCCTCCTAGGGGTTATTCGAGATTTCTTAATCGAAACCCCTAGTAAGAGGCATTGGCTACCTTAAGAGAGTCATAGTTACTCGTCCCAATTGCTCACCCAGGCTGCCACATTTTCTTACTGCAGCCAGTCTGCCAGAAGCGATATGTCACTCGTTGTGTATCTTAAGAGATTCATCGTTTCTCCTTCCTTTAGGTTACTGGTATTCTCTGATTCAATACCTCTCGTGACGAAAAATTGGCTATCTTAATTGTGCAATACATCTTCCTCCCAGATGGTCACACAGTTTACTACTTTTTTCTGCCAGATGCGATAATTCACTAGTTGTGTATCATAAAAGAGTCATCGTTTCTCCTCCTAGGGGTTATTCGAGATTTCTTAATCCAAACACCTAGTAACGAGGCATTGGCTACCTTAAGAGAGTCACAGTTACTCGTCAAAATTGCTCAACCAGTCTGCCACTTTTTCTTACTGCGGCCAGTTTGCCAGAAGCGATATGTCACTCGTTGTGTATCTTAAGAGATTCATCGTTACTCCTTCCATAGGTTACTGGCGGTCTCTGATCCAATACTGTTCGTAACGAAACATTGGCTTTCTTAATAGTGCCCTATCTCACCCTCCCTGTTGCTCACACAGTTTACTACGTTTTTTTGTGTACGTGTCAGTCTGCCAGAAGAGTTATGTCACTAGTTGTGCATCATAATAGAGTCATCGTTTATCCTCCTATAGGTTATTCGAGATTTCTTAATCCAAATTCCTAGTAACGAGACATTGGCTACCTTAAGAGAGTCATAGTTACTCGTCCCAATTGCTCACCCAGTCTGCCATTTTGTCTTACTGCGGCCAGTCTGCCAGAAGCGATATGTCACTCGTTGTGTATCTTAAGAGATTCATCGTTACTCCTTCCTTTAGGTTACTGGTATTCTCTGATTCAATACCTCTCGTGACGAAAAATTGGTTATATTAATAGTGCAATACTTCTTCCTACCAGTTGCTTACAGTTTACTACTTTTTGTGTACTTTTTGTCTGCCAGAAGCGATATGTCACCTGTTTTGTATCATAAAAGAGTCATCTTTTCTCCTCCTAGGGGTTATTCGAGATTTCTTAATCGAAATCTCTAGTAAGAGGCATTGGCTACCTTAAGAGAGTCATAGTTACTCGTCCCAATTGCTCACCCAGGCTGCCACTTTTTGTTACTGCGGCCAGTTTGCCAGAAGCGATATGTCACTCGTTGTGTATCTTAAGAGATTCATCGTTACTCCTTCCATAGGTTACTGGTGGTCTCTGATCCAGTACTGTTCGTGACGAAACATTGGCTTTCTTAATAGTGCCCTATCTCACCCTCCCTGTTGCTCACACAGTTTACTACGTTTTTTTGTGTACTTGTCCAGTCTGCCAGAAGCGTTATGTCACTAGTTGTGCATCATAATAGAGTCATCGTTAATCCTCCTAGGGGTTATTCGAGATTTCTTAATCCAAATTCCTAGTAACGAGGCATTGGCTACCTTAAGAGAGTCACAGTTACTTGTCCCAATTGCTCAACCAGTCCGCCACTTTTTCTTACTGCGGCCAGTTTGCCAGAAGCGATATGTCACTCGATGTGTATCTTAAGAGATTGATCGTTACGCCTTCCATAGGTTACTGGTGGTCTCTGATCCAATACTGTTCGTGACGAAACATTGGCTTTCTTAATAGTGCCCTATCTCACCCTCCCTGTTGCTCACACAGTTTACTACGTTTTTTTGTGTACTTGTCCAGTTTGCCAGAAGCGATATGTCACTCGTTGTGTATCTTAAGAGATTCATCGTTACTCCTTCCATAGGTTACTGGTTGTCTCTGATCCAATACTGTTCGTGACGAAACATTGGCTTTCTTAATAGTGCCCTATCTCACCCTCCCTCTTGCTCACACAGTTTACTACGTTTTTTTGTGTACTTGTCCAGTCTGCCAGAAGCGTTATGTCACTAGTTGTGCATCATAACAGAGTCATCGTTTATCCATCTAGGGGTTATTCGAGATTTCTTAATCCAAATTCCTAGTAACGAGGCATTGGCTACCTTAAGAGAGTCATAGTAACTCGTCCCAATTGCTCACCCACTCTGCCATTTTTTCTTACTGCGGCCAGTCTGCCAGAAGCGATATGTCACTCGTTGTGTATCTTAAGAGATTCATCGTTACTCCTTCCTTTAGGTTACTGGTATTCTCTGATTCAATACCTGTCGTGACGAAAAATTCGTTATATTAATAGTGCAATACTTCTTCCTCCCAGTTGCTCACACAGTTTACTACTTTTTGTGTACTTTTTGTCTGCCAGAAGCGATATGTCACCTGCTTTGTATCATAAAAGAGTCATCGTTTCTCCTCCTAGGGGTTATTCGAGATTTCTTAATCCAAACCCCTAGTAACGACGCATTGGCTACCTTAAGAGAGTCATAGTTACTCGTCCCAATTGCTCAACCAGTCTGCCACTTTTTCTTACTGCGGCCAGTTTGCCAGAAGCGATATGTCACTCGTTGTGTATCTTAAGAGATTCATCGTTACTCCTTCCATAGGTTACTGGTGGTCTCTGATCCAATACTGTTCGTGACGAAACATTGGCTTTCTTAATAGTGCCCTATCTCACCCTCCCTGTTGCTCACACAGTTTACACGTTTTTTTTATGTGTACTTCTCCAGTTTGCCAGAAGCGATATGTCACTCGTTGTGTATCTTAAGAGATTCATCGTTTCTCCTTCCTTTAGGTTACTGGTATTCTCTGATTCAATACCTCTCGTGACGAAAAATTGGCTATCTTAATTGTGCAATACATCTTCCTCCCAGATGGTCACACAGTTTACTACTTTTTTCTGCCAGATGCGATAATTCACTAGTTGTGTATCATAAAAGAGTCATCGTTTCTCCTCCTAGGGGTTATTCGAGATTTCTTAATCCAAACACCTAGTAACGAGGCATTGGCTACCTTAAGAGAGTCACAGTTACTCGTCAAAATTGCTCAACCAGTCTGCCATTTTTTCTTACTGCGGCCAGTTTGCCAGAGGCGATATGTCACTCGTTGTGTATCTTAAGAGATTCATCGTTACTCCTTCCATAGGTTACTGGCGGTCTCTGATCCAATACTGTTCGTAACGAAACATTGGCTTTCTTAATAGTGCCCTATCTCACCCTCCCTGTTGCTCACACAGTTTACTACGTTTTTTTGTGTACTTGTCAGTCTGCCAGAAGAGTTATGTCACTAGTTGTGCATCATAATAGAGTCATCGTTTATCCTCCTATAGGTTATTCGAGATTTCTTAATCCAAATTCCTAGTAAGGAGACATTGGCTACCTTAAGAGAGTCATAGTTACTCGTCCCAATTGCTCACCCAGTCTGCCATTTTTTCTTACTGCGGCCAGTCTGCCAGAAGCGATATGTCACTCGTTGTGTATCTTAAGAGATTCATCGTTACTCCTTCCTTTAGGTTACTGGTATTCTCTGATTCAATACCTCTCGTGACGAAAAATTGGTTATATTAATAGTGCAATACTTCTTCCTACCAGTTGCTTACAGTTTACTACTTTTTGTGTACTTTTTGTCTGCCAGAAGCGATATGTCACCTGTTTTGTATCATAAAAGAGTCATCTTTTCTCCTCCTAGGGGTTATTCGAGATTTCTTAATCGAAATCTCTAGTAAGAGGCATTGGCTACCTTAAGAGAGTCATAGTTACTCGTCCCAATTGCTCACCCAGGCTGCCACTTTTTGTTACTGCGGCCAGTTTGCCAGAAGCGATATGTCACTCGTTGTGTATCTTAAGAGATTCATCGTTACTCCTTCCATAGGTTACTGGTGGTCTCTGATCCAGTACTGTTCGTGACGAAACATTGGCTTTCTTAATAGTGCCCTATCTCACCCTCCCTGTTGCTCACACAGTTTACTACGTTTTTTTGTGTACTTGTCCAGTCTGCCAGAAGCGTTATGTCACTAGTTGTGCATCATAATAGAGTCATCGTTAATCCTCCTAGGGGTTATTCGAGATTTCTTAATCCAAATTCCTAGTAACGAGGCATTGGCTACCTTAAGAGAGTCATAGTTACTTGTCCCAATTGCTCAACCAGTCCGCCACTTTTTCTTACTGCGGCCAGTTTGCCAGAAGCGATATGTCACTCGATGTGTATCTTAAGAGATTGATCGTTACGCCTTCCATAGGTTACTGGTGGTCTCTGATCCAATACTGTTCGTGACGAAACATTGGCTTTCTTAATAGTGCCCTATCTCACCCTCCCTGTTGCTCACACAGTTTACTACGTTTTTTTGTGTACTTGTCCAGTTTGCCAGAAGCGATATGTCACTCGTTGTGTATCTTAAGAGATTCATCGTTACTCCTTCCATAGGTTACTGGTTGTCTCTGATCCAATACTGTTCGTGACGAAACATTGGCTTTCTTAATAGTGCCCTATCTCACCCTCCCTCTTGCTCACACAGTTTACTACGTTTTTTTGTGTACTTGTCCAGTCTGCCAGAAGCGTTATGTCACTAGTTGTGCATCATAACAGAGTCATCGTTTATCCATCTAGGGGTTATTCGAGATTTCTTAATCCAAATTCCTAGTAACGAGGCATTGGCTACCTTAAGAGAGTCATAGTAACTCGTCCCAATTGCTCACCCACTCTGCCATTTTTTCTTACTGCGGCCAGTCTGCCAGAAGCGATATGTCACTCGTTGTGTATCTTAAGAGATTCATCGTTACTCCTTCCTTTAGGTTACTGGTACTCTCTGATTCAATACCTGTCGTGACGAAAAATTCGTTATATTAATAGTGCAATACTTCTTCCTCCCAGTTGCTCACACAGTTTACTACTTTTTGTGTACTTTTTGTCTGCCAGAAGCGATATGTCACCTGCTTTGTATCATAAAAGAGTCATCGTTTCTCCTCCTAGGGGTTATTCGAGATTTCTTAATCCAAACCCCTAGTAACGACGCATTGGCTACCTTAAGAGAGTCATAGTTACTCGTCCCAATTGCTCAACCAGTCTGCCACTTTTTCTTACTGCGGCCAGTTTGCCAGAAGCGATATGTCACTCGTTGTGTATCTTAAGAGATTCATCGTTACTCCTTCCATAGGTTACTGGTGGTCTCTGATCCAATACTGTTCGTGACGAAACATTGGCTTTCTTAATAGTGCCCTATCTCACCCTCCCTGTTGCTCACACAGTTTACACGTTTTTTTTATGTGTACTTCTCCAGTTTGCCAGAAGCGATATGTCACTCGTTGTGTATCTTAAGAGATTCATCGTTTCTCCTTCCTTTAGGTTACTGGTATTCTCTGATTCAATACCTCTCGTGACGAAAAATTGGCTATCTTAATTGTGCAATACATCTTCCTCCCAGATGGTCACACAGTTTACTACTTTTTTCTGCCAGATGCGATAATTCACTAGTTGTGTATCATAAAAGAGTCATCGTTTCTCCTCCTAGGGGTTATTCGAGATTTCTTAATCCAAACACCTAGTAACGAGGCATTGGCTACCTTAAGAGAGTCACAGTTACTCGTCAAAATTGCTCAACCAGTCTGCCATTTTTTCTTACTGCGGCCAGTTTGCCAGAAGCGATATGTCACTCGTTGTGTATCTTAAGAGATTCATCGTTACTCCTTCCATAGGTTACTGGCGGTCTCTGATCCAATACTGTTCGTAACGAAACATTGGCTTTCTTAATAGTGCCCTATCTCACCCTCCCTGTTGCTCACACAGTTTACTACGTTTTTTTGTGTACTTGTCAGTCTGCCAGAAGAGTTATGTCACTAGTTGTGCATCATAATAGAGTCATCGTTTATCCTCCTATAGGTTATTCGAGATTTCTTAATCCAGATTCCTAGTAAGGAGACATTGGCTACCTTAAGAGAGTCATAGTTACTCGTCCCAATTGCTCACCCAGTCTGCCATTTTTTCTTACTGCGGCCAGTCTGCCAGAAGCGATATGTCACTCGTTGTGTATCTTAAGAGATTCATCGTTACTCCTTCCTTTAGGTTACTGGTATTCTCTGATTCAATACCTCTCGTGACGAAAAATTGGTTATATTAATAGTGCAATACTTCTTCCTACCAGTTGCTTACAGTTTACTACTTTTTGTGTACTTTTTGTCTGCCAGAAGCGATATGTCACCTGTTTTGTATCATAAAAGAGTCATTTTTTCTCCTCCTAGGGGTTATTCGAGATTTCATAATCGAAATCTCTAGTAAGAGGCATTGGCTACCTTAAGAGAGTCATAGTTACTCGTCCCAATTGCTCACCCAGGCTGCCACTTTTTGTTACTGCGGCCAGTTTGCCAGAAGCGATATGTCACTCGTTGTGTATCTTAAGAGATTCATCGTTACTCCTTCCATAGGTTACTGGTGGTCTCTGATCCAATACTGTTCGTGACGAAACATTGGCTTTCTTAATAGTGCCCTATCTCACCCTCCCTGTTGCTCACACAGTTTACTACGTTTTTTTGTGTACTTGTCCAGTCTGAAAGAAGCGTTATGTCACTAGTTGTGCATCATAATAGAGTCATCGTTTATCCTCCTATAGGTTATTCGAGATTTCTTAATCCAAATTCCTAGTAAGGAGACATTGGCTACCTTAAGAGAGTCATAGTTACTCGTCCCAATTGCTCACCCAGTCTGCCATTTTTTCTTACTGCGGCCAGTCTGCCAGAAGCGATATGTCACTCGTTGTGTATCTTAAGAGATTCATCGTTACTCCTTCCTTTAGGTTACTGGTATTCTCTGATTCAATACCTCTCGTGACGAAAAATTGGTTATATTAATAGTGCAATACTTCTTCCTACCAGTTGCTTACAGTTTACTACTTTTTGTGTACTGTTTGTCTGCCAGAAGCGATATGTCACCTGTTTTGTATCATAAAAGAGTCATTTTTTCTCCTCCTAGGGGTTATTCGAGATTTCTTAATCGAAATCTCTAGTAAGAGGCATTGGCTACCTTAAGAGAGTCATAGTTACTCGTCCCAATTGCTCACCCAGGCTGCCACTTTTTGTTACTGCGGCCAGTTTGCCAGAAGCGATATGTCACTCGTTGTGTATCTTAAGAGATTCATCGTTACTCCTTCCATAGGTTACTGGTGGTCTCTGATCCAATACTGTTCGTGACGAAACATTGGCTTTCTTAATAGTGCCCTATCTCACCCTCCCTGTTGCTCACACAGTTTACTACGTTTTTTTGTGTACTTGTCCAGTCTGAAAGAAGCGTTATGTCACTAGTTGTGCATCATAATAGAGTCATCGTTTATCCTCCTATAGGTTATTCGAGATTTCTTAATCCAAATTCCTAGTAACGAGGCATTGGCTACCTTAAGAGAGTCATAGTTACTCGTCCCAATTGCTCACCCAGTCTGCCACTTATTCTTACTGCGGCCAGCTGGCCGGAAGCGATATGTCACTCGTTGTGTATCTTAAGAGATTCATCGTTACTCCTTCCTTTAGGTTACTGGTATTCTCTGATTCAATACCTCTCGTGACGAAAAATTGGTTATATTAATAGTGCAATACTTCTTCCTACCAGTTTCTCACACAGTTTACTACTTTTTGTGTACTTTTTGTCTGCCAGAAGCGATATGTCACCTGTTTTGTATCATAAAAGATTCATCTTTTCTCCTCCTAGGGGTTATTCGAGATTTCTTAATCGAAACCCCTAGTAAGAGGCATTGGCTACCTTAAGAGAGTCATAGTTACTCGTCCCAATTGCTCACCCAGGCTGCCACTTTTTGTTACTGTGGCCAGTTTGCCAGAAGCGATATGTCACTCGTTGTGTATCTTAAGAGATTCATCGTTACTCCTTCAATAGGTTACTGGTATTCTCTGATTCAATACCTCTCGTGACGAAAAAGTCGCTATTTTAATAGTGCAATACTTCTTCCTCCCAGTTGCTCACACAGTCTACTACTTTTTGTGTAGTTTTTGTCTGCCAGATACTATAATTCACTAGTTGTGTATCATAAAAGTGTCATCGTTTCTCCTCCTAGGGGTTATTCGAGATTTCTTAATCCAAACCCCTAGTAACGAGGCATTGGCTACCTTAAGAGAGTCATAGTTACTCGTCCCACTTGCTCACCCAGTCTGCCACTTTTTCTTACTGTGGCCAGTCTGCCAGAAGCGATATGTCACTCGTTGTGTATCTTAAGAGATTCATCGTTACTCCTTCCATAGGTTACTGGTGGTCTCTGATCCAATACTGTTCGTGACGAAACATTGGCTTTCTTAATAGTGCCCTATCTCACCCTCCCTGTTGCTCACACAGTTTACTACGTTTTTTTGTGTACTTGTCCAGTCTGCCAGAAGCGTTATGTCACTAGTTGTGCATCATAATAGAGTCATCGTTTAGCCTCCTATAGGTTATTCGAGATTTCTTAATCCAAATTCCTAGTAACGAGGCATTGGCTACCTTAAGAGAGTCATAGTTACTCGTCCCAATTGCTCACCCAGTCTGCCATTTTTTCTTACTGCGGCCAGTCTGCCAGAAGCGATATGTCACTCGTTGTGTATCTTAAGAGATTCATCGTTACTCCTTCCTTTAGGTTAGTGGTATTCTCTGGTTCAATACCTCTCGTGACGAAAAATTGGTTATATTAATAGTGCAATACTTCTTCCTACCAGTTGCTCACACAGTTTACTACTTTTGGTGTACTTTTTGTCTGCCAGAAGCGATAAGTCACCTGTTTTGTATCATAAAAGAGTCATCTTTTCTCCTCCTAGGGGTTATTCGAGATTTCTTAATCGAAACCCCTAGTAAGAGGCATTGGCTACCTTAAGAGAGTCATAGTTACTCGTCCCAATTGCTCACCCAGGCTGCCACTTTTTCTTACTGCGGCCAGTCTGCCAGAAGCGATATGTCACTCGTTGTGTATCCTAAGAGATTCATCGTTTCTCCTTCCTTTAGGTTACTGGTATTCTCTGATTCAATACCTCTCGTGACGAAAAATTGGCTATCTTAATTGTGCAATACATCTTCCTCCCAGTTGGTCACACAGTTTACTACTTTTTTCTGCCAGATGCGATAATTCACTAGTTGTGTATCATAAAAGAGTCATCGTTTCTCCTCCTAGGGGTTATTCGAGATTTCTTAATCCAAACACCTAGTAACGAGGCATTGGCTACCTTAAGAGAGTCATAGTTACTCGTCAAAATTGCTCAACCAGTCTGCCACTTTTTCTTACTGCGGCCAGTTTGCCAGAAGCGATATGTCACTCGTTGTGTATCTTAAGAGATTCATCGTTACTCCTTCCATAGGTTACTGGTGGTCTCTGATCCAATACTGTTCGTGACGAAACATTGGCTTTCTTAATAGTGCCCTATCTCACCCTCCCTGTTGCTCACACAGTTTACTACGTTTTTTTGTGTACTTCTCCAGTTTTCCAGAAGCGATATGTCACTCGTTGTGTATCTTAAGAGATTCATCGTTACTCCTTCCATAGGTTACTGGTGGTCTCTGATCCAATACTGTTCGTGACGAAACATTGGCTTTCTTAATAGTGCCCTATCTCATCCTCCCTGTTGCTCACACAGTTTACTACGTTTTTTTGTGTACTTGTCCAGTCTGAAAGAAGCGTTATGTCACTAGTTGTGCATCATAATAGAGTCATCGTTTATCCTCCTATAGGTTATTCGAGATTTCTTAATCCAAATTCCTAGTAACGAGGCATTGGCTACCTTAAGAGAGTCATAGTTACTCGTCCCAATTGCTCACCCAGTCTGCCACTTATTCTTACTGCGGCCAGCTGGCCGGAAGCGATATGTCACTCGTTGTGTATCTTAAGAGATTCATCGTTACTCCTTCCTTTAGGTTACTGGTATTCTCTGATTCAATACCTCTCGTGACGAAAAATTGGTTATATTAATAGTGCAATACTTCTTCCTACCAGTTTCTCACACAGTTTACTACTTTTTGTGTACTTTTTGTCTGCCAGAAGCGATATGTCACCTGTTTTGTATCATAAAAGATTCATCTTTTCTCCTCCTAGGGGTTATTCGAGATTTCTTAATCGAAACCCCTAGTAAGAGGCATTGGCTACCTTAAGAGAGTCATAGTTACTCGTCCCAATTGCTCACCCAGGCTGCCACTTTTTGTTACTGTGGCCAGTTTGCCAGAAGCGATATGTCACTCGTTGTGTATCTTAAGAGATTCATCGTTACTCCTTCAATAGGTTACTGGTATTCTCTGATTCAATACCTCTCGTGACGAAAAAGTCGCTATTTTAATAGTGCAATACTTCTTCCTCCCAGTTGCTCACACAGTCTACTACTTTTTGTGTAGTTTTTGTCTGCCAGATACTATAATTCACTAGTTGTGTATCATAAAAGTGTCATCGTTTCTCCTCCTAGGGGTTATTCGAGATTTCTCAATCCAAACCCCTAGTAACGAGGCATTGGCTACCTTAAGAGAGTCATAGTTACTCGTCCCACTTGCTCACCCAGTCTGCCACTTTTTCTTACTGTGGCCAGTCTGCCAGAAGCGATATGTCACTCGTTGTGTATCTTAAGAGATTCATCGTTACTCGCTGCATAGGTTACTCGTATTCTCTGATTCAATACCTCTCGTGACGAAACATTGGCTTTCTTAATAGTGCCATACTTCTTCCTCGAAGTTGCTCACACAATTTACTACTTTTTGTGTACTTGCCAGTCTGCCAGAAGCTATATGTCACTAGTTGTGTATCATAAAAGAGTCATCGTTTCTCCTCCTAGGGGTTATTCGAGATCTCTTAATCCAAACCCCTAGTAACGAGGCATTGGCTACCTTAAGAGAGTCATAGTTACTCGTCCCCATTGCTCACCCAGTCTGCCACTTTTTCTTACTGTGGCCAGTCTGCCAGAAGCGATATGTCACTCGTTGTGTATCTTAAGAGATTCATCGTTACTCCTTCCATAGGTTACTGGTGGTCTCTGATCCAATACTGTTCGTGACGAAACATTGGCTTTCTTAATAGTGCCCTATCTCACCCTCCCTGTTGCTCACACAGTTTACTACGTTTTTTTGTGTACTTGTCTAGTCTGCCAGAAGCGTTATGTCACTAGTTGTGCATCATAATAGAGTCATCGTTTCTCCTCCTAGGGGTTATTCGAGGTTTCTTAATCCAAACCCCTAGTGACGAGGCATTGGCTAACTTAAGAGAGTCATAGTTACTCGTCCCAATTGCTCACCCAGTCTGCCACTTTTTCTTACTGTGGCCAGTCTGCCAGAAGCGATATGTCACTCGTTGTGTATCTTAAGAGATTCATCGTTACTCCTTCAATAGGTTACTGGTATTCTCTGATTCAATACCTCTCGTGACGAAAAAGTCGCTATCTTAATAGTGCAATACTTCTTCCTCCCAGTTGCTCACACAGTCTACTACTTTTTGTGTAGTTTTTGTCTGCCAGATACTATAATTCACTAGTTGTGTATCATAAAAGTGTCATCGTTTCTCCTCCTAGGGGTTATTCGAGATTTCTTAATCCAAACCCCTAGTAACGAGGCATTGGCTACCTTAAGAGAGTCATAGTTACTCGTCCCACTTGCTCACCCAGTCTGCCACTTTTTCTTACTGTGGCCAGTCTGCCAGAAGCGATATGTCACTCGTTGTGTATCTTAAGAGATTCATCGTTACTCCCTGCATAGGTTACTCGTATTCTCTGATTCAATACCTCTCGTGACGAAACATTGGCTTTCTTAATAGTGCCATACTTCTTCCTCGAAGTTGCTCACACAATTTACTACTTTTTGTGTACTTGCCAGTCTGCCAGAAGCTATATGTCACTAGTTGTGAATCATAAAAGTGTCATCGTTTCTCCTCCTAGGGGTTATTCGAGATCTCTTAATCCAAACCCCTAGTAACGAGGCATTGGCTACCTTAAGAGAGTCATAGTTACTCGTCCCCATTGCTCACCCAGTCTGCCACTTTTTCTTACTGTGGCCAGTCTTCCGGAAGCGATATGTCATTCGTTGTGTATCTTAAGAGATTCATCGTTACTCCTTCCATAGGTTACATGTATTCTCTGATGCAATACGTCTCGTGACGAAAAAGTCGCTATCTTAATAGTGCAATACTTCTTCCTCCCAGTTGCTCACACAGTTTACTACTTTTTGTGTACTTGCCACTCTGCCAGAAGCAATATGTCACTAGTTGTGTATCATAAAAGTGTCATCGTTTCTCCTCCTAGGGGTTATTCGAGATTTCTTAATCCAAACAAATAGTGACGAGGCATTGGCTACCTTAAGAAAGTCATAGTTACTCGTCCCAATTGCTCACCCAGTCTGCCACTTATTCTTACTGTGGCCAGTCTGCCAGAAGCGATATGTCACTCGTTGTGTATCTTAAGAGATTCATCGTTAGTCCTTCCATAGGTTACTGGTTTTCTCTGATTCAATACGTCTCGTGACGAAAAAGTCGCTATCTTAATAGTGCAATACTTCTTCCTCCCAGTTGCTCACACAGTCTACTACCTTTTGTGTAGTGTTGGTCTGCCAGAAACTATAATTCACTAGTTGTGTATCATAAAAGAGTCATCGTTTCTCCTCCTAGGGGTTATTCGAGATTTCTTAATCCAAACCCCTAGTAACGAGGCATTGGCTCCCTTAAGAGAGTCATAGTTACTCGTCCCACTTGCTCACCCAGTCTGCCACTTTTTCTTACTGTGGCCAGTCTGCCAGAAGCGACATGTCACTCGTTGTGTATCTTAAGAGATTCATCGTTACTCCTTCCATAGGTTACTGGTATTCTCTGACGCAATACCTCTCGTGAAGAAAAAGTCGCTATCTTTATAGTGCAATACTTCTTCCTCCCAGTTGCTCACACAGTTTACTACTTTTTGTGTACTTGCCAGTCTGCCAGAAGCGATATGTCACTAGTTGTGTATCATAAAAGAGTCATCGTTTCTCCTCCTAGGGGTTATTCGAGATTTCTTAATCCAAACCCCTAGTGACGAGGCATTGGCTACCTTAAGAAAGTCATAGTTACTCGTCCCAATTGCTCACCCAGTCTGTCAATTATTCTTACTGTGGCCAGTCTGCCAGGAGATATGTCACTTGTTGTGTATCTTAAGAGATTCATCGTTACACCTTCAATAGGTTACTGGTATTCTCTGATTCAATACCTCTCGTGACGAAAAAGTCGCTATGTTAATAGTGCAATACTTCTTCCTCCCAATTGCTCACACAGTCTACTACTTTTTGTGTAGTTTTTGTCTGCCAGACACCATAATTCACTAGTTGTGTATCATAAAAGTGTCATCGTTTCTCCTCCTAGGGGTTATTCCAGATTTCTTAATCCAAACCCCTAGTAACGAGGCATTGGCTACCTTAAGAGAGTCATAGTTACTCGTCCCTATTGCTCAATCAGTCTGCCACTTATTCCTACTGTGGCCAGTCTGCCAGAAGCGATATGTCACTCGTTGTGTATCTTAAGAGATTCATCGTTACTCCCTGCATAGGTTACTCGTATTCTCTGATTCAATACCTCTCGTGACGAAACATTGGCTTTCTTAATAGTGCCATACTTCTTCCTCGAAGTTGCTCACACAATTTACTACTTTTTGTGTACTTGCCAGTCTGCCAGAAGCTATATGTCACTAGTTGTGTATCATAAAAGTGTCATCGTTTCTCCTCCTAGGGGTTATTCGAGATCTCTTAATCCAAACCCCTAGTAACGAGGCATTGGCTACCTTAAGAGAGTCATAGTTACTCGTCCCCATTGCTCACCCAGTCTGCCACTTTTTCTTACTGTGGCCAGGCTGCCAGAAGCGATATGTCACTCGTTGTGTATCTTAAGAGATTCATCGTTACTCCTTCCATAGGTTACTGGTATTCTCTGATGCAATACGTCTCGTGACGAAAAAGTCGCTATCTTAATAGTGCAATACTTCTTCCTCCCAGTTGCTCACACAGTCTACTACCTTTTGTGTGGTGTTTGTCTGCACGAAACTATAATTCACTAGTTGTGTATCATAAAAGAGTCATCGTTTCTCCTCCTAGGGGTTATTCGAGATTTCTTAATCCAAACCCCTAGTAACGAGGCATTGGCTCCCTTAAGAGAGTCATAGTTACTCGTCCTACTTGCTCACCCAGTCTGCCACTTTTTCTTACTGTGGCCAGTCTGCCAGAAGCGACATGTCACTCGTTGTGTATCTTAAGAGATTCATCGTTACTCCTTCCATAGGTTACTGGTATTCTCTGATGCAATACCTCTCGTGACGAAAAAGTCGGAATCTTAATAGTGCAATACTTCTTCCTCCCAGTTGCTCACACAGTTTACTACTTTTTGTGTACTTGCCAGTCTGCCAGAAGCGATATGTCACTAGTTGTGTATCATAAAAGAGTCATCGTTTCTCCTCCTAGGGGTTATTCGAGATTTCTTAATCCAAACCCCTAGTGACGAGGCATTGGATACCTTAAGAGAGTCATAGTTACTCGTCCCAATTGCTCACCCAGTCTGCCACTTCTTCCTACTGTGGCCAGTCTGCCAGAAGCGATATGTCACTCGTTGTGTATCTTAAGAGATTCATCGTTACTCCTTCCATAGGTTACTGGTATTCTCTGATTCAATACTTCTCGTGACGAAAAAGTCGCTATCTTAATAGTGCAATACTTCTTCCTCCCAGTTGCTCACACAGTCTACTACTTTTTGTGTAGTTTTTGTCTGCCAGAAACTATAATTCACTAGTTGTGTATCATAAAATTGTCATCGTTTCTCCTCCTAGGGGTTATTCGAGATTTCTTAATCCAAACCCCTAGTGACGAGGCATTGGCTACCTTAAGAAAGTCATAGTTACTCGTCCCAATTGCTCACCCAGTCTGTCAATTATTCTTACTGTGGCCAGTCTGCCAGAAGAGATATGTCACTTGTTGTGTATCTTAAGAGATTCATCGTTACTCCTTCCATAGGTTACTGGTATTCTCTGATTCAATACTTCTCGTGACGAAAAAGTCGCTATCTTAATAGTGCAATACTTCTTCCTCCCAGTTGCTCACACAGTCTACTACTTTTTGTGTAGTTTTTGTCTGCCAGATACTATAATTCACTAGTTGTGTATCATAAAAGTGTCATCGTTTCTCCTCCTAGGGGTTATTCCAGATTTCTTAATCCAAACCCCTAGTAACGAGGCATTGGCTACCTTAAGGGAGTCATAGTTACTCGTCCCTATTGCTCAATCAGTCTGCCACTTATTCCTACTGTGGCCAGTCTGCCAGAAGCGATATGTCACTCGTTGTGTATCTTAAGAGATTCATCGTTACTCCCCCCATAGGTTACTCGTATTCTCTGATTCAATACCTCTCGTGACGAAACATTGGCTTTCTTAATAGTGCCATACATCTTCCACCCAGTTGCTCACACTGTTTCCTACTTTTTGTGTACTTGCCAGTCTGCCGGAAGCGATATGTCACTAGTTGTGTATCATAAAAGAGTCATCGTTTCTCCTCCTAGGGGTTATTCGAGATTTCTTAATCCAAACCCCTAGTGACGAGGCATTGGCTACCTTAAGAGAGTCATAGTTACTCGTCCCACTTGCTCACCCAGTCTGCCACTTTTTCTTACTGTGGCCTGTCTGCCAGAAGCGATATGTCACTCGTTGTGTATCTTAAGAGATTCATCGTTACTCCCTGCATAGGTTACTCGTATTCTCTGATTCAATACCTCTCGTGACGAAACATTGGCTTTCTTAATAGTGCCATACTTCTTCCTCGAAGTTGCTCACACAATTTACTACTTTTTGTGTACTTGCCAGTCTGCCAGAAGCTATATGTCACTAGTTGTGTATCATAAAAGTGTCATCGTTTCTCCTCCTAGGGGTTATTCGAGATCTCTTAATCCAAACCCCTAGTAACGAGGCATTGGCTACCTTAAGAGAGTCATAGTTACTCGTCCCCATTGCTCACCCAGTCTGCCACTTTTTCTTACTGTGGCCAGTCTGCCAGAAGCGATATGTCACTCGTTGTGTATCTTAAGAGATTCATCGTTACTCCTTCCATAGGTTACTGGTATTCTCTGATGCAATACGTCTCGTGACGAAAAAGTCGCTATCTTAATAGTGCAATACTTCTTCCTCCCAGTTGCTCACACAGTCTACTACCTTTTGTGTAGTGTTTGTCTGCACGAAACTATAATTCACTAGTTGTGTATCATAAAAGAGTCATCGTTTCTCCTCCTAGGGGTTATTCGAGATTTCTTAATCCAAACCCCTAGTAACGAGGCATTGGCTCCCTTAAGAGAGTCATAGTTACTCGTCCCAATTGCTCACCCAGTCTGCCACTTTTTCTTACTGTGGCCAGTCTGCCAGAAGCGACATGTCACTCGTTGTGTATCTTAAGAGATTCATCGTTACTCCTTCCATAGGTTACTGGTATTCTCTGATGCAATACCTCTCGTGACGAAAAAGTCGCAATCTTAATAGTGCAATACTTCTTCCTCCCAGTTGCTCACACAGTTTACTACTTTTTGTGTACTTGCCAGTCTGCCAGAAGCGATATGTCACTAGTTGTGTATCATAAAAGAGTCATCGTTTCTCCTCCTAGGGGTTATTCGAGATTTCTTAATCCAAACCCCTAGTGACGAGGCATTGGCTACCTTAAGAGAGTCATAGTTACTCGTCCCAATTGCTCACCCAGTCTGCCACTTCTTCTTACTGTGGCCAGTCTGCCAGAAGCGATATGTCACTCGTTGTGTATCTTAAGAGATTCATCGTTACTCCTTCCATAGGTTACTGGTATTCTCTGATTCAATACTTCTCGTGACGAAAAAGTCGCTATCTTAATAGTGCAATACTTCTTCCTCCCAGTTGCTCACACAGTCTACTACTTTTTGTGTAGTTTTTGTCTGCCAGAAACTATAATTCACTAGTTGTGTATCATAAAAGTGTCATCGTTTCTCCTCCTAGGGGTTATTCGAGATTTCTTAATCCAAATTCCTAGTAACGAGGCATTGGCTACCTTAAGAGAGTCATAGTTACTCGTCCCAATTGCTCACCCAGTCTGCCACTTATTCTTACTGTGGCCAGTCTGCCAGAAGCGATATGTCACTCGTTGTGTATCTTAAGAGATTCATCGTTACTCCTTCCATAGGTTACTGGTGGTCTCTGATCCAATACTGTTCGTGACGAAACATTGGCTTTCTTAATAGTGCCCTATCTCACCCTCCCTGTTGCTCACACAGTTTACTACGTTTTTTTGTGTACTTGTCCAGTCTGCCAGAAGCGTTATGTCACTAGTTGTGCATCATAATAGAGTCATCGTTTCTCCTCCTAGGGGTTATTCGAGGTTTCTTAATCCAAACCCCTAGTGACGAGGCATTGGCTACCTTAAGAGAGTCATAGTTACTCGTCCCAATTGCTCACCCAGTCTGCCACTTTTTCTTACTGTGGCCAGTCTTCCAGAAGCGATATGTCACTCGTTGTGTATCTTAAGAGATTCATCGTTACTCCTTTAATAGGTTACTGGTATTCTCTGATTCAATACCTCTCGTGACGAAAAAGTCGCTATCTTAATAGTGCAATACTTCTTCCTCCCAGTTGCTCACACAGTCTACTACTTTTTGTGTAGTTTTTGTCTGCCAGATACTATAATTCACTAGTTGTGTATCATAAAAGTGTCATCGTTTCTCCTCCTAGGGGTTATTCGAGATTTCTTAATCCAAACCCCTAGTAACGAGGCATTGGCTACCTTAAGAGAGTCATAGTTACTCGTCCCACTTGCTCACCCAGTCTGCCACTTTTTCTTACTGTGGCCAGTCTGTCAGAAGCGATATGTCACTCGTTGTGTATCTTAAGAGATTCATCGTTACTCCCTGCATAGGTTACTCGTATTCTCTGATTCAATACCTCTCGTGACGAAACATTGGCTTTCTTAATAGTGCCATACTTCTTCCTCGAAGTTGCTCACACAATTTACTACTTTTTGTGTACTTGCCAGTCTGCCAGAAGCTATATGTCACTAGTTGTATATCATAAAAGTGTCATCGTTTCTCCTCCTAGGGGTTATTCGAGATCTCTTAATCCAAATCCCTAGTAACGAGGCATTGGCTACCTTAAGAGAGTCATAGTTACTCGTGCCCATTGCTCACCCAGTCTGCCACTTTTCTTACTGTGGCCAGTCTGCCAGAAGCGATATGTCACTCGTTGTGTATCTTAATAGATTCATCGTTACCCCCTCCATAGGTTACTCGTATTCTCTGATTCAATACCTCTCGTGACGAAACATTGGCTTTCTTAATAGTGCCATACTTCTTCCACCCAGTTGCTCACACTGTTTCCTACTTTTTGTGTACTTGCCAGTCTGCCAGAAGCGATATGTCACTAGTTGTGTATCATAAAAGAGTCATCGTTTCTCCTCCTAGGGGTTATTCGAGATTTCTTAATCCAAACCCCTAGTAACGAGGCATTGGCTACCTTAAGAGAGTCATAGTTACTCGTCCCACTTGCTCACCCAGTCTGCCACTTTTTCTTACTGTGGCCAGTCTGCCAGAAGCGATATGTCACTCGTTGTGTATCTTAAGAGATTCATCGTTACTCCTTCCATAGGTTACTGGTATTCTCTGATCCAATACTGTTCGTGACGAAACATTTTCTTTCTTAATAGTGCCCTATCTCACCCTCCCTGTTGCTCACACAGTTTACTACGTTTTTTTGTGTACTTGCCAGTCTGCCAGAAGCGATATGTCACTAGTTGTGTATCATAAAAGTGTCATCGTTTCTCCTCCTAGGGGTTATTCGAGATTTCTTAATCCAAACCAATAGTGACGAGGCATTCGCTACCTTAAGAGAGTCATAGTTACTCGTCCCAATTGCTCACCCAGTCTGCCACTTTTTCTTACTGTGGCCAGTCTGCCAGAAGCGATATGTCACTCGTTGTGAATCTTAAGAGATTCATCGTTACTCCTTCCATAGGTTACTGGTATTCTCTGATTCAATACCTCTCGTGACGAAAAAGTCGCTATCTTAATAGTGCAATACTTCTTCCTCCCAGTTGCTCACACAGTCTACTACTTTTTGTGTAGTTTTTGTCTGCCAGAAACTATAATTCACTAGTTGTGTATCATAAAAGTGTCATCGTTTCTCCTCCTAGGGGTTATTCGAGATTTCTTAATCCAAACCCCTAGTTACGAGGCATTGGCTACCTTAAGAGAGTCATAGTTACTCGTCCCACTTGCTCGCCCAGTCTGCCACTTTTTCTTACTGTGGCCAGTCTGCCAGAGGCGATATGTCACTCGTTGTGTATCTTAAGAGATTCATCGTTACTCCTTCCATAGGTTACTGGTATTCTCTGATGCAATACCTCTCGTGAAGAAAAAGTCGCTATCTTTATAGTGCAATACTTCTTCCTCCCAGTTGCTCACACAGTTTACTACTTTTTGTGTACTTGCCAGTCTGCCAGAAGCGATATGTCACTAGTTGTGTATCTTAAGAGATTCATCGTTACTCCTTCCATAGGTAACTGGTATTCTCTGATTCAATACCTCTCGTGACGAAAAAGTCGCTATCTTAATAGTGCAATACTTCTTCCTCCCAATTGCTCACACAGTCTACTACTTTTTGTGTAGTTTTTGTCTGCCAGATACTATAATTCACTAGTTGTGTATCATAAAAGTGTCATCGTTTCTCCTCCTAGGGGTTATTCGAGATTTCTTAATCCAAACCCCTAGTAACGAGGCATTGGCTACCTTAAGAGAGTCATAGTTACTCGTCCCTATTGCTCAATCAGTCTGCCACTTATTCCTACTGTGGCCAGTCTGCCAGAAGCGATATGTCACTCCTTGTGTATCTTCATAGATTCATCGTTACTCCCTCCATAGGTTACTCGTATTCTCTGATTCAATACCTCTCGTGACGAAACATTGGCTTTCTTAATAGTGCCATACATCTTCCACCCAGTTGCTCACACTGTTTCCTACTTTTTGTGTACTTGCCAGTCTGCCAGAAGCGATATGTCACTAGTTGTGTATCATAAGAGAGTCATCGTTTCTCCTCCTAGGGGTTATTCGAGATATCTTAATCCAAACCCCTAGTAACGAGGCATTGGCTACCTTAGGAGAGTCATAGTTACTCGTCCCACTTGCTCACCCAGTCTGCCACTTTTTCTTACTGTGGCCAGTCTGCCAGAAGCGACATGTCACTCGTTGAGTATCTTAAGAGATTCATCGTTACTCCTTCCATAGGTTACTGGTATTCTCTGATGCAATACCTCTCGTGACGAAAAAGTCTTATCTTAATAGTGCAATACTTCTTCCTCCCAGTTGCTCACACAGTCTACTGCTTTTTGTGTAGTTTTTGTCTGCCAGAAACTATAATTCACTAGTTGTGTATCATAAAAGAGTAAACGTTTCTCCTCCTAGGGGTTATTCGAGATTTCTTAATCCAAACCCCTAGTAACGAGGCATAGGCTACCTTAAGAGAGTCATAGTTACTCGTCCCAATTGCTCACCCAGTCTGCCACTTTTTCTTACTGTGGCCAGTCTGCCAGAAGCGATATGTCACTCGTTGTGTATCTTAAGAGATTCATCGTTACTCCTTCCATAGGTTACTGGTATTCTCTGATTCAATACCTCTCGTGACGAAAAAGTCGCTATCTTAATAGTGCAATACTTCTTCCTCCCAGTTGCTCACACAGTCTACTGCTTTTTGTGTAGTTTTGTCTGCCAGAAACTATAATTCACTAGTTGTGTATCATAAAAGAGTCATCGTTTCTCCTCCTAGGGATTATTCGAGATTTCTTAATCCAAACCCCTAGTAACGAGGCATTGGCTACCTTAAGAGAGTCATAGTTACTCGTCCCAATTGCTCACCCAGTCTGCCACTTTTTCTTTCTGTGGCCATTCTGCCAGAAGCGATATGTCACTCGTTGTGTATCTTAAGAGATTCATCGTTACTCCCTCCATAGGTTACTCGTATTCTCTGATTCAATACCTTTCGTGACGAAACATTGGCTTTCTTAATAGTGCCATACTTCTTCCTCGAAGTTGCTCACACAGTTTACTACTTTTTTTGTACTTGCCAGTCTGCCAGAAGCGATATGTCACTCGTTGTGTATCTTAAGAGATTCATCGTTAGTCCATCCATAGGTTACTGGTATTCTCTGGGTCAATACCTCTCGTGACGAAAAAGTCGCTATCTTAATAGTGCAATACTTCTTCCTCCCAGTTGCTCACACAGTCTACTACATTTTGTGTAGTGTTTGTCTGCCAGAAACTATAATTCACTAGTTGTGTATCATAAAAGTGTCATCGTTTCTCCTCCTACTGGTTATTCGAGATTTCTTAATCCAAACCCCTAGTAACGAGGCATTGGCTACCTTAAGAGTGTCATAGTTACTCGTCCCCATTGCTCAATCAGTCTGCCACTTATTCTTGCTGTGGTCAGTCTGCCAGAAGCGATATGTCACTAGTTGTGTATCATAAAAGAGTCATCGTTTCTCCTCCTAGGGGTTATTCGAGATTTCTTAATCCAAACCCCTAGTAACGAGGCATTAGCTACCTTAAGAGAGTCATAGTTACTCGTCCCACTTGCTCACCCAGTCTGCCACTTTTTCTTACTGTGGCCAGTCTGCCAGAAGCGATATGTCACTCGTTGTGTATCTTAAGAGATTCATCGTTACTCCTTCCATAGGTTACTGGTATTCTCTGTTGCAATACCTCTCGTGACGAAAAAGTCGCTATCTTAATAGTGCAATACTTCTTCCTCCCAGTTGCTCACACAGTTTACTACTTTTTGTGTACTTGCCAGTCTGCCAGAAGCGATATGTCACTAGTTGTTATCATAAAAGAGTCATCGTTTCTCCTCCTAGGGGTTATTCGAGATTTCTTAATCCAAACCAATAGTGACGAGGCATTGGCTACCTTAAGAGAGTCATAGTTACTCGTCCCAATTGCTCACCCAGTCTGCCACTTTTTCTTACTGTGGCCAGTCTGCCAGAAGCGATATGTCACTCGTTGTGAATCTTAAGAGATTCATCGTTACTCCTTCCATAGGTTACTGGTATTCTCTGATTCAATACTTCTCGTGACGAAAAATTCGCTATCTTAATAGTGCAATACTTCTTCCTCCCAGTTGCTCACACAGTCTACTACCTTTTGTGTAGTGTTTGTCTGCCAGAAACTATAATTCACTAGTTGTGTATCATAAAAGAGTCATCGTTTCTCCTCCTAGGGGTTTTTCGAGATTTCTTAATCCAAACCCCTAGTAACGAGGCATTGGCTACCTTAAGAGAGTCATAGTTACTCGTCCCACTTGCTCATCCAGTCTGCCACTTTTTCTTACTGTGGCCAGTCTGCCAGAAGCGACATGTCACTCGTTGTGTATCTTAAGAGATTCATCGTTACTCCTTCCATAGGTTACTGGTATTCTCTGATGCAATACCTCTCGTGACGAAAAAGTCGCTATCTTAATAGTGCAATACTTCTTCCTCCCAGTTGCTCACACAGTCTACTGCTTTTTGTGTAGTTTTTGTCTGCCAGAAACTATAATTCACTAGTTGTGTATCATAAAAGAGTAAACGTTTCTCCTCCTAGGGGTTATTCGAGATTTCTTAATCCAAACCCTTAGTGACGAGGCATTGGCTACCTTAAGAGAGTTATAGTTACTCGTCCCAATTGCTCACCCAGTCTGCCACTTTTTCTTACTGTGGCCAGTCTGCCAGAAGCGATATGTCACTCGTTGTGTATCTTAAGAGATTCATCGTTACTCCTTCCATAGGTTACTGGTATTCTCTGATTCAATACCTCTCGTGACGAAAAAGTCGCTATCTTAATAGTGCAATACTTCTTCCTCCCAGTTGCTCACACAGTCTACTGCTTTTTGTGTAGTTTTGTCTGCCAGAAACTATAATTCACTAGTTGTGTATCATAAAAGAGTCATCGTTTCTCCTCCTAGGGATTATTCGAGATTTCTTAATCCAAACCCCTAGTAACGAGGCATTGGCTACCTTAAGAGAGTCATAGTTACTCGTCCCAATTGCTCACCCAGTCTGCCATTTTTTATTACTGCGGCCAGTCTGCCAGAAGCGATATGTCACTCGTTGTGTATCTTAAGAGATTCATCGTTACTCCCTCCATAGGTTACTCGTATTCTCTGATTCAATACCTTTCGTGACGAAACATTGGCTTTCTTAATAGTGCCATACTTCTTCCTCGAAGTTGCTCACACAGTTTACTACTTTTTGTGTACTTGCCAGTCTGCCAGAAGCGATATGTCACTCTTTGTGTATCTTAAGAGATTCATCGTTAGTCCTTCCATAGGTTACTGGTATTCTCTGGGTCAATACCTCTCGTGACGAAAAAGTCGCTATCTTAATAGTGCAATACTTCTTCCTCCCAGTTGCTCACACAGTCTACTACATTTTGTGTAGTGTTTGTCTGCCAGAAACTATAATTCACTAGTTGTGTATCATAAAAGTGTCATCGTTTCTCCTCCTACTGGTTATTCGAGATTTCTTAATCCAAACCCCTAGTAACGAGGCATTGGCTACCTTAAGAGTGTCATAGTTACTCGTCCCCATTGCTCAATCAGTCTGCCACTTATTCTTGCTGTGGTCAGTCTGCCAGAAGCGATATGTCACTCGTTGTGTATCTTAAGAGATTCATCGTTACTCCTTCCATAGGTTACTGGTATTCTCTGATGCAATACCTCTCGTGACGAAAAAGTCGCTATCTTAATAGTGCAATACTTCTTCCTCCCAGTTGCTCACACAGTTTACTACTTTTTGTGTACTTGCCAGTCTGCCAGAAGCGATATGTCACTAGTTGTGTATCATAAAAGAGTCATCGTTTGTCCTCCTAGGGGTTATTCGAGATTTCTTAATCCAAACCCCTAGTAACGAGGCATTGGCTACCTTAAGAGAGTCATAGTTACTCGTCCCTATTGCTCAATCAGTCTGCCATTTATTCTTACTGTGGCCAGTCTGCCAGAAGCGATATGTCATTCGTTGTGTATCTTAATAGATTCATCGTTACTCCCTCCATAGGTTACTCGTATTCTCTGATTCAATACCTCTCGTGACAAAACATTGGCTTTCTTAATAGTGCCATACTTCTTCCTCCCAGTTGCTCACACTGTTTCCTACTTTTTGTGTACTTGCCAGTCTGCCAGAAGCGATATGTCACTAGTTGTGTATCATAAAAGAGTCATCGTTTCTCCTCCTAGGGGTTATTCGAGGTTTCTTAATCCAAACTCCTAGTGACGAGGCATTGGCTACCTTAAGAGAGTCATAGTTACTCGTCCCAATTGCTCACCCAGTCTGCCAATTATTCTTACTGTGGCCAGTCTGCCAGAAGCGATATGTCACTTGTTGTGTATCTTCAGAGATTCATCGTTACTCCTTCCATAGGTTACTGGTATTCTCTGATTCAATACCTCACGTGACGAAAAAGTTGCTATCTTAATAGTGGAATACTTCTTCCTCCCAGTTGCTCACACAGTCTACTACCTTTTGTGTAGTGTTTGTCTGCCAGAAACTATAATTCACTAGTTGTGTATCATAAAAGAGTCATCGTTTCTCCTCCTAGGGGTTATTCGAGATTTCTTAATCCAAACCCCTAGTAACGAGGCATTGGCTACCTTAAGAGAGTCATAGTTACTCGTCCCACTTGCTCACCCAGTCTGCCACTTTTTCTTACTGTGGCCAGTCTGCCAGAAGCGACATGTCACTCGTTGTGTATCTTAAGAGATTCATCGTTACTCCTTCCATATGTTACTGGTATTCTCTGATGCAATACCTCTCGTGACGAAAAAGTCTCTATCTTAATAGTGCAATACCTCTTCCTCCCAGTTGCTCACACAGTTTACTACTTTTTGTGTACTTGCTAGTCTGCCAGAAGCGATATGTCACTAGTTGTGTATCATAAAAGAGTCATCGTTTCTCCTCCTAGGGGTTATTCGAGATTTCTTAATCCAAACCCCTAGTGACGAGGCATTGGCTACCTTAAGAGAGTCATAGTTACTCGTCCCAATTGCTCACCCAGTCTGCCACTTCTTCTTACTGTGGCCAGTCTGCCAGAAGCGATATGTCACTCGTTGTGTATCTTAAGAGATTCATCGTTACTCCTTCCATATATTACTGGTATTCTCTGATTCAATACCTCTCATGACGAAAAAGTCGCTATCTTAATAGTGCAATACTTCTTCCTCCCAGTTGCTCACAGAGTCTACTACTTTTTGTGTAGTTTTTGTCTGCCAGAAACTATAATTCACTAGTTGTGTATCATAAAAGTGTCATCGTTTCTCCTCCTAGGGGTTATTCGAGATTTCTTAATCCAAACCGCCAGTAACTAGGCATTGGCTACCTTAAGAGGGTCATAGTTACTCGTCCCACTTGCTCACCCAGTCTGCCACTTTTTCTTACTGTGGCCAGTCTGCCAGAAGCGATATGTCACTCGTTGTGTATCTTAAGAGATTCATCGTTACTTCTTCCATAGGTTACTGGTATTCTCTGATGCAATACCTCTCGTGACGAAAAAGTCGCTATCTTAATAGTGCAATACTTCTTCCTCCCAGTTGCTCACACAGTTTACTACTTTTTGTGTACTTGCCAGTCTGCCAGAAGCGATATGTCACTAGTTGTGTATCATAAAAGAGTCATCGTTTCTCCTCCTAGGGGTTATTCGAGATTTCTTAATCCAAACCCCTAGTGACGAGGCATTGGCTACCTTAAGAGAGTCATAGTTACTCGTCCCAACTGCTTACCCAGTCTGCCACTTCTTCTTACTGTGGCCAGTCTGCCAGAAGCGATATGTCACTCGTTGTGTATCTTAAGAGATTCATCGTTACTCCTTCCATAGGTTACTGGTATTCTCTGATGCAATACCTCTCGTGACGAAAAAGTCGCTATCTTAATAGTGCAATACTTCTTCCTCCCAGTTGCTCACACAGTCTACTACTTTTTGTGTAGTTTTTGTCTGCCAGAAACTATAATTCACTAGTTGTGTATCATAAAAGTGTCATCGTTTCTCCTCCTAGGGGTTATTCGAGATTTCTTAATCCAAACCCCTAGTAACGAGGCATTGGCTACCTTAAGAGTGTCATAGTTACTCGTCCCCATTGCTCAATCAGTCTGCCACTTATTCTTGCTGTGGTCAGTCTGCCAGAAGCGATATGTCACTAGTTGTGTATCATAAAAGAGTCATCGTTTCTCCTCCTAGGGGTTATTCGAGATTTCTTAATCCAAACCCCTAGTAACGAGGCATTAGCTACCTTAAGAGAGTCATAGTTACTCGTCCCACTTGCTCACCCAGTCTGCCACTTTTTCTTACTGTGGCCAGTCTGCCAGAATCGATATGTCACTCGTTGTGTATCTTAAGAGATTCATCGTTACTCCTTCCATAGGTTACTGGTATTCTCTGTTGCAATACCTCTCGTGACGAAAAAGTCGCTATCTTAATAGTGCAATACTTCTTCCTCCCAGTTGCTCACACAGTTTACTACTTTTTGTGTACTTGCCAGTCTGCCAGAAGCGATATGTCACTAGTTGTTATCATAAAAGAGTCATCGTTTTTCCTCCTAGGGGTTATTCGAGATTTCTTAATCCAACCAATAGTGACGAGGCATTGGCTACCTTAAGAGAGTCATAGTTACTCGTCCCAATTGCTCACCCAGTCTGCCACTTTTTCTTACTGTGGCCAGTCTGCCAGAAGCGATATGTCACTCGTTGTGAATCTTAAGAGATTCATCGTTACTCCTTCCATAGGTTACTGGTATTCTCTGATTCAATACTTCTCGTGACGAAAAAGTCGCTATCTTAATAGTGCAATACTTCTTCCTCCCAGTTGCTCACACAGTCTACTACCGTTTGTGTAGTGTTTGTCTGCCAGAAACTATAATTCACTAGTTGTGTATCATAAAAGAGTCATCGTTTCTCCTCCTAGGGGTTTTTCGAGATTTCTTAATCCAAACCCCTAGTAACGAGGCATTGGCTACCTTAAGAGAGTCATAGTTACTCGTCCCACTTGCTCATCCAGTCTGCCACTTTTTCTTACTGTGGCCAGTCTGCCAGAAGCGACATGTCACTCGTTGTGTATCTTAAGAGATTCATCGTTACTCCTTCCATAGGTTACTGGTATTCTCTGATGCAATACCTCTCGTGACGAAAAAGTCGCTATCTTAATAGTGCAATACTTCTTCCTCCCAGTTGCTCACACAGTCTACTGCTTTTTGTGTAGTTTTTGTCTGCCAGAAACTATAATTCACTAGTTGTGTATCATAAAAGAGTAAACGTTTCTCCTCCTAGGGGTTATTCGAGATTTCTTAATCCAAACCCTTAGTGACGAGGCATTGGCTACCTTAAGAGAGTTATAGTTACTCGTCCCAATTGCTCACCCAGTCTGCCACTTTTTCTTACTGTGGCCAGTCTGCCAGAAGCGATATGTCACTCGTTGTGTATCTTAAGAGATTCATCGTTACTCCTTCCATAGGTTACTGGTATTCTCTGATTCAATACCTCTCGTGACGAAAAAGTCGCTATCTTAATAGTGCAATACTTCTTCCTCCCAGTTGCTCACACAGTCTACTGCTTTTTGTGTAGTTTTGTCTGCCAGAAACTATAATTCACTAGTTGTGTATCATAAAAGAGTCATCGTTTCTCCTCCTAGGGATTATTCGAGATTTCTTAATCCAAACCCCTAGTAACGAGGCATTGGCTACCTTACGAGAGTCATAGTTACTCGTCCCAATTGCTCACCCAGTCTGCCACTTTTTCTTTCTGTGGCGTCTGCCAGAAGCGATATGTCACTCGTTGTGTATCTTAAGAGATTCATCGTTACTCCCTCCATAGGTTACTCGTATTCTCTGATTCAATACCTTTCGTGACGAAACATTGGCTTTCTTAATAGTGCCATACTTCTTCCTCGAAGTTGCTCACACAGTTTACTACTTTTTGTGTACTTGCCAGTCTGCCAGAAGCGATATGTCACTCTTTGTGTATCTTAAGAGATTCATCGTTAGTCCTTCCATAGGTTACTGGTATTCTCTGGGTCAATACCTCTCGTGACGAAAAAGTCGCTATCTTAATAGTGCAATACTTCTTCCTCCCAGTTGCTCACACAGTCTACTACATTTTGTGTAGTGTTTGTCTGCCAGAAACTATAATTCACTAGTTGTGTATCATAAAAGTGTCATCGTTTCTCCTCCTACTGGTTATTCGAGATTTCTTAATCCAAACCCCTAGTATCGAGGCATTGGCTACCTTAAGAGTGTCATAGTTACTCGTCCCCATTGCTCAATCAGTCTGCCACTTATTCTTGCTGTGGTCAGTCTGCCAGAAGCGATATGTCACTAGTTGTGTATCATAAAAGAGTCATCGTTTCTCCTCCTAGGGGTTATTCGAGATTTCTTAATCCAAACCCCTAGTAACGAGGCATTGGCTACCTTAAGAGAGTCATAGTTACTCGTCCCACTTGCTCACCCAGTCTGCCACTTTTTCTTACTGTGGCCAGTCTGCCAGAAGCGATATGTCACTCGTTGTGTATCTTAAGAGATTCATCGTTACTCCTTCCATAGGTTACTGGTATTCTCTGATGCAATACCTCTCGTGACGAAAAAGTCGCTATCTTAATAGTGCAATACTTCTTCCTCCCAGTTGCTCACACAGTTTACTACTTTTTGTGTACTTGCCAGTCTGCCAGAAGCGATATGTCACTAGTTGTGTATCATAAAAGAGTCATCGTTTGTCCTCCTAGGGGTTATTCGAGATTTCTTAATCCAAACCCCTAGTAACGAGGCATTGGCTACCTTAAGAGAGTCATAGTTACTCGTCCCTATTGCTCAATCAGTCTGCCATTTATTCTTACTGTGGCCAGTCTGCCAGAAGCGATATGTCATTCGTTGTGTATCTTAATAGATTCATCGTTACTCCCTCCATAGGTTACTCGTATTCTCTGATTCAATACCTCTCGTGACAAAACATTGGCTTTCTTAATAGTGCCATACTTCTTCCTCCCAGTTGCTCACACTGTTTCCTACTTTTTGTGTACTTGCCAGTCTGCCAGAAGCGATATGTCACTAGTTGTGTATCATAAAAGAGTCATCGTTTCTCCTCCTAGGGGTTATTCGAGGTTTCTTAATCCAAACTCCTAGTGACGAGGCATTGGCTACCTTAAGAGAGTCATAGTTACTCGTCCCAATTGCTCACCCAGTCTGCCAATTATTCTTACTGTGGCCAGTCTGCCAGAAGCGATATGTCACTTGTTGTGTATCTTCAGAGATTCATCGTTACTCCTTCCATAGGTTACTGGTATTCTCTGATTCAATACCTCACGTGACGAAAAAGTTGCTATCTTAATAGTGGAATACTTCTTCCTCCCAGTTGCTCACACAGTCTACTACCTTTTGTGTAGTGTTTGTCTGCCAGAAACTATAATTCACTAGTTGTGTATCATAAAAGAGTCATCGTTTCTCCTCCTAGGGGTTATTCGAGATTTCTTAATCCAAACCCCTAGTAACGAGGCATTGGCTACCTTAAGAGAGTCATAGTTACTCGTCCCACTTGCTCACCCAGTCTGCCACTTTTTCTTACTGTGGCCAGTCTGCCAGAAGCGACATGTCACTCGTTGTGTATCTTAAGAGATTCATCGTTACTCCTTCCATATGTTACTGGTATTCTCTGATGCAATACCACTCGTGACGAAAAAGTCTCTATCTTAATAGTGCAATACCTCTTCCTCCCAGTTGCTCACACAGTTTACTACTTTTTGTGTACTTGCTAGTCTGCCAGAAGCGATATGTCACTAGTTGTGTATCATAAAAGAGTCATCGTTTCTCCTCCTAGGGGTTATTCGAGATTTCTTAATCCAAACCCCTAGTGACGAGGCATTGGCTACCTTAAGAGAGTCATAGTTACTCGTCCCAACTGCTTACCCAGTCTGCCACTTCTTCTTACTGTGGCCAGTCTGCCAGAAGCGATATGTCACTCGTTGTGTATCTTAAGAGATTCATCGTTACTCCTTCCATAGGTTACTGGTATTCTCTGATGCAATACCTCTCGTGACGAAAAAGTCGCTATCTTAATAGTGCAATACTTCTTCCTCCCAGTTGCTCACACAGTCTACTACTTTTTGTGTAGTTTTTGTCTGCCAGAAACTATAATTCACTAGTTGTGTATCATAAAAGTGTCATCGTTTCTCCTCCTAGGGGTTATTCGAGATTTCTTAATCCAAACCCCTAGTAACGAGGCTTTGGCTACCTTAAGAGAGTCATAGTTACTCGTCCCACTTGCTCACACAGTCTGCCACTTTTTCTTACTGTGGCCAGTCTGCCAGAAGCGATATGTCACTCGTTGTGTATCTTAAGAGATTCATCGTTACTTCTTCCATAGGTTACTGGTATTCTCTGATGCAATACCTCTCGTGACGAAAAAGTCGCTATCTTAATAGTGCAATACTTCTTCCTCCCAGTTGCTCACACAGTCTACTACTTTTTGTGTAGTTTTTGTCTGCCAGAAACTATAATTCACTAGTTGTGTATCATAAAAGAGTCATCGTTTCTCCTCCTAGGGGTTATTCGAGATTTCTTAATCCAAACCCCTAGTAACGAGGCATTGGCTACCTTAAGAGAGTCATAGTTACTCGTCCCACTTGCTCACCCAGTCTGCCACTTTTTCTTACTGTGGCCAGTCTGCCAGAAGCGATATGTCACTCGTTGTGTATCTTAAGAGATTCATCGTTACTTCTTCCATAGGTTACTGGTATTCTCTGATGCAATACCTCTCGTGACGAAAAAGTCGCTATCTTAATAGTGCAATACTTCTTCCTCCCAGTTGCTCACACAGTCTACTACTTTTTGTGTAGTTTTTGTCTGCCAGAAACTATAATTCACTAGTTGTGTATCATAAAAGAGTCATCGTTTCTCCTCCTAGGGGTTATTCGAGATTTCTTAATCCAAACCCCTAGTAACGAGGCATTGGCTACCTTAAGAGAGTCATAGTTACTCGTCCCACTTGCTCACCCAGTTTGCCACTTTTTCTTACTGTGGCCAGTCTGCCAGAAGCGATATGTCACTCGTTGTGTATCTTAAGAGATTCATCGTTACTCCTTCCATAGGTTACTGGTATTCTCTGATGCAATACCTCTCGTGAAGAAAAAGTCGCTATCTTAATAGTGCAATACTTCTTCCTCCCAGTTGCTCACACAGTTTACTACTTTTTGTGTACTTGCCAGTCTGCCAGAAGCGATATGTCACTAGTTGTGTATCATAAAAGAGTCATCCTTTCTCCTCCTAGGGGTTATTCGAGGTTTCTTAATCCAAACCCCTAGTGACGAGGCATTGGCTACCTTAAGAGAGTCATAGTTACTCGTCCCAATTGCTCACACAGTCTGCCACTTTTTCTTACTGTGGCCAGTCTGCCAGAAGCGATATGTCACTCGTTGTGTATCTTAAGAGATTCATCGTTACTCCTTCAATAGGTTACTGGTATTCTCTGATTCAATACCTCTCGTGACGAAAAAGTCGCTATCTTAATAGTGCAATACTTCTTCCTCCCAGTTGCTCACACAGTCTACTACTTTTTGTGTACTTCCCAGTCTGCCAGAAGCGATATGTCACTAGTTGTGAAACATAAAAGAGTCATCGTTTCTCCTCCTAGGGGTTATTCGAGGTTTCTTAATCCAAACCCCTAGTGACGAGGCATTGGCTACCTTAAGAGAGTCATAGTTACTCGTCCCAATTGCTCACCCAGTCTGCCAATTATGCTTACTGTGGCCAGTCTGCCAGAAGAGATATGTCACTTGTTGTGTATCTTAAGAGATTCATCGTTACTCCTTCAATAGGTTACTGGTATTCTCTGATTCAATACCTCTCGTGACGAAAAAGTCGCTATCTTAATAGTGCAATACTACTTACTCCCAGTTGCTCACACAGTCTACTACTTTTTGTGTAGTTTTTGTCTGCCAGATACTATAATTCACTAGTTGTGTATCATAAAAGTGTCATCGTTTCTCCTCCTACTGGTTATTCGAGATTTCTTAATCCAAACCCCTAGTAACGAGGCATTGGCTACCTTAAGAGAGTCATAGTTACTCGTCCCTATTGCTCAGTCAGTCTGCCACTTATTCTTACTGTGGCCAGTCTGCCAGAAGCGATATGTCATTCGTTGTGTATCTTAATAGATTCATCGTTACTCCCTCCATAGGTTACTCGTATTCTCTGATTCAATACCTCTCGTGACAAAACATTGGCTTTCTTAATAGTGCCATACTTCTTCCACCCAGTTGCTCACACTGTTTCCTACTTTTTGTATACTTGCCAGTCTGCCAGAAGCGATATGTCACTAGTTGTGTATCATAAAAGAGTCATCGTTTCTCCTCCTAGGGGTTATTCGAGATTTCTTAATCCAAACCCCTAGTAACGAGGCATTGGCTACCTTAAGAGAGTCATAGTTACTCGTCCCAATTGCTCACCCAGTCTGCCACTTATTCTTACTGTGGCCAGTCTGCCAGAAGCGATATTTCACTCGTTGTGTATCTTAAGAGATTCATCGTTACTCCTTCCATAGGTTACTGGTATTCTCTGATTCAATACCTCTCGTGACGAAAAACTCGCTATCTTAATAGTGCAATACTTCTTCCTCCCAGTTGCTCACACAGTTTACTACTTTTTGTGTACTTGCCAGTCTGCCAGAAGCGATATGTCATTCGTTGTGTATCTTAATAGATTCATCGTTACTCCCTCCATAGGTTACTCGTATTCTCTGATCCAATACCTCTCGTGACAAAACATTGGCTTTCTTAATAGTGCCATACTTCTTCCACCCAGTTGCTCACACTGTTTCCTACTTTTTGTGTACTTGCCAGTCTGCCAGAAGCGATATGTCACTAGTTGTGTATCATAAAATAGTCATTGTTTCTCCTCCTAGGGGTTATTCGAGGTTTCTTAATCCAAACTCCTAGTGACGAGGCATTGGCTACCTTAAGAGAGTCATAGTTACTCGTCCCAATTGCTCACCCAGTCTGCCAATTATTCTTACTGTGGCCAGTCTGCCAGAAGCGATATGTCACTTGTTGTGTATCTTCAGAGATTTATCGTTACTCCTTCCATAGGTTACTGGTATTCTCTGATTCAATACCTCTCGTGACGAAAAAGTCGCTATCTTAATAGTGGAATACTTCTTCCTCCCAGTTGCTCACACAGTCTACTACCTTTTGTGTAGTGTTTGTCTGCCAGAAACTATAATTCACTAGTTGTGTATCATAAAAGAGTCATCGTTTCTCCTCCTAGGGGTTATTCGAGATTTCTTAATCCAAACCCCTAGTAACGAGGCATTGGCTACCTTAAGAGAGTCATAGTTACTCGTCCCACTTGCTCACCCAGTCTGCCACTTTTTCTTACTGTGGCCAGTCTGCCAGAAGCGACATGTCACTCGTTGTGTATCTTAAGAGATTCATCGTTACTCCTTCCATAGGTTACTGGTATTCTCTGATGCAATACCTCTCGTGACGAAAAAGTCTCTATCTTAATAGTGCAATACTTCTTCCTCCCAGTTGCTCACACAGTTTACTACTTTTTGTGTACTTGCTAGTCTGCCAGAAGCGATATGTCACTAGTTGTGTATCATAAAAGAGTCATCGTTTCTCCTCCTAGGGGTTATTCGAGATTTCTTAATCCAAACCCCTAGTGACGAGGCATTGGCTACCTTCAGAGAGTCATAGTTACTCGTCCCAATTGCTCACCCAGTCTGCCACTTCTTCTTACTGTGGCCAGTCTGCCAGAAGCGATATGTCACTCGTTGTGTATCTTAAGAGATTCATCGTTACTCCTTCCATATATTACTGGTATTCTCTGATTCAATACCTCTCATGACGAAAAAGTCGCTATCTTAATAGTGCAATACTTCTTCCTCCCAGTTGCTCACACAGTCTACTACTTTTTGTGTAGTTTTTGTCTGCCAGAAACTATAATTCACTAGTTGTGTATCATAAAAGTGTCATCGTTTCTCCTCCTAGGGGTTATTCGAGATTTCTTAATCCAAACCCCTAGTAACGAGGCATTGGCTACCTTAAGAGAGTCATAGTTACTCGTCCCACTTGCTCACCCAGTCTGCCACTTTTTCTTACTGTGGCCAGTCTGCCAGAAGCGATATGTCACTCGTTGTGTATCTTAAGAGATTCATCGTCACTTCTTCCATAGGTTACTGGTATTCTCTGATGCAATACCTCTCGTGACGAAAAAGTCGCTATCTTAATAGTGCAATACTTCTTCCTCCCAGTTGCTCACACAGTTTACTACTTTTTGTGTACTTGCCAGTCTGCCAGAAGCGATATGTCACTAGTTGTGTATCATAAAAGAGTCATCGTTTCTCCTCCTAGGGGTTATTCGAGATTTCTTAATCCAAACCCCTAGTGACGAGGCATTGGCTACCTTAAGAGAGTCATAGTTACTCGTCCCAACTGCTCACCCAGTCTGCCACTTCTTCTTACTGTGGCCAGTCTGCCAGAAGCGATATGTCACTCGTTGTGTATCTTAAGAGATTCATCGTTACTCCTTCCATAGGTTACTGGTATTCTCTGATTCAATACCTCTCGTGACGAAAAAGTCGCTATCTTAATAGTGCAATACTTCTTCCTCCCAGTTGCTCACACAGTCTACTACTTTTTGTGTACTTTTTGTCTGCCAGAAACTATAATTCACTAGTTGTGTATCATAAAAGTGTCATCGTTTCTCGTCCTAGGGGTTATTCGAGATTTCTTAATCCAAACCCCTAGTAACGAGGCATTGGCTACCTTAAGAGAGTCATAGTTACTCGTCCCACTTGCTCACCCAGTCTGCCACTTTTTCTTACTGTGGCCAGTCTGCCAGAAGCGATATGTCACTCGTTGTGTATCTTAATAGATTCATCGTTACTCCCTCCATAGGTTACTCGTATTCTCTGATTCAATACCTCTCGTGACGAAACATTGGCTTTCTTAATAGTGCCATACTTCTTCCACCCAGTTGCTCACACTGTTTCCTACTTTTTGTGTACTTGCCAGTCTGCCAGAAGCGATATGTCACTAGTTGTGTATCATAAAAGAGTCATCGTTTCTCCTCCTAGGGGTTATTCGAGATTTCTTAATCCAAACCCCTTGTAACGAGGCATTGGCTACCTTAAGAGAGTCATAGTTACTCGTCCCACTTGCTCACCCAGTCTGCCACTTTTTCTTACTGTGGCCAGTCTGCCAGAAGCGATATGTCACTCGTTGTGTATCTTAAGAGATTCATCGTTACTTCTTCCATAGGTTTCTGGTATTCTCTGATGCAATACCTCTCGTGACGAAAAAGTCGCTATCTTAATAGTGCAATACTTCTTCCTCCCAGTTGCTCACACAGTCTACTACTCTTTGTGTAGTTTTTGTCTGCCAGAAACTATAATTCACTAGTTGTGTATCATAAAAGTGTCATCGTTTCTCGTCCTAGGGGTTATTCGAGATTTCTTAATCCAAACCCCTAGTAACGAGGCTTTGGCTACCTTAAGAGAGTCATAGTTACTCGTCCCACTTGCTCACCCAGTCTGCCACTTTTTCTTACTGTGGCCAGTCTGCCAGAAGCGATATGTCACTCGTTGTGTATCTTAATAGATTCATCGTTACTCCCTCCATAGGTTACTCGTATTCTCTGATTCAATACCTCTCGTGACGAAACATTGGCTTTCTTAATAGTGCCATACTTCTTCCACCCAGTTGCTCACACTGTTTCCTACTTTTTGTGTACTTGCCAGTCTGCCAGAAGCGATATGTCACTAGTTGTGTATCATAAAAGAGTCATCGTTTCTCCTCCTAGGGGTTATTCGAGATTTCTTAATCCAAACCCCTAGTAACGAGGCATTGGCTACCTTAAGAGAGTCATAGTTACTCGTCCCACTTGCTCACCCAGTCTGCCACTTTTTCTTACTGTGGCCAGTCTGCCAGAAGCGATATGTCACTCGTTGTGTATCTTAAGAGATTCATCGTTACTTCTTCCATAGGTTACTGGTATTCTCTGATGCAATACCTCTCGTGACGAAAAAGTCGCTATCTTAATAGTGCAATACTTCTTCCTCCCAGTTGCTCACACAGTTTACTACTTTTTGTGTACTTGCCAGTCTGCCAGAAGCGATATGTCACTAGTTGTGTATCATAAAAGAGTCATCCTTTCTCCTCCTAGGGGTTATTCGAGATTTCTTAATCCAAACCCCTAGTAACGAGGCTTTGGCTACCTTAAGAGAGTCATAGTTACTCGTCCCACTTGCTCACCCAGTCTGCCACTTTTTCTTACTGTGGCCAGTCTGCCAGAAGCGATATGTCACTCGTTGTGTATCTTAATAGATTCATCGTTACTCCCTCCTTAGGTTACTCGTATTCTCTGATTCAATACCTCTCGTGACGAAACATTGGCTTTCTTAATAGTGCCATACTTCTTCCACCCAGTTGCTCACACTGTTTCCTACTTTTTGTGTACTTGCCAGTCTGCCAGAAGCGATATGTCACTAGTTGTGTATCATAAAAGAGTCATCGTTTCTCCTCCTAGGGGTTATTCGAGATTTCTTAATCCAAACCCCTAGTAACGAGGCATTGGCTACCTTAAGAGAGTCATAGTTACTCGTCCCACTTGCTCACCCAGTCTGCCACTTTTTCTTACTGTGGCCAGTCTGCCAGAAGCGATATGTCACTCGTTGTGTATCTTAAGAGATTCATCGTTACTTCTTCCATAGGTTACTGGTATTCTCTGATGCAATACCTCTCGTGACGAAAAAGTCGCTATCTTAATAGTGCAATACTTCTTCCTCCCAGTTGCTCACACAGTTTACTACTTTTTGTGTACTTGCCAGTCTGCCAGAAGCGATATGTCACTAGTTGTGTATCATAAAAGAGTCATCCTTTCTCCTCCTAGGGGTTATTCGAGGTTTCTTAATCCAAACCCCTAGTGACGAGGCATTGGCTACCTTAAGAGAGTCATAGTTACTCGTCCCAATTGCTCACCCAGTCTGCCACTTTTTCTTACTGTGGCCAGTCTGCCAGAAGCGATATGTCATTCGTTGTGTATCTTAATAGATTCATCGTTACTCCCTCCATAGGTTACTCGTATTCTCTGATTCAATACCTCTCGTGACAAAACATTGGCTTTCTTAATAGTGTCATACTTCTTCCACCCAGTTGCTCACACTGTTTCCTACTTTTTGTATACTTGCCAGTCTGCCAGAAGCGATATGTCACTAGTTGTGTATCATAAAAGAGTCATCGTTTCTCCTCCTAGGGGTTATTCGAGATTTCCTAATCCAAACCCGTAGTAACGAGGCATTGGCTACCTTAAGAGAGTCATAGTTACTCGTCCCAATTGCTCACCCAGTCTGCCACTTATTCTTACTGTGGCCAGTCTGCCAGAAGCGATATTTCACTCGTTGTGTATCTTAAGAGATTCATCGTTACTCCTTCCATAGGTTACTGGTATTCTCTGATTCAATACCTCTCGTGACGAAAAACTCGCTATCTTAATAGTGCAATACTTCTTCCTCCCAGTTGCTCACACAGTCTACTACTTTTTGTGTAGTTTTTGTCGGCCAGAAACTATAATTCACTAGTTGTGTATCATAAAAGTGTCATCGTTTCTCCTCCTAGGGGTTATTCGAGATTTCTTAATCCAAACCCCTAGTAACGAGGCATTGGCTACCTTAAGAGAGTCATAGTTACTCGTCCCACTTGCTCACCCAGTCTGCCACTTTTTCTTACTGTGGCCAGTCTGCCAGAAGCGATATGTCACTCGTTGTGTATCTTAAGAGATTCATCGTTACTCCTTCCATATATTACTGGTATTCTCTGATTCAATACCTCTCATGACGAAAAAGTCGCTATCTTAATAGTGCAATACTTCTTCCTCCCAGTTGCTCACACAGTCTACTACTTTTTGTGTAGTTTTTGTCTGCCAGAAACTATAATTCACTAGTTGTGTATCATAAAAGTGTCATCGTTTCTCCTCCTAGGGGTTATTCGAGATTTCTTAATCCAAACCCCTAGTAACGAGGCATTGGCTACCTTAAGAGAGTCATAGTTACTCGTCCCACTTGCTCACCCAGTCTGCCACTTTTTCTTACTGTGGCCAGTCTGCCAGAAGCGATATGTCACTCGTTGTGTATCTTAAGAGATTCATCATTACTTCTTCCATAGGTTACTGGTATTCTCTGATGCAATACCTCTCGTGACGAAAAAGTCGCTATCTTAATAGTGCAATACTTCTTCCTCCCAGTTGCTCACACAGTTTACTACTTTTTGTGTACTTGCCAGTCTGCCAGAAGCGATATGTCACTAGTTGTGTATCATAAAAGAGTCATCGTTTCTCCTCCTAGGGGTTATTCGAGATTTCTTAATCCAAACCCCTAGTGACGAGGCATTGGCTACCTTAAGAGAGTCATAGTTACTCGTCCCAACTGCTCACCCAGTCTGCCACTTCTTCTTATTGTGGCCAGTCTGCCAGAAGCGATATGTCACTCGTTGTGTATCTTAAGAGATTCATCGTTACTCCTTCCATAGGTTACTGGTATTCTCTGATTCAATACCTCTCGTGACGAAAAGTCGCTATCTTAATAGTGCAATACTACTTACTCCCAGTTGCTCACACAGTCTACTACTTTTTGTGTAGTTTTTGTCTGCCAGATACTATAATTCACTAGTTGTGTATCATAAAAGTGTCATCGTTTCTCCTCCTACTGGTTATTCGAGATTTCTTAATCCAAACCCCTAGTAACGAGGCATTGGCTACCTTAAGAGAGTCATAGTTACTCGTCCCTATTGCTCAGTCAGTCTGCCACTTATTCTTACTGTGGCCAGTCTGCCAGAAGCGATATGTCATTCGTTGTGTATCTTAATAGATTCATCGTTACTCCCTCCATAGGTTACTCGTATTCTCTGATTCAATACCTCTCGTGACAAAACATTGGCTTTCTTAATAGTGCCATACTTCTTCCACCCAGTTGCTCACACTGTTTCCTACTTTTTGTATACTTGCCAGTCTGCCAGAAGCGATATGTCACTAGTTGTGTATCATAAAAGAGTCATCGTTTCTCCTCCTAGGGGTTATTCGAGATTTCTTAATCCAAACCCCTAGTAACGAGGCATTGGCTACCTTAAGAGAGTCATAGTTACTCGTCCCAATTGCTCACCCAGTCTGCCACTTATTCTTACTGTGGCCAGTCTGCCAGAAGCGATATTTCACTCGTTGTGTATCTTAAGAGATTCATCGTTACTCCTTCCATAGGTTACTGGTATTCTCTGATTCAATACCTCTCGTGACGAAAAACTCGCTATCTTAATAGTGCAATACTTCTTCCTCCCAGTTGCTCACACAGTTTACTACTTTTTGTGTACTTGCCAGTCTGCCAGAAGCGATATGTCATTCGTTGTGTATCTTAATAGATTCATCGTTACTCCCTCCATAGGTTACTCGTATTCTCTGATCCAATACCTCTCGTGACAAAACATTGGCTTTCTTAATAGTGCCATACTTCTTCCACCCAGTTGCTCACACTGTTTCCTACTTTTTGTGTACTTGCCAGTCTGCCAGAAGCGATATGTCACTAGTTGTGTATCATAAAATAGTCATTGTTTCTCCTCCTAGGGGTTATTCGAGGTTTCTTAATCCAAACTCCTAGTGACGAGGCATTGGCTACCTTAAGAGAGTCATAGTTACTCGTCCCAATTGCTCACCCAGTCTGCCAATTATTCTTACTGTGGCCAGTCTGCCAGAAGCGATATGTCACTTGTTGTGTATCTTCAGAGATTTATCGTTACTCCTTCCATAGGTTACTGGTATTCTCTGATTCAATACCTCTCGTGACGAAAAAGTCGCTATCTTAATAGTGGAATACTTCTTCCTCCCAGTTGCTCACACAGTCTACTACCTTTTGTGTAGTGTTTGTCTGCCAGAAACTATAATTCACTAGTTGTGTATCATAAAAGAGTCATCGTTTCTCCTCCTAGGGGTTATTCGAGATTTCTTAATCCAAACCCCTAGTAACGAGGCATTGGCTACCTTAAGAGAGTCATAGTTACTCGTCCCACTTGCTCACCCAGTCTGCCACTTTTTCTTACTGTGGCCAGTCTGCCAGAAGCGACATGTCACTCGTTGTGTATCTTAAGAGATTCATCGTTACTCCTTCCATAGGTTACTGGTATTCTCTGATGCAATACCTCTCGTGACGAAAAAGTCTCTATCTTAATAGTGCAATACTTCTTCCTCCCAGTTGCTCACACAGTTTACTACTTTTTGTGTACTTGCTAGTCTGCCAGAAGCGATATGTCACTAGTTGTGTATCATAAAAGAGTCATCGTTTCTCCTCCTAGGGGTTATTCGAGATTTCTTAATCCAAACCCCTAGTGACGAGGCATTGGCTACCTTCAGAGAGTCATAGTTACTCGTCCCAATTGCTCACCCAGTCTGCCACTTCTTCTTACTGTGGCCAGTCTGCCAGAAGCGATATGTCACTCGTTGTGTATCTTAAGAGATTCATCGTTACTCCTTCCATATATTACTGGTATTCTCTGATTCAATACCTCTCATGACGAAAAAGTCGCTATCTTAATAGTGCAATACTTCTTCCTCCCAGTTGCTCACACAGTCTACTACTTTTTGTGTAGTTTTTGTCTGCCAGAAACTATAATTCACTAGTTGTGTATCATAAAAGTGTCATCGTTTCTCCTCCTAGGGGTTATTCGAGATTTCTTAATCCAAACCCCTAGTAACGAGGCATTGGCTACCTTAAGAGAGTCATAGTTACTCGTCCCACTTGCTCACCCAGTCTGCCACTTTTTCTTACTGTGGCCAGTCTGCCAGAAGCGATATGTCACTCGTTGTGTATCTTAAGAGATTCATCGTCACTTCTTCCATAGGTTACTGGTATTCTCTGATGCAATACCTCTCGTGACGAAAAAGTCGCTATCTTAATAGTGCAATACTTCTTCCTCCCAGTTGCTCACACAGTTTACTACTTTTTGTGTACTTGCCAGTCTGCCAGAAGCGATATGTCACTAGTTGTGTATCATAAAAGAGTCATCGTTTCTCCTCCTAGGGGTTATTCGAGATTTCTTAATCCAAACCCCTAGTGACGAGGCATTGGCTACCTTAAGAGAGTCATAGTTACTCGTCCCAACTGCTCACCCAGTCTGCCACTTCTTCTTACTGTGGCCAGTCTGCCAGAAGCGATATGTCACTCGTTGTGTATCTTAAGAGATTCATCGTTACTCCTTCCATAGGTTACTGGTATTCTCTGATTCAATACCTCTCGTGACGAAAAAGTCGCTATCTTAATAGTGCAATACTTCTTCCTCCCAGTTGCTCACACAGTCTACTACTTTTTGTGTACTTTTTGTCTGCCAGAAACTATAATTCACTAGTTGTGTATCATAAAAGTGTCATCGTTTCTCGTCCTAGGGGTTATTCGAGATTTCTTAATCCAAACCCCTAGTAACGAGGCATTGGCTACCTTAAGAGAGTCATAGTTACTCGTCCCACTTGCTCACCCAGTCTGCCACTTTTTCTTACTGTGGCCAGTCTGCCAGAAGCGATATGTCACTCGTTGTGTATCTTAATAGATTCATCGTTACTCCCTCCATAGGTTACTCGTATTCTCTGATTCAATACCTCTCGTGACGAAACATTGGCTTTCTTAATAGTGCCATACTTCTTCCACCCAGTTGCTCACACTGTTTCCTACTTTTTGTGTACTTGCCAGTCTGCCAGAAGCGATATGTCACTAGTTGTGTATCATAAAAGAGTCATCGTTTCTCCTCCTAGGGGTTATTCGAGATTTCTTAATCCAAACCCCTTGTAACGAGGCATTGGCTACCTTAAGAGAGTCATAGTTACTCGTCCCACTTGCTCACCCAGTCTGCCACTTTTTCTTACTGTGGCCAGTCTGCCAGAAGCGATATGTCACTCGTTGTGTATCTTAAGAGATTCATCGTTACTTCTTCCATAGGTTTCTGGTATTCTCTGATGCAATACCTCTCGTGACGAAAAAGTCGCTATCTTAATAGTGCAATACTTCTTCCTCCCAGTTGCTCACACAGTCTACTACTCTTTGTGTAGTTTTTGTCTGCCAGAAACTATAATTCACTAGTTGTGTATCATAAAAGTGTCATCGTTTCTCGTCCTAGGGGTTATTCGAGATTTCTTAATCCAAACCCCTAGTAACGAGGCTTTGGCTACCTTAAGAGAGTCATAGTTACTCGTCCCACTTGCTCACCCAGTCTGCCACTTTTTCTTACTGTGGCCAGTCTGCCAGAAGCGATATGTCACTCGTTGTGTATCTTAATAGATTCATCGTTACTCCCTCCATAGGTTACTCGTATTCTCTGATTCAATACCTCTCGTGACGAAACATTGGCTTTCTTAATAGTGCCATACTTCTTCCACCCAGTTGCTCACACTGTTTCCTACTTTTTGTGTACTTGCCAGTCTGCCAGAAGCGATATGTCACTAGTTGTGTATCATAAAAGAGTCATCGTTTCTCCTCCTAGGGGTTATTCGAGATTTCTTAATCCAAACCCCTAGTAACGAGGCATTGGCTACCTTAAGAGAGTCATAGTTACTCGTCCCACTTGCTCACCCAGTCTGCCACTTTTTCTTACTGTGGCCAGTCTGCCAGAAGCGATATGTCACTCGTTGTGTATCTTAAGAGATTCATCGTTACTTCTTCCATAGGTTACTGGTATTCTCTGATGCAATACCTCTCGTGACGAAAAAGTCGCTATCTTAATAGTGCAATACTTCTTCCTCCCAGTTGCTCACACAGTTTACTACTTTTTGTGTACTTGCCAGTCTGCCAGAAGCGATATGTCACTAGTTGTGTATCATAAAAGAGTCATCCTTTCTCCTCCTAGGGGTTATTCGAGATTTCTTAATCCAAACCCCTAGTAACGAGGCTTTGGCTACCTTAAGAGAGTCATAGTTACTCGTCCCACTTGCTCACCCAGTCTGCCACTTTTTCTTACTGTGGCCAGTCTGCCAGAAGCGATATGTCACTCGTTGTGTATCTTAATAGATTCATCGTTACTCCCTCCTTAGGTTACTCGTATTCTCTGATTCAATACCTCTCGTGACGAAACATTGGCTTTCTTAATAGTGCCATACTTCTTCCACCCAGTTGCTCACACTGTTTCCTACTTTTTGTGTACTTGCCAGTCTGCCAGAAGCGATATGTCACTAGTTGTGTATCATAAAAGAGTCATCGTTTCTCCTCCTAGGGGTTATTCGAGATTTCTTAATCCAAACCCCTAGTAACGAGGCATTGGCTACCTTAAGAGAGTCATAGTTACTCGTCCCACTTGCTCACCCAGTCTGCCACTTTTTCTTACTGTGGCCAGTCTGCCAGAAGCGATATGTCACTCGTTGTGTATCTTAAGAGATTCATCGTTACTTCTTCCATAGGTTACTGGTATTCTCTGATGCAATACCTCTCGTGACGAAAAAGTCGCTATCTTAATAGTGCAATACTTCTTCCTCCCAGTTGCTCACACAGTTTACTACTTTTTGTGTACTTGCCAGTCTGCCAGAAGCGATATGTCACTAGTTGTGTATCATAAAAGAGTCATCCTTTCTCCTCCTAGGGGTTATTCGAGGTTTCTTAATCCAAACCCCTAGTGACGAGGCATTGGCTACCTTAAGAGAGTCATAGTTACTCGTCCCAATTGCTCACCCAGTCTGCCACTTTTTCTTACTGTGGCCAGTCTGCCAGAAGCGATATGTCACTCGTTGTGTATCTTAATAGATTCATCGTTACTCCCTCCATAGGTTACTCGTATTCTCTGATTCAATACCTCTCGTGACGAAACATTGGCTTTCTTAATAGTGCCATACTTCTTCCACCCAGTTGCTCACACTGTTTCCTACTTTTTGTGTACTTGCCAGTCTGCCAGAAGCGATATGTCACTAGTTGTGTATCATAAAAGAGTCATCGTTTCTCCTCCTAGGGGTTATTCGAGATTTCTTAATCCAAACCCCTAGTAACGAGGCATTGGCTACCTTAAGAGAGTCATAGTTACTCGTCCCACTTGCTCACCCAGTCTGCCACTTTTTCTTACTGTGGCCAGTCTGCCAGAAGCGATATGTCACTCGTTGTGTATCTTAAGAGATTCATCGTTACTTCTTCCATAGGTTACTGGTATTCTCTGATGCAATACCTCTCGTGACGAAAAAGTCGCTATCTTAATAGTGCAATACTTCTTCCTCCCAGTTGCTCACACAGTTTACTACTTTTTGTGTACTTGCCAGTCTGCCAGAAGCGATATGTCACTAGTTGTGTATCATAAAAGAGTCATCCTTTCTCCTCCTAGGGGTTATTCGAGGTTTCTTAATCCAAACCCCTAGTGACGAGGCATTGGCTACCTTAAGAGAGTCATAGTTACTCGTCCCAATTGCTCACCCAGTCTGCCACTTTTTCTTACTGTGGCCAATCTGCCAGAAGCGATATGTCATTCGTTGTGTATCTTAATAGATTCATCGTTACTCCCTCCATAGGTTACTCGTATTCTCTGATTCAATACCTCTCGTGACAAAACATTGGCTTTCTTAATAGTGTCATACTTCTTCCACCCAGTTGCTCACACTGTTTCCTACTTTTTGTATACTTGCCAGTCTGCCAGAAGCGATATGTCACTAGTTGTGTATCATAAAAGAGTCATCGTTTCTCCTCCTAGGGGTTATTCGAGATTTCCTAATCCAAACCCGTAGTAACGAGGCATTGGCTACCTTAAGAGAGTCATAGTTACTCGTCCCAATTGCTCACCCAGTCTGCCACTTATTCTTACTGTGGCCAGTCTGCCAGAAGCGATATTTCACTCGTTGTGTATCTTAAGAGATTCATCGTTACTCCTTCCATAGGTTACTGGTATTCTCTGATTCAATACCTCTCGTGACGAAAAACTCGCTATCTTAATAGTGCAATACTTCTTCCTCCCAGTTGCTCACACAGTCTACTAATTTTTGTGTAGTTTTTGTCGGCCAGAAACTATAATTCACTAGTTGTGTATCATAAAAGTGTCATCGTTTCTCCTCCTAGGGGTTATTCGAGATTTCTTAATCCAAACCCCTAGTAACGAGGCATTGGCTACCTTAAGAGAGTCATAGTTACTCGTCCCACTTGCTCACCCAGTCTGCCACTTTTTCTTACTGTGGCCAGTCTGCCAGAAGCGATATGTCACTAGTTGTGTATCATAAAAGAGTCATCGTTTCTCCTCCTAGGGGTTATTCGAGATTTCTTAATCCAAACCCCTAGTGACGAGGCATTGGCTACCTTAAGAGAGTCATAGTTACTCGTCCCACTTGCTCACCCAGTCTGCCACTTTTTCTTACTGTGGCCAGTCTGCCAGAAGCGATATGTCACTCGTTGTGTATCTTAAGAGATTCATCGTTACTTCTTCCATAGGTTACTGGTATTCTCTGATGCAATACCTCTCGTGACGAAAAAGTCGCTATCTTAATAGTGCAATACTTCTTCCTCCCAGTTGCTCACACAGTTTACTACTTTTTGTGTACTTGCCAGTCTGCCAGAAGCGATATGTCACTAGTTGTGTATCATAAAAGAGTCATCCTTTCTCCTCCTAGGGGTTATTCGAGGTTTCTTAATCCAAACCCCTAGTGACGAGGCATTGGCTACCTTAAGAGAGTCATAGTTACTCGTCCCAATTGCTCACCCAGTCTGCCACTTTTTCTTACTGTGGCCAATCTGCCAGAAGCGATATGTCATTCGTTGTGTATCTTAATAGATTCATCGTTACTCCCTCCATAGGTTACTCGTATTCTCTGATTCAATACCTCTCGTGACAAAACATTGGCTTTCTTAATAGTGTCATACTTCTTCCACCCAGTTGCTCACACTGTTTCCTACTTTTTGTATACTTGCCAGTCTGCCAGAAGCGATATGTCACTAGTTGTGTATCATAAAAGAGTCATCGTTTCTCCTCCTAGGGGTTATTCGAGATTTCCTAATCCAAACCCGTAGTAACGAGGCATTGGCTACCTTAAGAGAGTCATAGTTACTCGTCCCAATTGCTCACCCAGTCTGCCACTTATTCTTACTGTGGCCAGTCTGCCAGAAGCGATATTTCACTCGTTGTGTATCTTAAGAGATTCATCGTTACTCCTTCCATAGGTTACTGGTATTCTCTGATTCAATACCTCTCGTGACGAAAAACTCGCTATCTTAATAGTGCAATACTTCTTCCTCCCAGTTGCTCACACAGTCTACTAATTTTTGTGTAGTTTTTGTCGGCCAGAAACTATAATTCACTAGTTGTGTATCATAAAAGTGTCATCGTTTCTCCTCCTAGGGGTTATTCGAGATTTCTTAATCCAAACCCCTAGTAACGAGGCATTGGCTACCTTAAGAGAGTCATAGTTACTCGTCCCACTTGCTCACCCAGTCTGCCACTTTTTCTTACTGTGGCCAGTCTGCCAGAAGCGATATGTCACTAGTTGTGTATCATAAAAGAGTCATCGTTTCTCCTCCTAGGGGTTATTCGAGATTTCTTAATCCAAACCCCTAGTGACGAGGCATTGGCTACCTTAAGAGAGTCATAGTTACTCGTCCCAACTGCTCACCCAGTCTGCCACTTCTTCTTACTGTGGCCAGTCTGCCAGAAGCGATATGACACTCGTTGTGTATCTTAAGAGATTCATCGTTACTCCTTCCATAGGTTACTGGTATTCTCTGATTCAATACCTCTCGTGACGAAAAAGTCGCTATCTTAATAGTGCAATACTTCTTCCTCCCAGTTGCTCACACAGTCTACTACTTTTTGTGTAGTTTTTGTCTGCCAGAAACTATAATTCACTAGTTGTGTATCATAAAAGTGTCATCGTTTCTCGTCCTAGGGGTTATTCGAGATTTCTTAATCCAAACCCCTAGTAACGAGGCTTTGGCTACCTTAAGAGAGTCATAGTTACTCGTCCCACTTGCTCACCCAGTCTGCCACTTTTTCTTACTGTGGCCAGTCTGCCAGAAGCGATATGTCACTCGTTGTGTATCTTAATAGATTCATCGTTACTCCCTCCATAGGTTACTCGTATTCTCTGATTCAATACCTCTCGTGACGAAACATTGGCTTTCTTAATAGTGCCATACTTCTTCCACCCAGTTGCTCACACTGTTTCCTACTTTTTGTGTACTTGCCAGTCTGCCAGAAGCGATATGTCACTAGTTGTGTATCATAAAAGAGTCATCGTTTCTCCTCCTAGGGGTTATTCGAGATTTCTTAATCCAAACCCCTAGTAACGAGGCTTTGGCTACCTTAAGAGAGTCATAGTTACTCGTCCCACTTGCTCACCCAGTCTGCCACTTTTTCTTACTGTGGCCAGTCTACCAGAAGCGATATGTCACTCGTTGTGTATCTTAAGAGATTCATCGTTACTTCTTCCATAGGTTACTGGTATTCTCTGATGCAATACCTCTCGTGACGAAAAAGTCGCTATCTTAATAGTGCAATACTTCTTCCTCCCAGTTGCTCACACAGTTTACTACTTTTTGTGTACTTGCCAGTCTGCCAGAAGCGATATGTCACTAGTTGTGTATCATAAAAGAGTCATCCTTTCTCCTCCTAGGGGTTATTCGAGGTTTCTTAATCCAAACCCCTAGTGACGAGGCATTGGCTACCTTAAGAGAGTCATAGTTACTCGTCCCAATTGCTCACCCAGTCTGCCACTTTTTCTTACTGTGGCCAGTCTGCCAGAAGCGATATGTCACTCGTTGTGTATCTTAATAGATTCATCGTTACTCCCTCCATAGGTTACTCGTATTCTCTGATTCAATACCTCTCGTGACGAAACATTGGCTTTCTTAATAGTGCCATACTTCTTCCACCCAGTTGCTCACACTGTTTCCTACTTTTTGTGTACTTGCCAGTCTGCCAGAAGCGATATGTCACTAGTTGTGTATCATAAAAGAGTCATCGTTTCTCCTCCTAGGGGTTATTCGAGATTTCTTAATCCAAACCCCTAGTAACGAGGCATTGGCTACCTTAAGAGAGTCATAGTTACTCGTCCCACTTGCTCACCCAGTCTGCCACTTTTTCTTACTGTGGCCAGTCTGCCAGAAGCGATATGTCACTCGTTGTGTATCTTAAGAGATTCATCGTTACTTCTTCCATAGGTTACTGGTATTCTCTGATGCAATACCTCTCGTGACGAAAAAGTCGCTATCTTAATAGTGCAATACTTCTTCCTCCCAGTTGCTCACACAGTTTACTACTTTTTGTGTACTTGCCAGTCTGCCAGAAGCGATATGTCACTAGTTGTGTATCATAAAAGAGTCATCCTTTCTCCTCCTAGGGGTTATTCGAGGTTTCTTAATCCAAACCCCTAGTGACGAGGCATTGGCTACCTTAAGAGAGTCATAGTTACTCGTCCCAATTGCTCACCCAGTCTGCCACTTTTTCTTACTGTGGCCAGTCTGCCAGAAGCGATA